>NC_079334.1:68007017-68307017 GCF_029582105.1 Oenanthe melanoleuca | reverse complement strand
CTGGGATGGAAGGAGCCATCCCAGGCAGGCACGCTGAGCTGTGCAGCTCCCCCCTCCCAGCTCGGCTTCCAGAGGCGGCACAGCACCGACCCCCGCACGCCGGGATTCTCCCCAGCCCCGGGACAGGCAGGGGCTGAGTCCCTGGGGGGCTCCTTGATGGCTGAGATCTCCTCCCTGCTGGAGGAGGAGGGCTCTGGCTCCAGCAGGTGGTGGTGGGCAGGGATCTCTATGTTCTCGGCCTCCTCCTCCCTCTGCTCAGCCCTGCAGTCACCTCCGGTGTCTGTGCACTCCAAGGGGGAGCCCGGGCCATCTCCTGCTGCCACGGGCTCATCCAGCTCCTCCCTGCAGCTGGCAGAGGGGTTTCCCTGCTGCTCTTCCACCACAACCCTGTTCCCAGCTGGGTTTGGCTGCTCAGTATCCAGGGAATTCTGGCTGGGATCAGCCTCAGCCCCATCCAGCTGGTGGCTCTGGGACGGTGCCTGGGGGCTGTCCTTGCGCTGGTGCTCTGCAGCATTCCAGGGATGCACGGATCCATCGGGAGAGCTGGAGTCTGGGGACAGGCTCAGGGCCACTCCCTGCCCCCGGGGACACTCGGTGCTCCCAGAGGGAGCCTGATCCCGCATTTCCTGCTCTGAGCAGCTCCCTGTGTCTGCAGCAGGTGCTGGGCTGTCTGTGATGCTGTCAGGCTGTGCCCCACAGGCAGGGCTGGGCTCAGGGGGGCACAGCAGCTCCCCACTGGCACTGTGGGGTGAGCCCAGCTCGGCTGCACTGGCTGCTCCATCCCGGGGATGCGGGGGCTCGTCCTGCTCTGGGGGGGCCTCCTCAGGGTCAGGCCTGACCCCGTGTGACAGAGCTGGGGAGGATCTGTGGGGGCAGGGGGATGCCAGAGAGGTGGGGCTGGGCACGGGGTCCCCTTCAGGAGCCCCCAGCTGCTCTGGAGACGCCGAATTCCCCGGGTTCTGCTCGCATTCCATCTCTGTATCGCTGCTCTCTGACAGCACCAAATCCACGGCGTCCAGGAAGGGCAGCTCATCCTCCAGCTCCTTCTCCTCCTCCACCTCCCTCCTCTCCTCTTTTCCTGAGTGCTCAGGGGGCTCCTGGGGCTGCTCCCCTTCCTCCGTGGCTCCTCCAGGCTCAGCACTCCCAGGATTTCCTTCCGAGGGCACGGAATCACATGGATCAGCTCCATCCTCAGCTCCCAGGGAATTCCCAGAGTCTCCCATTCCTTCCTCATCCTCAGGAGGGCCAGGGCCACTCCCTGAGCCTCCTTCCTGCTGCTTTTCCTGCTGCTTCCCTTGTTCCTGGGGTGCACAGGGGGGGTCTGTCCATGGAGCTGTGCTGGAATTTGGGGTTGGGCTCCCGGCATTTTCCAGGGATTTGCTGGGCTCCTCCGAAGGGCTGGGGGTGATCCTGGCATCCAGCAGCTGCTCCTTGACTGGCTCCTCCTGGAACACAATCCACATGCTCTTTTAACAGCAAAATCCTGCTCCTTAAAGAGGAAAATCCTGCTCTTTTAACAGGAAAATTCTCCTCCTCTATGAGGAAAATCCTGCTCCTTAAAGAGAAAAATTCTGCTCTTCTAAGGGGAAAATCCTGTTCTTTCAACAACAAGATCCTGCTTCTCCAAGAGGAAAACTCTGCTCATTTAACAGGAAAATCCTGCAATATAAACAGGAAATCCTGCTCTTTTAGCAGAAAGATCTTGCTCCTTTAACAGGAAAATTCTGCTCCTCTAACAGCAAAATCCTGGTCCTCTAAGGGGAAAGTTCTGCTTCTCTAAGAGGAAAATCCTGTTCTTTAAACAGGAAAATCCTGCTGCTCTAACAGGAAAATCCTTCTCTTTTAACAGGAAATTCTGCTCCTCTAAGAGGAAAATCCTGCTCTTTAAACAGGAAATCCTGCTCCTCTAAAATGAAAATCCTGCTCCTCTAAGAGGAAAATCCTGCTCTTTTAACAAGAAGATCTTGCTGCTCTAAGAGGAAAATCCTGCCCTTTCAACAGGAAAATCCTGCTCTTTAAAAACAAAATTCCTGCTCTTTAAAGAGGGAAATCCTGCTCTTTAAACAGGAGCAGGTGCCCTGGAGCCCCTGAACCCCGACTCACTGCAGTGCCGCTGTGGACGCCGCGCGCGCGCTCCTGGGGCGGCGCCTCCTGCTCCCCGTCTGCCCCATCCAGCTGCTCCCCAGAACACTCCTGCAGGGCCAGGCTCTCAGCACAGCTGGTGGAGGAAGGCTCCTGCTCCTCCTCCTCCTCCTCCCTGCAGGGCAGCTCCCCCGAGGAGGAGGAGACGGTGCTGTCCACAGCTGCGTCCGTCTGGGAATCGGCGGCGCTTTTCTCGGGCTGGGAAGGGGGGCTGGGATCCAGGGAGCTGCTGGGGGTCTGGTCAGGATCCGAGCCCGAGTCTGCAGGACACGTCTCCAAGCCAAAGCAGTCCTGGCTGTCATCACTGAGCTCCAGGAAAGCACTGGAGCTGTTGATGGAGACGAATTTTTTGGGGTTGATGTGCTCCACCACCTTGCGGGAGCTGCTGAGGAGTTTGCTGGGTTTCCTGTAGAACAGAGCCACCCACGTGTGCAGGATCAGCTTCATCCCCTCCACGTCGTCAGGCAGGTCGGGGTCACACGGGCTGCGAGGGGAGGAGAGAGGGTGAAACATCCCCACCCTGCTCAGCTCCAGGGAATTCATACCAGGGATTCACCTCTGGGATTCAGCCTAGGGAATTCATCCCAGGGAATTCACCCCTGGGATTTATCCCTGGGATTCACCTCTGGGATTCTTATCAGGGAATTCATCCCTGGGATTTATCCCTGGGATTCACCTCTGAGATTCAGCCTAGGGAATTCATCCCTAGGATTCACACAAGGGAATTCATACCAGGGAATTCACCTCTGGGATTCTTATCAGGGAATTCATCCCTGGGATTCCTATCAGGGAATTCACCCCTGGAATTCATCCCAGGGAATTCACCCTAGAATTCACCTCTGGAATTCATCCCACGGAATTAATCCCTAGAATTCATCCCAGGGAAGTAATCCCTAGAGTTAATCCCAGGGAATTAATCTCTGGAATTCACCCCAGAGAATTCATCCCAGGGAAGTAATCCCTAGAGTTAATCCCAGGGAATTCATCTCTGGAATTCACCCCAGAGAATTCATCCCAGGGAAGTAATCCCTAGAGTTAATCCCAGGGAATTCATCTCTGGAATTCACCCCAGAGAATTCATCCCAGGGAAGTAATCCCTAGAGTTAATCCCAGGGAATTCATCCCTGGAATTCACCCCAGAGAATTCATCCCAGGGAATTCATGCCTAGAATTCATCCCTGGAATTCATCCCAGTAAATTCACCCCAGGGAGTACACCCCTGGGATTCACCCTTGGAATTCATCCCAGAGAATTCATCCCTAGAATTCACCCTGGAATTCACCTCTGGAATTCACCCCTGGAATTCACTCCTACAGGGCTCAGCCCCAAGGCAGAGGGGCACAGATCACTTGATGCATATTCAAGTTTTTCATAAGAAATAATAAAAGTACAGGAAATCCAAGCTGCCAATGAGGGATGGAGGATTTGGGGTCATGGCTTTGGGTACCAATTCCAGCTGCAGAGCCACGGGAATTGCAGAATTCTGGAATGACTTGGGTGGGAAGGGATCTTAAAGATCATCCAGTGCCACCCTGCCATGGCAGGGACACCTCCCACTGTCCCAGGGCCTTGGGCATTGCAGGGATCCAGGGATTCTCTGGCAATTCCAGCCCAGCCAGCAATTCCTTCCCTAATCTCCCCTTTCCCAATTCCCTGTGTCCTGTCCCTCCATCCCTTGTCCCCAGTCCCTCTCCAGCTCTCCTGGATCCCCTCCAGGCCCTGCAATGTGCTGGAAGCTCTCCCTGGATCCTTCCCTTCTCCAGGTGAGCACCCCCAGCTCTCCCAGCCTGGCTCCAGCCCTGGAGCAGCTCCATGGATTCCTCTGGATTTGCTCCAGCAGCTCCAGATCCTGCTGTGTCCCCAGGGCTGAGGTCTCACCTGAGAGGGACAAAATTCCCTCTTTTCCTAGGGAAATTCCCTCTTTTCCTTTTCATCCTAGGACTAGGATTATTTTTGGCTCCAGCTGTCCCACCACCCCTTCTTTTTTTTGTTTTTCCCAACAAAACAAAGAGCAAACCCAATAATTACAGAAAACAAAAAGACAAAATTAAACCCCAGAAATCCCCCCAGGGCTCACTCACCCATGCAGTGCCCGCACCACAGCTTTCTCCAGGGAATTGTTGGTGTACCTGCTGTCCAGGTGGAACAGGTATTTCCCTTTCCAACGACAGGTGACCTTGATGGAATCCCCCCAAAAATTCACCGTGTGCCTTTTGGAGAAATCCTCTTTTCTCCTGGGGGAGCCCCTGCTGCGGGCGGGCAGCGAGGAGCAGCTCTGGTGCCGGAAGGGCAGCACCTTCCCCACCAGCACGTTCCTGGCGGGGTTTTTGGGAAAAGATTTGGGGTTTTCTTTGGGATCTGGGGATTTCCTGGGATCCTCGGGCATGGGGGAGGCGTAGGAGTGCTCAGCTGAGATGATGGAGTGTGGGGTCACCTCTGGGGATTCCTGGAGCGGGGCAGGGGTGGGATTCACCGAGGCAAAACTGAGAATTCCAGAGGATTTCTCCAGGGGAGGAGAGGAATTGGTGCTGGGAAGAAACTGGGGTTTGCTGGGGGGGGATTTCTTGTGGTATCTGTGGTCAGATTTGGGGTCAGATTTGGGATCATATTTGGGGTTGGATTTGGGATCAGATTTGGGGTTGGATTTGGGGTCAGATTTGGGGTCAGATTTGGGATCAGATTTAGGGTCAGATTTGGGATCGGGTTTAGGGTCAGATTTAGGGTTGGATTTGGGATCAGATTTAGGGTTGGATTTGGGATCAGATTTAGGGTCTGGTTTAGGGTGGGATTGGGGATCAGGTTTAGGGTTTTGCTGCTGCAGAGGGACTGGGGGGATGAAGGCAGGGATGCAGGAGCTCAGGGCCAGCTCAGCCAGCAGGTTGAGGGCGTGGGGCTCACAGCTGTCCCCCTGCAGGGGGGAGATCCTGGGGGGCTCAGGCAGGCACAGAGGGTCCAGCTGAGCTGGGGGGAAGAAAGAGAAAAAAAAAAAATCAGTTTAGAAAAAAAAAAAATTAATTGAAAAATTTAATTTTTAAAATTAATTTTAGAAAGGGAAAAAAAATCGATTTAAAACGGGAAAAAAAAATCCGATTTAAAAAGGGAAAAAATAAATTTAAAAATTTAAATTTCAATGAAAATTTAAAAGGGAAAATTGATTTAGAAAGGGAAAAAAATCAATTTAGAAATGGGAAAAAATTGACTTAGAAAGGGAAAAAAATTGACTTGGGAAAAAATTGATTTAGAAAGGGAAAAAATTGATTTAGAATGACAAAAAAATAGATTTAAAAATGGAAAAAATAATATAAATTAATATAAATATAAATTAATATAAATAATATAATATAAATATAAATATAAATATAAATATAAATATATATAAATATAAATATAAATATAAATATATATAAATATAAATATAAATATAAATATAAATATAAATATAAATATAAATATAAATATAAATATAAATATAATAAATAAATGAAAAAAATAATATGAAACTGAAATTTTAAAAGGGAAGAATTTATTTAGGAAGGAAAAAAAATTGACTTAGAAATGGAAAAAATCGATTTAAAATGAGAAAAAAACTATTTAAAAAGGGAAAAAATAAATTTAAAAATTTAAATTGAAACTGA
Organism: Oenanthe melanoleuca; assembly: GCF_029582105.1. Classification (NCBI taxonomy): domain Eukaryota; kingdom Metazoa; phylum Chordata; class Aves; order Passeriformes; family Muscicapidae; genus Oenanthe; species Oenanthe melanoleuca. The sequence continues at coordinate 68,301,240 of NC_079334.1, read as the reverse complement.
AATTTTAAAAAAGGGAAAAATCAATGTAGAAAGGAACAAACTAAATTCAAAAAAGGAAAATGCTGATTTAAAAATTTAAATTGAAATTGAAGTTTTAAAAGGGAAAAATCAATTTAGAAAGGGGAAAAATCGATTTAAAAAGAAAAAAACGATTTAAAAAGGGGAAAAAATATTTAAAAATTAAAAAAAAAATTTAAAATTAAAAATTGAAATTGAAATTTTAAAAGGGAAAATCCATTTTGCAAGGGAAAAAAACCTATTTAACAAGGGAAAAAATAAATTAAAAATTTAAATTGAAATTGAAAATTTAAAAGGGAAAATTGATTTAGAAAGGGGAAAAAATCGATTCAGAAAGGGAAAAAATTGATTTAAAAAGGGAAAAAATAAATTTAAAAAATTAACATGAAATTGAAATTTTAAAAGGGAAGAATGTATTTAGGAAGGAAAAAAATCGATTTAGAAATGGAAAAATTGATTTAGAAATGGAAAAAAATCGATTTAAAAAGGGGAAAAAACTAAATTAAAAATTTAAATTTAAATTTTTAAAAGGGAAAAATCGATTTAAAAAGGAAAAAAAATCGATTTAAAAAGGGGAAAATCAATTTAAAAGGGGAAAAAACAAATTAAAAAAAAATCAATAAAAAAAAAATCAGAGCAGCTCCTGCTCTGAGAAAGGAAAACAAAAGGAAAAAAATCAATTTGAAAAGGGGAAAAAAATTTTTAAAAGGGAAAAAGATCAATTTGAAAATTGAAACATTAAAATTATAAAAAGGGAAAAATTAAATTTAAAAAGGGGAAAAAATCAATTAAAAAAAAAATCAAAGTGGCTCCTTCTATTCTGGGGGAGGAAAAGGAAAAAAATCAATTTGAAAAGGGGAAAATCAATTTGAAAAGGAAAAAAAAACCCAAATTAAAAATTCATTTTTAAATTTAAAAAGGAAAAAAATCAATTTAGGAAGGGAAAAAAAAGAATTTTAAAAGGGAAAAACCTAAATTGTAAAAGGGAAAAAAAATCAATCAAAAAAAATCAAGAGTGGCTCATTCTGCTCTGAGGGAGGTAAAGGTGAGAGATCGGTTTTAAAAGGGAAAAACTAAATTTTAAAAGGAAAAACTAAATTTGAAATGGGAAAAACTAAATTTCAAAAGGGAAAAAAATTCAATTTTAAAAGGGGAAAAATTTAATTTTGAAAAGGAGAAAACAATTTAAAAAGAGAAAAAAATCAATTTAAAAGTGAAAAAAATCAATTTAAAAAGGGAAAAAAAAAATCAATTTTAAAGGGAAAAAATCAATTTTAAAAGGGAAAAAAAACAATTTAAAAGGGGAAAATCACAGGATGCTTTTTCAATTATTTTTTTTCTCTCACCATTCTGTTCCTGCTGGTTCTCTGCAGCTTTTGCTGCTTTGTTTTCCACGTTTTTCTGCATTTTATTTTTGCCTGCCCCAGGGATTTTCCTCTTTTCCAGGTTTTCCTGAGTTTTTGGCCTCTTTGCTTCCACTGCAGCAGCATCAGGAGCTGGAATTTCCTCCTCAGCAGCCTCAGGCTGGGGCTTGAGGATGATTTCTGCAGCCAGGACCTCTGCACCTGCACAGGGAAAAATCCAAATTTAATTGGGGAGAGAAATTAATTGGGAAAAGGGAGGGATGAAGGGAAAGGGGGTTTTAATGGTTTTATTTCTGTTTATGTTGATTTAACTGGGGGGAAAGGAAAAAGGGGAAAAATGTGGAAAAAAGATAAAGGGGAAAAGAGGGAGAAAAGGGGAAAGAAAGGGGAAAAAGGAGAAAAAAAGAAGAAAAAAATGAGAAAAAATGAGAAAAAGGATAAAGGGAGAAAAAAGGGGAAAGGGGGAAAATGGATAAAGGGGGGAAAAAGGGGAAAGAAAGGGGGAAAAGGAGAAAAAAAAAGGAGGAGAAAAAAAAAGGAAAAAAAAAGGGAAAAAAAAAGAAAAAGGATAAAGGGAGAAAAAAGGGGAAAGGTGGGAAAATGGGAAAAAGGATAAAGGGGGGGAAAAGGGGAAAGAAAGGGGAAAAAGAATAAAGGGGGAAAAGGAGAATAAAAGGAGAAAAAAGGAGAATAAAAGGAGGAAAAAGAGAAAAAAAGGAGAAAAAAAGGAGGAAAAAAAGGAGAGAAAAAAGGAGAAAAGGGGGAAAAGAGAGGAAAAAAGGACAGAAAAAAAAGGAGAGAAAAAGGGGAAAGGGAAAGGAAAGAGGGAAGTTTCAGGGAAGTTTCAGGGAAGTTTCAGGGAAGGGAAAGGAAAGGAAAGGAAAGGAAAGGAAAGGAAAGGAAAGGAAAGGAAAGGAAAGGAAAGGAAAGGAAAGGAAAGGAAAGGAAAGGAAAGGAAAGGAAAGGAAAGGAAAGGAAAGGAAAGGAAAGGAAAGGAAAGGAAAGGAAAGGAAAGGAAAGGAAAGGAAAGGAAAGGAAAGGAAAGGAAAGGAAAGGAAAGGAAAGGAAAGGAAAGGGAAGGGAAGGGAAGGGAAGGGAAGGGAAGGGAAGGGAAGGGAAAGGAAAGGAAAGGAAAGGAAAGGAAAGGAAAGGAAAGGAAAGGAAAGGAAAGGAAAGGAAAGGAAAGGAAAGGAAAGGAAAGGAAAGGAAAGGAAAGGAAAGGAAAGGAAAGGAAAGGAAAGGAAAGGAAAGGAAAGGAAAGGAAAGGAAAGGAAAGGAAAGGAAAGGAAAGGAAAGGAAAGGAAAGGAAAGGAAAGGAAAGGAAAGGAAAGGAAAGGAAAGGAAAGGAAAGGAAAGGGAAAGGGAAAGGGAAAGGGAAAAGGAAAAGGAAAAGGAAAAGGAAAAGGAAAAGGAAAAGGAAAAGGAAAAGGAAAAGGAAAAGGAAAAGGAAAAGGAAAAGGAAAAGGAAAAGGAAAAGGAAAAGGAAAAGGAAAAGGAAAAGGAAAAGGAAAAGGAAAAGGAAAAGGAAAGAGAGGAAAAGGAAAAGGACAGCTCAGGCTCAAAGTCAGGATAACTCCTGAGATTGTCTGGATGCTCCAGGCACTTGCAGAGCTCCTGCCTGACATCCCAAGCCCACCTGCCCAGCTCTCACCTCGTTTCCTTCCATGAGGCAGCTGCAGGTTGGCCAGTTTCAGCATGGCCCCGCTGGAACTGCCTGGGGGTGCAGATTTTTTGGGAACAGCAGCAGGAATTGTGGGTTTTTTCCTGCCCCTGCTCTCCTCTTCCCCAGGATCAGTTTGTGCCTGCAGGAGTGATGGATTCTTCCCCAAATTCCTGCTGGATTTCCTCCTGCAGTCCCTTCCCCAGGGTTTGGTGGGAGAGGTGACACTTTTGGTGGCTCTGTCAGCAGCAGGATTTAGGGATGAGGAGGATGAGGATGATGAGGATGATGAGGATGAAGAGGAAATCCCCAAACTCCTCCCAGCAGTCCCCAAACACTCCAAAGCCACCGAAACCCCCAAGGTGAAGGCGCTGGGGTCGCTGAGGTATCGCTGCAGCTGCAGGAATTTTTGGGAAGGATGAGCTCCCTCCTCCTGGGATGGAGCTGGGATGGGAATGGAATTCCCATCAAGTCTGGAATATTCCTGGAGTTTCTCCTGGATGCAGCTGCTGTCCCAGGAGGAGCTGGTTGCTTTCCTCAGGGCGTAGCGGAGTCCAGGCAGAACTGAGGTGATTTTTAAGGAGATGCCACTCCTGGTTCTGCTTTCCTTGGGGTTCTTGGGGTCTTTTTCAACTGGGAAAATAAAATTAGAATTATTTGTAATTATTTGTAATGATTTGTAATTATTTTTAATTATTTTTAATCATTTTTCATCCAATTAGGATTACTGAATTCCCCAAATCGCTTCCATCGTGCAGGAAAAAAAAAACATTGAAGGAAAAAATCAGCCTGCAAAAAGCTCAGTCCTGGGGAAATGGAACAAAAAGAACTGAAGGGAACAAAGAATTCCATGTGGGAATCAAAAGAAGTTAAATATAAATGAAATTAGATTTAAATTAAAATGAAACATTGGTGTTGTATCAACCAGCCCCATCCTGCAGGGAATTCCAGCTCCACTCCAGCAATTCCCACTGGAACGGGATTTTTGGAATTCCCAAAATCCAGCATTCAGGAGATCTGAAAACAGCCAGAATTTGGAATTTTTTTATCTTTAATCTTGTTTAAATTTAGGGTGTTCAGACTGGCACCATTTACAGATTCCTTGTGTTATGTCTTTATCTGGATCCCACCAAACATTCCAAACCCTTTAAAGTCTTTTTTTTTTTTTTTTGTCACCCCCATCTCCTGAAAAATCTTTTTTTTGTCACCCCTTCTCCTGAAAAATCTTTTTTTTGTCACCTCTATCCCCTGAAAAGTAATTTTTTGTTACCCCCATTCCTTTTAAAGTCATTATTTGTCAGCCTCATCCCTTAAAAAGCCATTTTCTTGTTACCTCCATTCCTTTAAAAGTCATTTTTTGCCACTCCCATCCCCTGAAAAGTCTTTTTTTTGTCACCCCATTCCATGTTTTACCATTCCCATTCCCTGAAAATTTATTATTTGTCACTGCCATCCCCTAAAATGGCATTTTTTGTCACCCTCATTCCTTAAAAAGCCATTTTTTGTCACCCCCATCACGTGCAGTGACCCAGCAAAGCCTGGTTTAAATCAGCTTAAAACTCAGGAGAGCTGCAGATTTTCTCTCTACCATTTTAACCCTTTGTCTGTGAGCAGAAAAATCAGTTTTTAAAGATTCCAGCCTAAAGCTGCTCCTACCTGGGGGGCACAGGGCCCGTGGGGAGCTGAACAGGAACAGGGCCAGCAGGCTCACAGGCTCCTTGGGCTCCAGCCCTAAAAAAAATAAAAACAGATTTGGGTTAAAAAAACAGATTTTGGTTAATAAACCCGGTTTAGTTTAAGAAACTAGGTTCAGTTTGAGAAACCAGGACTTTGGTTAAAAAAACAGGTTTGGGTTAAGAAACCAGGATTTGGTTCAAAAACCAGGTTCAGATTAAAGGAACAAGTTTTAGGTTAAGAAACCAGGTTTAGTTGAAGAAATCAGGGTTTTGGTTAAGAAACCAAGTTAAGTCTAAGAAACCAGGTTTGGGTGAAGAAACAAGGTTCAGTTTAGGAAACCAGGTTGTTTTTAGAAACCAAGTTTAGTTTAAGAAACCAGGCTTAGGTTGAGAAATCAAGTTTTGGTTCAGAAACCAGATTTGGGTTGAGAAACCAGGGTTTTGGTTCAGAAAACAAGTGTAGTTTAAAAAAACAGGTTTAGTTTAGGAAACCAGTTTTAGTTTGAGAAACCAGGTTTAGTTTAAAGAAACCAGTTTTAGTTTGAGAAACCAGGTTTAGTTTAGGAAACCAGGTTTAGTTTAAGAAATCAGGTTCAGTGTAAGAAATCAGGTTCAGTTTGAAAATCAAGATTTGGTTTAGGTTGAGAAACCAGGTTTGTGTTAAGAAGTGAGGTTTTAGTTAAGAAACTTGGTTTGGGTCAAGAAATCAGGTTTAGTTTGAGAAAACAGGTTTAGTTTAGGAAACCAGGTTCAGTTTAGGGAGTAAGTTTTAGGTTAATAAATCAGGATTTGGGATAAGAAAACAGGATTTGATTAAGAAGAGCTTTTGGTTCAGAAAACAGGTTCAGTTTACAAAATCAGGGTTTTGGTTAAGAAACCAGGTTTAGTTCAAGAAACCAGGCTTAGGTTGAGAAACCAGGTTGTGGTTCAGAAACCAGTTTCAGTTTTAGTTTGAGAAACCAAGTTCAGTTTGAGAATCCAGGTTTGGGTCAATAAACCAGGTTCAGTTTAAGCAACAAGTTTTAGGTGAAGGATCAAGTTTTAGGTTAAGAAACCAGATTTAGTTTGAGAAATCAGGTCTAATTTAGAAAACCAGGTTCAGTTTAAGGAACAAGTCTTAGGTTAAGGAACCAGGCTCAGTCTGAGAAACCAGGTTTGGGTTAAGACATGAGGTTTTGGCTCAGAAACCAGGTTTAGTTTAAGAAACCAAGGTTTTGGTTAAGAAACCAAGCTTAGGTTAAGAAACCAGTTTCAGTTTTAGTTTGAGAAACCAGGTCTGAGTTAAGAAACCAGGCTCAGTTTAAGGAACAAGCTTAAGGTTAAGAAACCAGGTTCAGTTTGACAAACCAGGTGTGTTTGAAAAACCAAGTTTCAGTTTCAGAAATCAGGTTCAGTTTAAGTAACAAGTTTTAGCTTAACAAAACAGGTTTAGGTTAAGAAACTAGGTTTAGTTTGAGAAACCAGGGTTGGGTTAAGAAACAAGGCCCAGTTTAAAGAACCAGACCCAGTTTAAGGAACCAGGCTCAGTTTAAGGAACCAGGCCCAGTTTAAGGAACCAGGCTCAGTTTAAGGAACCAGACCCAGTTTAAAGAACCAGACCCAGTTTAAGGAACCAGACCCAGTTTAAGGAACCAGGCTCAGTTTAAGGAACCAGGCTCAGTTTAAGGAACCGGACCCAGTTTAAGGAACCGGACCCAGTTTAAGGAACCAGGCTCAGTCTAGGTTCCTGACCCTCCAAACACAGAGTTAAGCCCAGCCCAAGCCCAGCCCAAGCCCAGCCTCACCATCCTCCCGTGCCAGGGCTGAGGACGTGAGCAGGATCAGAAATCCCTGGTCCTGTAAATATTTGATGATGGCCTGGAAAAAACAGAGAATAAAATAAAATAAAATAAAATAAAATAAAATAAAATAAAATAAAATAAAATAAAATAAAATAAAATAAAATAAAATAAAATAAAATAAAATAAAATAAAATAATAAAATAAAATAAAATAAAATAAAATAAAATAAAATAAAACTCGTGCCCCTTCCCTTGTGTCAGCTGGCATCAAAATTCCTTAAAATCAGGGAATATCCTGTCAAGATGGATTTGATTAATTAATGAAGGTTAATAATCCATCCCTGCCAGGAATTGCAGCACAAAAGAGAAGGAGTTGAGAAAATACAAAATCCCAGAATTTCAGGAAAATACAATATTCCAGCATCCTAGGAAAACACAAAATTCCAGAAAAACACAACATTCCAGAATTCCAGGCAAACACAAAATTCCAGAAACTGAGGAAAACATAAAGTTCCAAAATTGAAGGAAAATACAAAATCCCAGAATTCCAGGAAAACACAAAATTCCAGAATTTCAGGAAAACACAACATTCCAGAATTCCAGGAAAATACAACATTCCAGAATCCCAGGTAAACACAAAATCCCAGAATTCCAGAAAAACACAGAATTTCAGAATCCTGGGAAAACACAACATTCCAGAATCCCTGGAAAACACAAAATCCCAGAATTCCAGAAAAACACAGAATTTCAGAATCCTGGGAAAGCACAACATTCCAGAATCCCTGGAAAACACAAAATTCCAGAATTCCAGGAAAACACAGAATTCCAGGAAAACACAAATATTGATCTTTGAGAGCAACAAAACAGGAAAACATCATTAAAAACAGAGAAATTAATTCCATTTTGCATTAATTGTGGGTGATGACACCAAAAAAATTCATTTAAAAATAAAAATAATTCCCTTTTCTCCCAAAAAAACCACTCACCAAATCCTTTTCCTTCAGCTTTTCCAGCAGCTGATCCATTTTGGATTGATCCTTCTTGGATATTTCCACCTCATAGAGACTGGAATAAACACCCTGAAAACAAACTGGGGGAAAAAAAAATAAAAATTTGGTGTTGGAATTGTGTTTTTTTCCATGAATTCTATCCCAGAAATTCCTGGAAATTGGAATATTTCACCCCCACCTTCATTCCCAGTGTAATTTTTTTTCCCAAATGCAGCTGCTGGCAGTTTTTTCCTCAAGTCAGACAATCCCATGACATGTTTGATGTCCAGGTTGGGAGGGCTGTGGGGAGAAAAAAACCAAAATTTCAGGTTAAGGAGAGCTGGGAGTTCTGGGGAACAACCAAAAAAAAATCTGGGAAAGGTGGAGCTTGGGAGGATCCAGTTTGGAAATCCTGGAAATCCTCAAATTCCAAATCCTGGGAATGTTTAAAGCCACGTTTGGAGCAGAAAATCCACAAATCCCAGTTTTTGGGAATATTTAAAGAAGGTTTAGAGCAGAAATTCCTCAAATCCCAACTCTTGGGAGAAGAAAATCCTCAAATCCCAGTTTTTGGGAATGTTTAAAGCCAGGTTTGGAGCAGAAATTCCTCAAATTCCAACTCCTGGGAACAGAAATTCCTCAAATCCCAGGTCCTGGGGACAAAAAAATCCCCAAATCCCAGTTTTTGGAAAAGTTTAAAGCCAAGTTTGGAGCAGAAAATCCTCAAATCCCAACTTTTAGGAATACTTAAAGCCAGGTTTAGAGCAGAAAATGCTCAAATCCCAATTTTTAGGAATACTTAAATCCAGGTTTAGAGCAGAAAATCCTCATATCCCAACTTTTAGGAATATTTAAATCCTCCAATCCCAGCTCCTTGGAGCAGAAAATGCTTCTATCCCAGTTTTTGGGGATATTTAAAACCAGGTTTAGAGCAGAAAATCCTCCAATCTCAGCTTTTAGGAATACTTAAAGTCAGGTTTGGAACAGAAAATGCTCCAATCTCAGCTTTTAGGAGTATTTAAATCCAGGTTTAGAGCAGAAAATGCTCAAATCCCAACATTTAGGAACACTTAAATCCAGGTTTAGAGCAGAAAATCCTCCAATCTCAGCTTTTAGGAATATTTAAATCCAGGTTTAGAGCAGAAAATCCTCCAATCTCAGCTTTTAGGAATATTTAAATCCAGGTTTAGAGCAAAAAATGCTCAAATCTCAGTTTTTAGGAATATTTAAATCCAGGTTTGGAGCAGAAAATGCTCAAATCCCAATTTTTAGGAATACTTAAATCCAGGTTTAGAGCAGAAAATGCTCAAATCCCAATTTTTAGGAATATTTAAATCCAGGTTTAGAGCAGAAAATCCTCATATCCCAACTTTTAGGAATATTTAAATCCTCCAATCCCAGCTCCTGGGAGCAGAAAATGCTTCTATCCCAGTTTTTGGGGATATTTAAAACCAGGTTTAGAGCAGAAGATCCTCCAATCTCAGCTTTTAGGAATACTTAAAGCCAGGTTTAGAGCAAAAAATGCTCAAATCTCAGTTTTTAGGAATATTTAAATCCAGGTTTAGAGCAGAAAATGCTCAAATCCCAATTTTTAGGAATACTTAAAGCCAGGTTTGGAGCAGAAAAAGCTCAAATCTCAGCTTTTAGGAATATTTAAATCCAGGTTTGGAGCAGAAAATGCTCAAATCCCAATTTTTAGGAATACTTAAAGCCAGGTTTGGAGCAATCTGACTTAGCAGAAGGTGTCCCCATGGAATTCTTTCCCAGGAAGAGGATTTTCTCTCCCCAGGAGCTGAGGGGGGGCAGGAAGAGGCAGAAGTGCCCAGGAGGTGCCAGGGGAGGACTCACAGCTGGGCAGGGACCGTGCGGCTGAAGCGGCTCCGCAGGGAAATCCGGCACTGAAAGTGACCCCCGATGGAGAGCTGGCCCTGCCAGGGCACAAAGGGGGCTGGGGGGGAAGGGGGAAAGGGGAAAAGGAGGGGAGAAAAGGGGAGAAAGGAAAAGAAGGGGAGAAAAGGGGAAAAGAAGGGGAAAAAAGGAGAAAAAGAAGGGGAGAAAAGGGGAAAAGAAGGGGAAAAAAGGAGAAAAAGAAGGGGAAAAAGGGGGGAAAAGAGAAAAAGAAGGGGAGAAAATGGGAAAAAAGGGGAAAAGGGAAACAGGTGAAAAGGAGGAAAGGGAAGAAAGGCAGGAAAGAGGAGGGGAAAAAGGAAAGAAGGGGAAAAGGTGGAAAGGAGGAAAAAGGGGGGAAAAAGGGGAAAAAAGGGGAAAAGAAGGGGAGAAAAGGATAAAAAAGGGGAAAAAGAAAGGGAAAAAGAAGGGGAAAAGAAGGGGAAAAGAAGGGAAAAAAGGAGAAAAAGAAGGGGAAAAGGGAAATAGGTGAAAAGGAGGAAAGGGAAGAAAGGCAGGAAAGAGGAGGGGAAAAAGGAAAGAAGGGGAAAAGGTGGAAAGGAGGAAAAGGGGGAAAAATGGGGGAAAAGGGGGAAAAAGGGAGAAAAGGGAAAAAGGAAAATTAGGGAAAAAAGGAATAAAGGGAAAAGGGGGGAAAAGGGGGAAAAAGGGGAAAAAGAAGGGGAAAAGGGAAATAAGTGAAAAGGAGGAAAGGGAAGAAAGGCAGGAAAGGGAGGAAAGAGGAAGGGAAAAAGGAAAAAGGGGAAAAGGCAGACAAGGGGGAAAAAGGGGAAAAAGGGGAAAAAGAGAAAAAAGGGGGAAAAGGAAAAGGTGGAAAAAGGGAGAAAAGGGAAAAAGGGAAAATTAGGGAAAAAGGGAATAAAGGGAAAAGGGGAGAAAAAGAGGGGAAAAGGGGAAAAAGAAGGGGAAAAGGGAAATAAGTGAAAAGGAGGAAAAAGGGAAAAGGGGAAAAAAGGGGGAAAAGAGAGGAAAGGGAGGAAAAAGGAGGGAAAAGGACAAAAGGGGGAAAAGGGAGAAAAGGGGGGGAAGGGGGAAAAAGGGGAAAAAAGGGAAAAGAAGGGAAAAAAGGGAAAAGAGGGAATAAAGGGGGGAAAAGGGGAAAAAAGAGAAAAAAGGGGAAAAAGGGGGAAAAAGGGGAAAAAATGGGGAAAAAGGGGGAAAAAGGGAAAACAAGGGTAAAGAAGGGAAAAATGGGAAAAAAAGTGGGAAAAAAGGGAAGAAGGAAAAAAGGGGAAAAGTTGGGAAAAGTTGGAAAAAGGGGAAAAAAGGGGAGTAAAGGGGGAGAAAATGGGGAGAAAAGGGGGAAAGGGGAAGAAAGAGGTAAAGGGATAAAAGGAAAAAGGGATTAAAGGAATTAAAGGGAATAAAGGAGAGAGGAGAAAAGAGGGAAAAGTGAATGGATGAACCCAAGGCCAAAATGCACAACACAAAGCAAAAAGCACAACCCCAAACCCAAAAACTACAAACCAGCCCCAAAAACCACAACTCCAAACCCCAAAAACCAGAACTCCAAACCCCAAATCCACAAGCCCAAACACAAAAACTACAATCCCCAAAATCCCAAACCCAATAATCCAACCCCAAATCCAACAGAAACCAGAACTCAAAAACCAGAACCCCAACCCCAAAATTAAAAACCCCAAAACCTCAAACCCCAAACCCCAAACTTAACAAAAACCCAGAACCTCAACCCCAAAACCCAAATCCCAAATCCAAACTCTAAATCCAAACCCCAAACCCCAAACCCAGAACTCTCACCTTGGTGGTTCTGCTCTGCTCTGCAGAAAAGACAAAAACAATAAAGAAATCAATTTTATATTAAAAAAATTAAATAAATGTTAAATATAAAAGTATAAAATAAATAATGAAGTTAATTAATAAATTAAAAAATAAAACATTCAGGGATGGGAACAGCAATAAAAGGAACATTCCCAGATGGGAAAAGAGGGGAAAATTTGGGATTAGCAATAAAAGGACATTCCCATATAGGAAAAAGGGGAAAAAAATTTGGATTAGCAATAAAAAGGAAAGAAAAAAAGGGGGGAAATGGGGAAATTTGGGATTAGCAATAAAAAGTAAAGGAAAAAAAGGGGGAAATTTGGATTAGCAATAAAAAAGAACATTCAGAGATGGGGAAATAGGGGAAAATTTGGTGTTAGCAATACAAAGGAAAGGAAAAATGGGGAAATGTTGTGATTAACAATAAAAAGGAACATTCCCACATAGGAAAAAAGGGGAAAAATAGGGAAATATTGTGATTAGCAATAAAAGGAACATTCCCACAGAGGAAAAAAGGGGAAATATTGTGATTAATAATAAAACTGAACATTCCCACATAGGAAAAAAGGGAAATGTTGTGGTTAGCACTAAAAGGAACATTCCCACATAGGAAAAAAAGGGAAAAAAGGGAAAAAAAAGGGGGAAAAAGGGGAAAAAAGGGGAAATGTGATTGGCAATAAAAAGGAACATTCCCACATAGGAAAAAAAGGGAAATGTTGTGGTTAGCATTAAAATGAGCAGTCCCACATAGGAAAAAAGTGGAAAAAAGGGAAAAAAAAGGGGAAAAAAGGGGAAAAAAAGGGGAAAAAAGGGGAAAAAAGGGGAAATGTTGTGATTAGCAATAAAAAGGAACATTCCCACATAGGAAAAAAGGGGAAATGTTGTGATTGGCAATAAAACTGAACGTTCCCACATAGGAAAAAAGGGGGAAAAAGGGAAAAAAAGGGGAAATGTTGTGATTAGCAATAAAAAGGAACATTCAGGAAAAAGGGGGAAAAAAGGGGAAATGTTGTGATTAGCAATAAAAAGGAACATTCCCACATAGGAAAAAAGGGGAAATGTTGTGATTGGCAATAAAACTGAACATTCCCACATAGGAAAAAAAGGGAAAAAAGGGAAAAAAAAGGGGGAAAAAGGGGAAAAAAGGGGAAATGTTGTGATTGGCAATAAAAAGGAACATTCCCACATAGGAAAAAAGGGGAAATGTTATGATTAACAATAAAACTGAACATTCCCACATAGGAAAAAAGGGGGAAAAAGGGGAAATGTTGTGATTAACAATAGAAAGGAACATTCCTACATAGGAAAAAAGGGGTTAGCACTAGAAGGAGCAGTCCCACATAGGAAATGTTGTGGTTAGCACTAAAAGGAACAGTCCCACATAGGAAAAAAGGGAAAAGTTGTGGTTAGCAATACAAGGAGCAGTCCCAGATAGGAAAAGGTGTGGTTAGCACTAAAAGGAGCAGTCCCACATAGGAAATATTGTGATCAGCACTAGAAGGAGCAGTCCCACACAGGAAAAAAGGGGAATATTGTGGTCAGCACTAGAAGGAGCAGTCCCAGATAGGAAAAGGTGTGGTCAGCACTAGAAGGAGCAGTCCCAGATAGGAAATGGTGTGGTTAGCACTAGAAGGAGCAGTCCCAGATAGGAAAAAAAGGGAAATATTGTGATTAGCACTAGAAGGAGCAGTCCCAGATAGGAAATGTGATTAGCACTAGAAGGAGCAGTCCCAGATAGGAAAAGCTGTGGTTAGCAATACAAGGAGCAGTCCCAGATAGGAAAAGCTGTGGTTAGCACTAGAAGGAGCAGTCCCAGATAGGAAATGCTGTGGTTAGCACTAAAAGGAGCAGTCCCAGATAGGAAAAGCTGTGGTTAGCACTAGAAGGAGCAGTCCCAGATAGGAAATGCTGTGGTTAGCAATACAAGGAGCAGTCCCAGATAGGAAAAGCTGTGGTTAGGAATACAAGGAGCAGTCCCAGAGAGGGGCAGCCACGCAGGACGAGCACGGGGAGCTGCTCACAGGGCGCTCATGGGCGGCTCGCGGCGCTGCCGGTGCAGGACGATGTACGGACACACCTGGCGGGGGCGCTCGGCAGCGCCGGCCCCGCTCACCTCGTACACGTAGTACTGGAGAGGGAGAGAGGGAGACAGGCAGGGTGGGTGGGGCTGCCACCGACACAGCACAAACACAAAAATACACAGTCCTGACCCTAAAAATACAGCCCCAAACACAAAATCACAGCCCCAAACCCAAAATCACAGCCCCAAACACAGCGCGAACACAAAAATACACAGCCCTGACCCTAAAAATACAGCACAAACCCAAAAAATACAGCCCCAAACACAGCACAAACACAAAAAATACAGCCCAAACCAAAAATACAGCCCCAAACACAGCACAAACCCAAAAAATACAGCCCCAAACACAGCACAAACACAAAAATACACAGCCCTGACCCTAAAAATACAGCACAAACCCAGAAATACAGCCCTAAACACAGCACAAACACAGCCCCAACCCCAAAAACACAGCCCAAACCCAAAAATCACAGCCCCAAACACAGCACAAACACAAAAATACACAGCCCTGACCCTAAAAATACAGCCCCAAACACAGCACAAAGCCAAAAACACAGCCCCAAACACAGCACAAAGACAAAAAATACACAGTCCTGACCCTAAAAATACAGCACAAACCCAGAAATACAGTCCCACAAACACAGCACAAAGCCAAAAAACACACAGCCCCGACCCAAAAAACACAGCCCCAAACACAGCAAACACAGCACCAACCCCAAAAATACAGCACAAACCCAAAAAACAAGCCCCAACCCTAAAATACAGCCCCAAACACAGCACAAAGCACAACCCCAAAACACAGCACAAAGCCAAAAAACACAGCCCCGACCCAAAAAATACAGCCCAAATACAAAAAAACACAACCCCAAGCCCAAAAACACAGCCCAAAAAAACACAGCACAAACCACAACCCCAACCCCAAAAACAGTCCCAAACCCAGCACAAAGCACAACCCCAATAAACCACAGCCCCAAACCCAGCACAAAGCAAAACCCCAACCCCAAAAAACACAAACACAAAAAGCACAGCCCCATAAACACAAACACAAAATGCACAACCCCAACCCAAAAATCCCCAAACAGCCCAACCCCAAAAACCACAACCCCAAACCCAAAATCTCTGACCCCAAAGAGCACGACCACAACCCCAACAAGCATAACCTCAACCCCAAAAACAACAAACCAACCCAAAAACCAGAAACCCAAACCCCAAAACCCACAACTGCAAACCCAAAATCCCCAAACACAACCATAAAAATCCCAACCCCCAAAAATGACAACCCCAAAAACCACAACCCAAACACAAAACAACCCCAACCCCAAAATCCCCAAACTCAAACACCACAACCCCAAAAATCCCAAATCCAAAAAAACCCCAACCCCAAACACCACAACCCCAATCCCAAAAATTACAACCCAAAAACCAGAACCCCAAACCCCAAAAACCAGAACCCCAAACCCCAAAAACCACACTTCACAACCCCAATCCCAAAAACTGCAAACCAACCCAAAAACCAGAAACCCAACCCCAAATTCCCAGTTTTTGGAGTTCCACCATCCCAGGTACAAGTTGAAAATTCCCAGTTTTGGAAAGCTGAAAATTCCCAGTTTTTAGGGTTCCAATCCCAGTACAAGCTGAGCATTCCCAGTTTTTTGGGTTCCAATTCCAGGTACAAGTTAAAAATTCCCAATTTTGGAAAAGTTCAAAATCCCCAGTTTTTAGGATTCCCATCCCAGCACAGCTCTAGAATTCCCATTTTTCCATGTTCCCATCCCAGTCCAAGCCCAGAATTCCCAGTTTTCTGGGTTCCCATCCCAGTACAAGTTGAGCATTCCCAATTTTTTGGGTTCCCATCCCAACACAGCTCTAGAATTCCCAGGTTTTCTGTGTTCCCATCCCAGTGCCAGCCCAGAATTCCCATTTTTCCATGTTCCCATCCCAGTCCCAGCCCAGAACTCCCATTTTTCCATATTCCCATCCCAGTCCCAGCCCAGAATTCCCATTTTTCCAGGCTCCCATCCCAGTCCAAGCCCAGAATTCCCAGTTTTCTGGGTTCCCATCCCAGTACAAGTTGAGCATTCCCAGTTTTTTGGGTTCCCATCCCAACACAGCTCTAGAATTCCCAGGTTTTCTGTGTTCCCATCCCAGTGCCAGCCCAGAATTCCCATTTTTCCAGGCTCCCATCCCAGTCCCAGCCCAGAATTCCCATTTTTCTAGGCTCCCATCCCAGTCCCAGCCCAGAATTCCCATTTTTCCAGGCTCCCATCCCACTCCAAGCCCAGAATTCCCATTTTTCCAGATTCCCATCTCAGTCCCAGCCCAGAATTCCCATTTTTCCACGTTCCCATCCCAGTACAAGTTGAGCATTCCCAGTTTTTTGGGTTCCCATCCCAGCACAGCTCTAGAATTCCCATTTTTCCAGGTTCCCATCCCAGAATTCCCATTTTTCCATGTTCCCATCCCACTCCAAGCCCAGAATTCCCATTTTTCCAGGTTCCCATCCCAGTCCAGGCCCAGAATTCCCATTTTTCCAGATTCCCATCCCAGTCCCAGCCCAGAATTCCCATTTTTCCATGTTCCCATCCCAGCCCAGCCCAGAATTCCCATTTTTCCAGGTTCCCATCCCAGAACTCCCATTTTCCCAGGCTCCCATACCAGTCCCAGCCCAGAACTCCCAGTTTTCCATGTTCCCATCCCAGTCCCAGCCCAGAATTCCCATTTCTCCAGATTCCCATCCCAGTCCCAGCCCAGAATTCCCATTTTCCCAGGCTCCCATCCCAGTCCCATTGCAGAATTCCCATTTTTCCGGGTTCCCATCCCACTCCAAGCCCAGAATTCCCATTTTTCCAGATTCCCATCCCAGTCCAGGCCCAGAATTCCCATTTTTCCATATTCCCATCCCAGTCCCAGCCCAGAACTCCCATTTTTCCATGTTCCCATCCCACTCCCAGCCCAGAATTCCCATTTTTCCAGGTTCCCATCCCAGTCCCAGACCAGAACTCCCATTTTTCCAGGCTCCCATCCCAGTACTGCTCTAGAATTCCCATTTTTTTTGTTCCCATCCCAATACAAGCTGAGCATTCCCATTTTTCAGATTCCCATCCCAGAATTCCCATTTTTCCATGTTCCCATCCCAGTCCCAGCCCAGAATTCCCATTTTCCCAGGTTCCCATCCCAGTGCCAGCCCAGAATTCCCATTTTTCCATGTTCCCATCCCAGTGCCATCCCAGAATTCCCATTTTTCCATGTTCCCATCCCAGAATTCCCATTTTTCCATGTTCCCATCCCAGTCCCAGCCCAGAATTCCCCCATTTTTCCATGTTCCCATCCCAGTGCCAGCCCAGAATTCCCATTTTTCCAGATTCCCATCCCAGTCCCAGCCCAGAATTCCCATTTTTCCACGTTCCCATCCCAGTACAAGTTGAGCATTCCCAGTTTTTTGGGTTCCCATCCCAGCACAGCTCTAGAATTCCCATTTTTCCAGGTTCCCATCCCAGAATTCCCATTTTTCAGTGTTCCCATCCCAGTCCAAGCCCAGAATTCCCATTTTTCCATGTTCCCATCCCAGTCCCAGCCCAGAACTCCCATTTTCCCAGGCTCCCATCCCAGTCCCAGGCCAGAATTCCCATTTTTCCATATTCCCATCCCAGTCCCAGCCCAGAATTCCCATTTTTTCCAGGCTCCCATCCCAGAACTCCCAGTTTCCCGTGTTCCCATCCCAGTCCCAGCCCAGAATTCCCATTTTTCCGTGTTCCCATCCCAGTGCCATCCCAGAATTCCCATTTTTCCAGGTTCCCATCCCACTCCAAGCCCAGAATTCCCATTTTTCCAGGTTCCCATCCCAGAATTCCCATTTTTTCCAGGTTCCCATCCCAGAATTCCCATTTTTCCAGGCTCCCATCCCAGTGCCATCCCAGAATTCCCAGTTTCCCAGTCCCACACCTGGCTGCTGCAGGATGTCTGGCTGGACACGTGGCAGTCGTAGCCCGGGGAGGGACAGGCACAGGTTGAGCTCTCAGAGATGGATCTGACCTTCCCCTGCACCAAAAACACCCAAAAAAATGAAAATTCCCAACTGGAATTCCCAGCAATTGGGAATTGAAAAGCAGAATTATGGGAAGCAAAAAGTTCAGAGAGAAATTCCCAATTCCCATTGAAAATCCAAGGAAAAATTGGGGGGCAAAATCCTCAAATCTCCCAAAATTCCTGAAAATTCAAGGAAAAATTGGGGGAAAAAACCCTCAAAGCTCCCAAAATTCCTCAGAGTCCAAGGAAATAGTGGGGGGAAAAAAATGCTCAAATCTCCCAAAATTCCTGAAAATTCAAGGAAAAATTGGGGGAAAAAAACCCCTCAAACCTCCCAAAATTCCTGAAAATCCAAGGAAAAATTTGGATTTTGATTTTACATCCCAGCAGAATTATGGGCAGCAAAATGTTCATA
Organism: Oenanthe melanoleuca; assembly: GCF_029582105.1. Classification (NCBI taxonomy): domain Eukaryota; kingdom Metazoa; phylum Chordata; class Aves; order Passeriformes; family Muscicapidae; genus Oenanthe; species Oenanthe melanoleuca. Next base: position 68,283,545 of record NC_079334.1, on the reverse strand, counting down.
GAGAAATTTCCAGTTTCAGGAATTTGGGGTTGGAATCAGCTCCAGTGGGAAAGAATCAGGAAAAATGGGGGAAAAAATCCTCAAATCCCAAAATTCCTGAAAATCCAAGGAAAAATTGGGGGAAAAAAATCACTCAAACCACCCAAAATTCCTGAAAATTCAAGGAAAAATTGGGGGGAAAAAATTCTCAAACCTCCCAAAATTCCTAAAAATTCAAGGAAAAATTGGGGGAAAAAATCACTCAAACTTCCCAAAATTCCTGAAAATCCAAGGAAAAATTGGGGGGAAAAAATTCTCAAACCTCCCAAAATTCCTCAGAATCCAAGGAAAAATTGGGGGGGAAAAAAAAACTCTCAAATCTCCCCAAATTTCTGAAAATCCAAGGAAAATTTTGGGGAAAAAAATCACTCAAACCACCCAAAATTCCTGAAAATTCAAGGAAAAATTGGGGGAAAAAATCACTCAAACCTCCCAAAATTCCTGAAAATTCAAGGAAAAATTGGGGAAAAAAATTCTCAAACTTTCCAAAATTTCTGAAAATCCAAGGAAAAATTTGGATTTTGATTTTACATCCCATCAGAATAATTTGCAATAAAAGAAAAACTTGGAATTTTACCTTGATGAGTTTACAAATGACAATGTATCCTGATTTTTTGTGGTGCCAAGGTCTGGGCTGCAGGCAGTCAGAATATTTGGAAATGTAAACCCCTGGGAAAGCAAAAGAATGGAAATTATTTGGGATCAGGAAAGTTATTCCCAAAAAAATTCTGAAAAAGGTACCAAAAGAAAATTAGAAATATTCCCAGAAAATCAGTTATTGGGTCATAAAGGTTGTTAATATTCCCAAAAAATGAGAAATAATCCCAGGAAATGAGAAATATTCAATGAAAGTGAGAAATACCACCCCCAAAATGAGAAAAAATCCCAGAAAATTAAGAATATTCCCAGGAAATGGGAAATATTCCCCTCAAAATTAGAAATGTTCCCAAAAAATTAGAAATATTTCTAGAAAAGGAGGAATATTCACAGAAATTGAGAAATATTCACAGGAAATGAGAAATATTCACAGAAAATGATAAATAGTCCAAGAAAATAAGTTATTGAGTGATAAAGGTTGTTAATGTTCATAGAAAATGAAAAATGTTCCCAGAAAATGAGAAATATTCCCCAAAAATTAGAAATATTTCCAAAAAATGAGAAATATTCCCCCAAAAATGAGAAATGTGCCCAGAAAATGAGAAATATTCCCAGAAAATGAGAATTATCCCCAGAAAATGAGAATTATTCCCAAAAAAATGAAAAAAGATCCCCAAAAAATGAAAAAAAAAATTCCCAAAAAATGAAAAAAATTCCCCAAAAATAAGGAATATTCCAAATCATGAGGAATACTCACAAAAAAAATCAATTTTTCTAGTGAAAAAAGTTGTTAATAACCCTAGAAAATGAAAAATATTCCCAAAAATGAGAAATTTTCCTAAAAAAAAGAGAAATATTCCTAAAAATGATAAATATTCCCAGGAAATGAGGAAGAAATCCCAGGAAATTATAAATATTCCCCAAAAATGAGAAATATTCCCCAAAAAATGAGAAAAAAACCACAGAAAATCAGTTTTTGTGCTGAAAAATGTTGCAATATTCCCCAAAAAATGAGAAATATTCTTAGTAAATAAGAAATATTCTCAGAAAATGAAAAATATTCCCCAAAAATGAGAAATACACCCCAAAAAATTAGAAATATTTCCAGAAAATCACTTTTTGTAGTGACTAAAGTTGTTACTAACTCCAGAAAATAAGAAATAGTCCTTAAAAAAATGAGAAATATTCCCAAAAAATGAAAAATATTCCCCAAAAATGAGAAATATTCCTAAAAAATTGAGAAATACTCCCAGAAAATGAGAAATAATCCCAGAAAATGAGGAAGAAATCCCAGGAAATGAGAAATAATCCCCAAAAAATGAGGAATATTCCCCAAAACATGAGAAAAATTCCCAGAAAATGACAAAAAAATCACAGAAAATGATAAAAAATTCACAGAAAATGACAAAAAATTCACAGAAAATCAGTTTTTGTGCTGACAAATGTTGCAATATTCCCCAAAAAAATGAGAAATATTCCTAGGAAATGAGAAATAGTCCCAGAAAATGAAAAATATTCCCAAAAAATGAGAAATATTCCCTAAAAAAATCAGTTATTAGCAAGAAAAAAAGCCAGGATTGAAGATCTGAAGGAATTGTGACATCTCCATCCAAAAAAATGGAATTTTCCATGGGATTTTTGCAGAAAAAATAAAGTTTTGGCTTTTTTTGGAAGGAGTTGGTGATTCCAGAATGGGAATTGGATTGAATTTGGAATTTTGAATTTTGAATTTTGGATTTTACCTTTGGCTGGATCCCCCAGAGTGGAAATGGAGCTGCTGTTCACACGGAGCCCACTCTGACAAACTTCCTTTGCCTGCAAGAAAAAAAATATTTTTCTAATTTTTTCCAGGATTAGGGAAAAAAAAGCTGGCTGGAAAAAAAATTTGATTGCGGTGGAAGTGAATTATTGAGCATTAAAATCATAAAAAATTGAGGTATAAGGGAAATTGAATAAAAAATCCACAGGGAAAATCAGAATTAAAAGGGGATTTCCAGTGGATTCTCAGATTTTTATTAAATCAAATTAATAAAGTAGCATTAAAAGAAAATTTCCAGTGGATTCTCAGATTTTCCCAAATTCCAGGGAATAAATAAATAAATTATAATTAAAATTAATTTCCAGTGGATTCCCTGATTTTCCCAAAAATCACAACAATAAATCATTATTAAATGGGGATTTTCAGTGGATTCCCAAATTTTCCCCCAAATCCAATGAATAAATCTTAATTAAAATTGAATTTCCAGTGGGATTTTCTGATTTTCCCAAAAATCCCAGAAGAAATCACCACTAAATGAGAATTTCCAGTGGATTCACACACTTAAAAAAAATCCCAAGAATTATCATTAAAAATGAATTTCCAGTGGGTTCCCAGATTTTCACTAAATCCAAGGAATAAATAAATTATAATTAAAAGTGAATTTCCAGTTGATTCCCTGATCCTCCCAAAAACTAAAGAATAAATAAATAATCATTAAAAGAAAATTTCCAATGGATTCCTTAATTTTCCCAAAATCCAAGGAATAAATAAATCAGCATTAAAAAGGATTTTCCAATGGATTCCCTGATTTTCCCAAAATCCCAAGAATAAATCTTAATTAAAAGAGAATGTCCAGTGGATTCCCAGATTTTCCCAAAATCTAAACAAGAAATAAATAATCATTAAAATTGAATTTCCAGTGGATTTTCTGATTTTCACTAAATCCAAGGAATAAATAAATCATAATTAAAAGTGAATTTCCAGTGAATTCCCTGATTCTCCCAAAATAAATTATCATAAAAAGGGAATTTCCAGTGGATTTCCTGATTCTCCCAAAATCTAAACAAGAAATAAATAATCATTAAAAGAAAATTTCCAATGGATTCCTTGATTTTCCCAAAATCCAAGGAATAAATAAATCAGCATTAAAAGGGAATTTCCAGTGAATTCCCAGATTTCCCCCAAACCCAATGAATAAATCTTAATTAAATTTGAATTTCCAGCAGAAATTCCCTGATTTTCACCCCACCAGGAGCTGTTTCCAGATGGAATTTTTTGGGAATTCAACCAGGCAATCTCCTGGGTTTTGATGGGATAAAAAGCAGGGATTTGATGCTAAATTTGGGTAAAAAAAAGCAATTTTTGGTTACCTCTTCCTCTTTCTCAAAGAGCAGAAATGCAAAAGTTTCCTGCAGCTCCTCCTGGCTGTATCCAGCAGCTTCCTTGGCTTGGGCAAAAGCTCGAAGCTGCAAAAAAAAAAATTTGGAATTTTTTGGAATCATCACAGAAAAAAAATTTCACACTTATTTTCCAAGATCAGGGAAAAAAAAAAAAAAAAAAAAAAAAAAAAAAAGCTGAATCTGAAAAAAAAAATTAAAAATTATCTGAATTATCTGAATCAAATTTAATTGTTGATCCTTAAAATCACCAAAATTGAGGTATAAGGGAAAATGAAACACAAAATTTGTGAAAATTGTGAAAAAATTTTGTTATGAATTGTGAAAATTCCTCAGGGGAGGAAGCAGAGCTGGAGCTGATTCCACAAGGACTCCTCAAAAAAACAGAAGGAGGATGGGATTTTGAAGAATCCCACCTTTATTTTTGCTTGTTTTGGTTTTAGAACTCACAGGCAAATTAAAAAATTATTCCTGATTTTTTTTTTTTTTTTTTTTTTTTTAAATCCAGCTCCCAGAGGGATTATCCAAGATTTAGGCAGGATTTTCACCCTTTTCCAGGTTGGATTTTTTTTTAAGATTCTTTCCAACCTAAATCATTTTGTGATCCTGAAATTTTTAATTTTTTTTAAATCCCTGACAACCACAATGGAGATTTTTATTCCCAGAGAGCACAGCCTGCTTTGTATGGCAAGGAAAATGGGAATGGGGGATTTGGGATTCCAAAAGTGGGAATGTGGGGGTTTGAAAAGTGGGAATGAAGGGACTGGAAAAGTGGGAATGAAGGGACTGGAAAAGTGGGAATGTGGTGATGAAGGAATTTTGAAAAGTGGGGATGTGGGGTTTAAAAAGTGGGAATGAAGGAATTTTGAAAATGGGATGTGGGGATTTGAAAAGTGGGGATGAAGGGATTTGAAAAGTGGGAATGTGAGGATGGAGGGATCTTAAAAGTGGAAATGAAAGGATTCTGAAAGTGGGAATGAAGGAATTTAAAAACTGGGAATGTGAGAATTAAGAGAATTAAAAAGTGGGAATGAAGTAATTTTGAAAGTGGGAATGTGAGGATGAAGGGATTTTAGAAGGGGGAATGAAAGGATTCTAAAGTGGAAAAAAGGAATTTGAAAAGTGGGAATGTGGGAATGAAGAGATTTAAAAAGTGGGAAAGTGGAGATGAAGGGATTTAAAAAGTGGGAATAAGGAATTTTGAAAGTGGGAATATGAGGATGAAGGGATGTGAAAAGTGGGGCTGAAAGGATTTTGGAAGTGGGAATGTGGGGATTTGAAAAATGGGAATGTAGGGATTTGAAAAGTGGGAATAAAGGGATTTGGAAAGCTGGGAATGAGGGGATTTAAAACGTGGGAATGAGGAGATGCAGGGATTTTGAAAATGGGAATGTGGGAATGAAGGGACTTGAAAAGCAGGAATTAAGGAATTTTGAAAATGGGATGTGGGGATTTGAAAAGTGGGAATGTGAGGATGAAGGGATCTTAAAAGTGCAAATGAAAGGATTCTAAAAGTGGGAATGAAGGAGTTTAAAAACTGGGAATGTGAGAATGAAGGGATTTAAAAAATGGGAATGTGGGGATGAAGAGATTTTAGAAATGGGAATGAAAGGAATAAAAGTGGAAATGAAGGAATTTGAAAAGTGGGAATGTGGGAATGAAGGGATTCGACAAGTGGGGCTGAAAGGATTTTGGAAGTGGGAATGTGGGGATGATGGGATTTGAAAACTGGGATTGTGGGAATGATGGGATTTTGAAAGTGGAAATGAAAGGATTCTAAAAGTGGAAATGAAGGAATTCAAAAAGTGGAGATGAAAGGATTTTGAAAGTGAGAATGTGGGGATGATGGGATTCTAAAAGTGGGAATGTGGGAATGAAGGAATTTTGAAAATGGGATGTGGGGATTTGAGAAGTGGGGATTTAGAAGTGGGAATGTGGGGATAAAAGGATTTTAGAAGTGGGAATGTGGGGATTTGAAAAGTGAGAATGAAGGGATTTTTAAAAAGGGAATGTGGGGATGAAGGGATTTTGAAAGGGGAAATGAAGGAATTTGAAAAGTGGGAATGTGGGGATTTAAAAAGTGGGAATGTGAGGATGAAGAGATTTTAGAAGTGGGAATGAAAGGATTCTAAAAGTGGGAATGAAGGAATTTAAAAAGTGGGAATGTGGAAACAAAGGAATTTGAAAAGGAAATTAAGGGATTTGAAAAATGGGAATGTGAGGATGAAGGGATTTTGAAAACAGGAATGTGGGAATTTTGAAAGTGGGAATGAAGGGATTTTGAAAGTGGGAATGAGGGTATTTAAAAAGTGGGAATGTGGGGATGAAGTGATTTTGAAAATGGGAATGAAAGGAATTTTGATAGTGGGAATGAAGGGATGAAGGGATTTGAAAAATGGGAATGAAGGAATTTGAAAAGTGGGATTAAAGGATTTGAAAATGGGAATGTGGGGATTTGAAAAGTGGGAATGTGAGGATGAAGGAATTTTGGAAGTGGGAATGTGAGGATATTTAAAGTGGTCCAGGCAGCTGGGGAAAAAAAGGTTAAAACCAAAAAAAAAGGCTGAAGGCAGAGAAATCCCAAAATTCTTCCTTGAGCTCACTCAGCAGAAATGCAACCCATGGGAGGGAATTCCCCCAATCCCAAAGGAATTCTGGAATTCCCAAAGCTCTTTTGCCTGCATAGATTTTTTTATTCCTGACTGGGATGGAAGTGCAAGGAAGGGGAAAAAAATCAGGAATTGCAAGAGGGACTCTATGAAGCAGAGCTGAAAACTAAAAAAAATAAAATCAGATTTTCTAGAAATCTGCCTAAAAAAATATTTTTTCTTAGAAATTCCAGGCTTACCTCACTCAGGAAAAGATCATTTTCCACCAGGATGGCTTTGCTGTACTGGAATCCTTGCTGGGAGGTGGAGTCCAGGTAGGAGCTCTGCAGCAGGGCCACAGCTCTCTGCAAAAGGGAATTTGGGTCTTCTGATTCCACAGCCAAACCTGCAGGGAAAAAAAAGAATATTCTGTTTGGGAATTCCTCCAAATCTGAAATTTTGGGAGTTAAAAGATTCTTTGGGAAGGGGGGTCCAGGCTACTTGGTCATGTCAGGGTTTTCCAACAAAAATGAAAATAAAAATCTGGAGTAAGTGGCAAAAGTAAAATAATTGATCAATAATTATTGAAAAAATTTGCTTTATTCTCTGCAAAAGGGAATTTGGGTCCTCTGATTCCACAGCCAAACCTGCAGGGAAAAAAATGAATATTCTGTTTGGGAATTCCTCCAAATCTGAAATTTTGGGAGTTAAAAGATCCTTTGGGAAGAAGGATTCAAGCTACTGGTTTATCTCAGGGTTTTCCAACAAAAAGGAAAATAAAAATCTGGAGTAAGTGACAAAAGTAAAATAATTGATCAATAATTATTGAATAAATTTGCTTTATTCTCTGCAAAAGGGAATTTGGCTCCTCTGATTCCACAGCCAAACCTGCAGGGAAAAAACATGAATATTTCATTTGGGAATTCTTCTAAATCTGAAATTTTGGGAATTAAAAGATCCTTTGGGAAGGGGGGTCCAGGCTACTTGGTCATGTCAGAGTTTTCCAACAAAAATGAAAATAAAAATCTGGAGTAAGTGGCAAAACTAAAATAATTTATCAGTAATTGATTAATTAATAAATTGGTTTTATTCATCAGATTTTCCAGATCCCAAACTGAGGGGTTGATAATTATTTTTGAGGGTAAATTTGAATTATTTAGGTGTTTTCCTCCCCTTAATTAAAAAGAAGGAAAAATCAAATCATTCCTCTCAAATTCTTCCAGGTGAAAAAAATTATTCCCAAACTTAAGAGTTTGATCCTGTTTTTAAAGTAAATTAGAATAATTTTGGTGTTTTCGTCCCCTTAATTAAAAAAAATAAAATAGTGCCTTTTTATTTCTCTCAAATTCTTCCAGGAGAAAAAAATTATTTCCAAGCTGAGAGTTTGATCCTGGTTTTAAAGGTAAATTTGAATAATTTTGGTCTTTTCCTCCAAAAATTCAACTAAAAAAAGGAAAAATCAAATTATTCCTTGTGTTAATTTTTATTCCTCTCAAATTATTTCCAGGAGAAAAAAAATATTTCCAAACACAAACTTTGATCCTGTTTTTATGGCTAAATTTGAATAATTTTTTATGTTTTCCTCCCTTTAATTAAAATAATCAAATATTTCCTTTTATTCCTCTTAAATTATTCCAACAGAAAAATAAAATATTTCCAGTCTGAGAGTTTGATCCTATTTTTATGGGTAAATTTGAGTAATTTTTGTGTTTTCCTCCTCTTAATTAAAAAAAAAAAATTCAAATAGTTACTTTTGTCAATTTTTATTCCTCTCAAATTCTTCCAGGAGAAAAAAAAAAAGAGATTAATTTAAGAAATAGGGAAAATAACATAAATTATTATAATAATAATAAATAAATAAATAACTAAATTGTTAATAATAATTACTGAAAATAAAATAAATAAATTGGGTGGTTTAAACTGATTTTTTTTTTTTTAAGTTTGTACTTTCAGGTTGAGCAGGGAAAAAAAAATCCAGATGAAGAAAAAAATGTGGAGGAATCTAAAAATGATCCAAGAATTTCAAAATGATCCAAGAAAAACAGAGCTGGTCAGGATGGAAATTTGGAGCACATAAAGGAAAGTTTTGGAAGAATATTTTTCTACTTTAAACTTTTTTTTGGGTCTTTTGTGCCTTTTTAAATTATTTTTAAATTATTTTTTAAATTTAATTTTACATTTCCTGCTTTTAGGAATCCTTGGAATTAAGGGAGAAAAGCAGATTAAGAGCAGAAAAATGGGAAATAAAGGAAAAATGGAAACTAAAAAAAGGAAATAAATGGATTTTCCAGCTCTTTTTCAGCATCATATCTAATGAGGAGAGGAAAAGTTCATTTTGCTCAATTTTTTTGCATTTTTTTTTCCTGTGTTTCCTGCATTCAGAGCTCAGACTTTTCAATGGAAATTCTAAATCCCATGGAAATTCTAAATTTTCAGGGAATTCTAAATCCCAGCTCAGCTCAAAGGATCAAACACAACCTCCCTCTTTTTTTTTTTTTTTTTTTTTTAATGCTGGAGCACTACAACTTTTTCTGGAAAATATCAGATATTTTCAGGGATAAAAGTTTAAAAAACATGGAAAACTCCTGGGAATCCAACAAAAAATCCAAGAATTTGGCAGGTGATCACTTTAATATTTTTTCCTCCATGCAGCTTCGAAATAAAAATAGAAAAAAAGGGGAAAAATAATAGAAAATAATTTAAAAATGAAGAAATTAATGAGAGAAAACTGAGCCCAAGTGGCTGCACCCCCTCAGTTCCCTCCTGGATTTAGGGATGTGTCCAGATCATAAGGAAAAAAAATTCCCAGAAAAAAATTCCCAAATCCTGGCACATGCCAGGGCAGGAGCAGAAGGTGAAAGTGAAAGTGGCCAAGGCAGAAGGAAAAGTGAAAGTGAGAAACTTGGGAATGGCAATGGATCTGTGGGGAAAAACTTGGGAATGAGAAACCTGGGAATGAGAAACCTGGGAATGAGAAACCTGGGAATGAGAAACTTGGGACCATGGGGAAAAACTTGGGAATGAGAAACTTGGGAATGGCAGAAGGAAAAGTGAAAGTGAGAAACTTGGGACCATGGGGAAAAACTTGGGAATGAGAAACCTGGGAATGAGAAACTTGGGAATGAGAAACTTGGGAATGGCAGTGGAACCATGGGGAAAAACTTGGGAATGAGAAACTTGGGAATGGCACTGGATCCATGGGGAAAAACTTGGGAATGAGAAACTTGGGAATGGAAAACTTGGGAATGGCAGTGGAACCATGGGGAAAACTTGGGAATGAGAAACTTGGGAATGAGAAACTTGGGAATGGCAGTGGATCCATGGGGAAAAACTTGGGAATGAGAAACTTGGGAATGAGAAACCTGGGAATGAGAAACTTGGGAATGGCAATGGATCCATGGGGAAAAACTTGGGAATGAGAAACCTGGGAATGGCACAGGATCCATGGGGAAAAACTTGGGAATGAGAAACTTGGGAATGGCACTGGATCCATGGGGAAAAACTTGGGAATGAGGAACTTGGGAATGAGAAACTTGGGAATGGCAGTGGATCCATGGGGAAAAACTTGGGAATGAGAAACTTGGGAATGGCACTGGATCCATGGGGAAAAACTTGGGAATGAGAAACTTGGGAATGAGGAACTTGAGAATGGCAGTGGATCCATGGGGAAAAACTTGGGAATGAGAAACTTGGGAATGGAAAACTTGGGAATGGCAGTGGATCCATGGGGAAAAACTTGGGAATGAGGAACTTGGGAATGAGAAACTTGGGAATGGCAGTGGATCCATGGGGAAAAACTTGGGAATGAGAAACCTGGGAATGAGAAACTTGGGAATGGCACAGGATCCATGGGGAAAAACTTGGGAATGAGAAACTTGGGAATGAGAAACCTGGGAATGAGAAACTTGGGAATGGCAATGGATCCATGGGGAAAAACTTGGGAATGAGGAACTTGGGAATGGCAATGGATCCATGGGGAAAAACTTGGGAATGAGAAACTTGGGAATGGCAATGGATCTGTGGGGAAAAACTTGGGAATGAGAAACCTGGGAATGAGAAACCTGGGAATGGCAGTGGATCCATGGGGAAAAACTTGGGAATGAGAAACCTGGGAATGAGAAACCTGGGAATGAGAAACTTGGGAATGAGAAACTTGGGAATGACACAGGATCCATGGGGAAAAACTTGGGAATGAGAAACTTGGGAATGAGAAACTTGGGAATGGCAGTGGATCCATGGGGAAAAACTTGGGAATGAGAAACTTGGGAATGGCAGTGGATCCATGGGGAAAAACTTGGGAATGAGAAACTTGGGAATGGCACAGGATCCATGGGGAAAAAACTTGGGAATGGCACTGGATCCATGGGGGAAAACTTGGGAATGAGCAACTTGGGAATGAGAAACTTGGGAATGGCAATGGATCCATGGGGAAAAACTTGGGAATGAGAAACTTGGGAATGAGAAACTTGGGAATGGCAATGGATCCATGGGGAAAAACTTGGGAATGAGGAACTTGGGAATGAGAAACTTGGGAATGGCAATGGATCCATGGGGAAAAACTTGGGAATGAAAAACTTGGGAATGAGAAACTTGGGAATGGCAGTGGAACCATGGGGAAAAACTTGGGAATGAGAAATGAGAAACTTGGGAATGGCAGTGGATCCATGGGGAAAAACTTGGGAATGAAAAACTTGGGAATGAGAAACTTGGGAATGCCACACAGGAAAATTAAAAATCTTAGGAATGGCAGTGGATCCATGGGGAAAAGTCAGGGAAAACTTGGGAATGGTTATGGATCTGTGAGGAAAAATTTGGGAATGAGAAATTTGGGTAACTAAGGAAAGTGAGAAACTTGGGAAATTGCACTGAATCCATGGGGAAAAGTCAGGGAATGAGAAACTTGGGAATGGCAGTGGATCCATGGGGAAAAACTTGGGAATGAGAAACTTGGGATAGCACTGGATCTGTGGGACAAAACCTGGGAATGAGAAAACTGGGAATGGCACCAAATCCGTGAGGAAAAGTCAGGGAAGGAAAAACCTGGGAATGGCACTGGATCTGTGGGGAAAAACTTGGGAATGAGAAACTTGGGAATGGCATTGGATCCATGGGAAAAAACTTGGGAATGGCAATGGATCCATGGAGAAAAATTTGGGAATGGCAATGGATCTGTGAGGAAACTCAGAGAAACTTGGGAATGGTACCTGATCCATGGGGAACAGTCAGAGGAGGAGAAAGCTGGGAATGGCTCTGGATCTGTGGGACAAAACCTGGGAATGAGAAACTTGGGAATGGCACTGGATCCATGGGGAAAAACTCAGGGAATGAGAAACTTGGGAGTGGCAGTGGATAGGTGGGACAAAAACTGGGAATGGCACTGGATCCATGGGGAAACTCAGAGAAACTTGGGAATGGTAAACATGGAACTGGAAACTTGGGAATGACACTGGATCTGTGGGACAGAACCTAAGAATGACAAACCTGGGAATGGCACCAAATCCATGAGGAAAATTCAGTGAAGCAAAAACATGGGAATGGCACGGGATCCATGGAAAAAACCTTGGGAATGGCAGGCAGAAACTTGGGAATGGCACTGGATCCACTGGGAAACTCAGGGAATGAGAAACTTGGGAATGGCAGTGGATCCATGGGGAAAACGCAGGGAATGGGATCGGACAGCATGGACAGCACAGAACTGGAAAATCCAGAGGGGATTATCCCTGCCCTGAAATCTTTGGGAATTCCCAGCCTGTCCTGCTGAATTCCCACCCTTTTAGCATGGAATTCATCCAGGCACTTCTGCAGCCACGGGCTCCCAAAATCCAGGATTTTCCTTTGGCTCATCCCTTTTTTTCTGGGATTTCTGGATGGTCTCAGCACTCAGCAACTTCCAAGAAGTCTTCCCAGCCCAGGAGGAAAACTCCAGATTTTGGAAGTGCAGAATTTGCTTGTTTCTTACTCCTTAACCTTAAATTTGAGCAGTGTTCCCTGCAGACATTTGGATGTTAGCAAATCCTTAAAATTCCATGATCCAGCAATTTTCCTGGCTTGATCCCAAAGTTGGAATATTGGGAATCATCAGCAGGATCAGCTCTGGCACCACCACAAACCACATCCCACTGTGGATTTACACCAAATATTTGAGATAAATCCAGGAACTTTTTATCCTGATTTGAGTATCCCAAAAAACACTTTGTGTTCTTTCCTTAGAATCATTTTTCCCAAATTCCTTTCAATTCAAATTCTTCCCATCCCAATTTCCTCCTTTCCCTGTGGGAGATCTCCCAGAAAAACCAAATTCTCCCCCTGGATGATTCCAAGATTTTTCTTTTTCCAACTCATCCCACTCCTGTTTGCTGAGTGTCCTACTGGGAATAAAAATTTTAGGAAAAATTGGATATTTTTAGGAAAAAAAGCATCAGAAGAGGTTGCCCAGGGCCCTGGAGGGATTTAAAAGCTGCAAGTGACACTTGGGGACATCAGTGGTGGCCTTGGGAATGGCTGGATTGCATTTCTGAGGGTTTTTCCAACATCTTTGTGCTGTATTTAATTCAAGGTGGCTGGTTTGGATTTTCAATTCCCTTTGGGATTTAAAAAACCTGGGAATGAGAGTATGGAGGCTGCAGGATGTTTTTTAAGGGCATAACAGGATTTATTTGGATGGTTTGGGGTTGAAAATTTGGATTTTTAGGTGCTGCAGGGAATTTCTGGCATCTCTTCAGCTCAGATTTGAGCTCACAGCAAAATCCAAATCCCTTTGGATGGGAATTTTAGGGAATTTTATTAATTTCCTCACAGGAAGAGAAGTTGATGTTCCTTAATTATGTTAAAAAAAACCCACAACCAAGTTCTTTGTGTCATCAGAAATTGCAACAAATTTGGTGTTTCCAAATTCCCACTTGGACATGGCTCCAAAAAAAAAATTCCTGCAAAAAGAAATGTTTCACCCAGGAGGGAAAATTCTGAAATTATGGAGCCTCTCTTGCTGCAACAGCAAATGGAAAAATTAAGGGAAAAAAAACTTGGGAGGATGAGAATTTAGAGGAAAAATTAAAGCAAAAAGAAAACCTTGGGAGGTTCAGGCAGGATGAGAAGTTGGAAGAAAAATAAGGAAAAAAAAACCCTTGGGAGGATGAGAAGTTGGAATTTTCCCTCTGGAAATTTTTGTCCATCCCTGGCTGGACAAAGCCACATCTGCCTCACTCTGATGAAAAAATCTTCATCTAAAATCCTTCCAAATGCCATTTTTTTTTTTTTTATTTTACCACCTCCCTCCTGCTCCTCTCAGCTGCTCACAAATTTTAAAATGTTGCACACATTAATTCATCAAAATCAGCTCGTGCTGCCTTTTATCTCAGGAATTTTTATGCCAAAACCTCAATTTTCACCTCACCCAGGGCTGTGGTTTCACTCAGGTGACACCTGACTCTTCCCAAGTCACCAGCACAGGAATTTTGGCACTTGGACAACAAAAAAAAAGCAACATTTTGTTTGCAAAATCAGTGATTTTTCCATGAAGCTGCAGTGTTAGGAAAAACCTCCCTGAGGCAAAGAAATTCCCTTTGGGAAAAGAGCAAAAAATCAAAACAAATCCTTCCAAACAAATTCCCTGTGGATTCTCTGCCTGGGGAAATCACACCCTGAAAATTCCCAATAAAAACAAGCAAAGCACTCAAATCCAAAGATTCCCTCTAGGAAAAAAAAAAAAAAAAACATTCCAGATTGGGTAAAAATAGAATTTATCCCCCCCCAAAAAAAATCAAAATTTCACTTTCTGGTCTCAAAGGGATTTTAAGTAAGAACAAGGAATTGGACACTTTGGGAAGTGCCAGCTCCAAGGTGGCATTTTAGGAAATTTGAAATCAAAAATATTGAAGAGAAGATCTGGGAATAGGGAATATTCAAGCTGGCTCTGCTGTTGCAAAAAAGACAATTTGCAGGTTTATAGAGGAACACTAAAAATAAATAAAGCAAATTATACATAAAACCTACTTCACAGCCACCTAACAGCCTCTGGTTCAAGGCAATTAATTGTAACTAATCATAATTCTTATCAGAGGAGATAAGAATTTCTGAAAGGCTCTGATAACGATTTTTTTTTTTTGCTGGAAAACAAGTTCTGTGAAATCAGACATTCCATTTACAGCAGAAGTTATAGAAAAAATTCCTTCTAGAGCAGAGCAGTGATTTCCAGAGTCGACCACATCACCTTTTATAAAAACTAAAATGAGTTTGAAGCTGCACTAAAGAAATACTCATTTTTATCAAAGACTTTGAGACTTTTTTGTTAAAATTTATTTTTTTAGAATTTCGTTGATTATGATTTGAGTAGCCCAAAAAAGCAGAGCACTTCCTGCATCATTCTGGATCATTCTGGATCATCACAGAATGCATATTTTTAATAAAAAAAAAAGTTGGTTTCCATGGAGCAAGACCTATAATTTACAATTATTTTTGTGCCATCCAACCCCCAGCTTGTTTCATCTATCCCAGCTTATCCTAATTATTATTAGGAGTGCAGACCTCGAGCTGGGCAAGCTCTGCTCCAATCCAAACCTCCGTGGGATAATTTGAGGACAATCTGGGATTAGAATTGTGCAAGAGCAGAGCACAAACTGATTTTTCTCGCCTTATAAAGCCAAATTTCAACCCCGCAGCTGCTCCAAAGGGGCACCAAGAGGCTCAGGGAGGGATCAGCACCATTTTTATTCCCAAATCCCACTCCTGAAGCGCATCCAAAAAAGCACCGCGACTTTCCCAGCTGTTCAGGCCTCGGGTTCTGCCACTAGGAAAAGCCAACGAGGCAGAAAATTTCAAAAGCAGCTGGTTCCGACGTGTCCTAGGGTTCCCAGGAGCTCGGGGCCGAGGTGTCCCGGCACGGCAGAGGGGCAAAGGCGGCGTGGCCTCACTCGGTGTCCCCAGGGAAGGGTGGCACGGAGCCAGGAACCTTCTTTTTATCCAGGAATTTTACTCGCAGCATGGAGCCGGCGAAAAGCTCTGCTCCCCACGGAAGGGCGGCATGAAGCCGGTAAATCGTCTTTTTCCACAGGGAAAAGTGGGATGGAGCAATAACCCTTTGCTTCCCAAAGAAGGGCGGCGTGGAGCCTGAATTCCCCCCCGCTTCTCCTGAAAGAAGGGCGGGATGGAGCCGGGAACCCTCTCCTAAAGGAAGGAAGCCGGGAACTCTCTTTTCGCTAAGGAAGGGCGGGATGGAGCCAGGAATCCTCCTCTCCTCATGGAAAAAGGGGATGTAGCCAGCCGCCTTCCTCTCTCCTTATGGAAAAGCGGCATGGAGCCAGCAATCCCTCCCTCGCATGAAAGAGCGGCATGGAGCCGGTCGCCTTTCCTTCCCTCAAGAGAGGCATGCAGCCGGTCGCCTTTTTTCCCCTCAGGGAAGAGCAGCATGGAGCCGGTCGCCTTTCAGGGAAGAGCGGCACGGAGCCAGTCTCCTTTTTTCCCCTCAGGAAACAGCAGCATGGAGCCGGTCGCCCTTTATTCCCCTCAGAGAAGAGCGGCATGGAGCCGGTCGCCTTTTTTCCCCTCAGAGAAGAGCGGCATGGAGCCAGTCGCCTTTCCTTCCCTCAAGAGAGGCATGGAGCCGGTCGCCTTTTTTTCCCCTCAGGGAAGAGCGGCATGGAGCCGGTCACCTTTCTCTCCCTCAAGAAGTGCAGCATGGAGCCGGTAACCACCGCCCAACTCACGGGGAAAGGCGCGATGGAGTCTCGCCCGCCCTCAGCCCCCGGCCCCGCTCACCCGTGCCCGGCTCGCCGCTCTCCCCTCGCCGCCTCTCGCCCATGGCCGGGGCTCGCTCGGGCCGTCCCTCAGGCTGCCCTCATGGCCGCCCCGCCCGGCCCCCGGCGCGGCCCCGGTAAGCGGGCCAGCGGCATGAGGCTGTGCGGGGCGGCCGCCGCCATCCGCCAGCCCCAGGAAGTGGAAGGACGGGGCGGGCAGGAGAGGAGAGGGAGAGGGAGGGAGGGAAGGAAGGAAGGAAGGAAGGAAGGAAGGAAGGAAGGAAGGTGGGAACGAGGGGCGGGAGCGGCGGGGAAAAAAACAGAAAGTGAAAACTGAACCGGAAAGACAGCGAGGGGCCGCCCGCGGGTTTTCCTCTTCCCGCGGTCACCGCGCTTTGGCTGCTCGGCTTTTCCTCTTCCGTGCCGTCCCTCGGCGCTCATCGGTCATTGTGAGGGAGGAACTGGCGCGGCCATTGATATTTGCCCTTGGTGGGGATCTTGCCACATGGGCGCTGCTCCCTCATTGTGAAGGAGGAACTGGCTCGGCCATCGATGTGTGCCCGTGGTGGGGATCTTGCCCAGTTTTGCCATGACTTTGATCACCTCAGCTCCTCCATGCCTGACTAAAGCTCTTCCCGCTGCCCCTTTGCTTATTCCTTCACGTCATGGGGAGAGACTCCTTTTTCTCCTCAGTCCTTCCCCCTCAGCGTTTTCCCTCTTTTGAGTCTCCCCCAATTCCCTCTCTGAGCTCTTCCCGCTGCCCCTTCCCTCATTCTTTTCCATCTCAGTGCCTTCCCCAGGGCCATGTTTTGGACCTTCCCTCAGTTCCCAAACTCCTTCTCTTGCCCCCTCACATCATGGTCAGAACTCCTTTTCTAGCCTCAGTCTTTCCCCCTCAGGGTTTTCCCTTAAGGTAGTTCCTTATTTTGGATCTTCCCTCAGTCCCATAACCCCATTTCCTCACCCCTCACATCATTCCTTGAGCCCCTTTTCTCACTTTGGACCTTCCCCCTCAGTGTTTTCCCTCAGTTCCCTCAGTTTTGGGCCTTTCCTCAGTCCTGAAATTCCTTCCCTTATCCCTTCACATTCCATATCATGGCCAGAGCCCCTTCCCTCCCTTCACTCCTTCCCCCTCAGTATTTTATCTCAGCCCCTTCCTGATCCCCTCAGCCCCTCCACACTTGACTCCACCTCTTCCCACAATTACTCAAGGACAAGCTCTCTCCTTGCCAGGCAGATCTGGGCAGGTGCTGCAGAAAAACTAGACTATTTATCTTATTTTAATCCTTAAACATCCATTTCCGTGCGTGTGTGGGACTTTGGGGATATCCTGATCCACGGAGGACAACGGGGCGTCAGGAACAGGGATAGGGCTGAGGATCAAACGGAAGCATTGAGGTGAGGGAAACAAAAATGGGACGAGAAGATGAGGGAAGGGAACCAAATGGATAAAGAAATATGGGGGAAAGGCCCTGAGGGAAGGGCCAAAATGAGGGGCTGAGGAAAAGCACTGAGGGGCAAGGACTGCGGTGAAGGAAGAGGTTTAAGGGAAGATGTGAGGGAAAGAAGGAATGAGAAGGAGACTGAGGGAAAATCCAAAATGAGAAACTGAGGAAAAACTGGGCCAGAAAATATAAAAAATGGTGGGGAAAGTGTCTGAGGTTAAGGGGCTGAGGGAAGGGCCAAAATGAGTGGCTGAGGAAAAGCACTGAGTGGCAAGGACTGAGGTGAAGGAAGGGGTTTAAGAAATGATCTGAGGGAATGAGGAAAGATCCAAAAGAAAGCTCTGGGGGAGGCACTGAGGTGAGGAAAGAAGACTGAGGGATGAGGGTAAGTGACACAGGAATGGAGTGAAGAGGTGAGGGAAGGGGATGGAATGGATGAAGGAATGTGGGAAAAAGACCCTGAGGGAAGGAGCTGAGGGGATCAGAGGAGGGATTTTGGGGGGATTGAGGGAAGGACTGAGGGGAAAGGAAGGGGAAAGGACTGAAGTGAAGGAAGGGGTTTAAGGGATGATGTGAGGGTTGAGGGAAAGAAGGAATGAAAAGAGTATTGAGGGAAGATCCAAAATGAGAAGCTGAGGAAAAACACTGGGCCAGAAAAACTAAAAAATGATGTGGAAAGGCCTTGAGGGAAGAGCCAAAGGAAGGGGGCTGAGGGGATCAGGGAAGGGATTTTGGGGGGATTGAGGGAAGGGCTGAGGTGAGGGAAGGGACTCAGGGAATGATGTGAGGGGTGAGGGAAAGAAGGAACAAGGGCAAGGGGTCTGAGGGGAGATCTGAAATGAGAAAATGAGGAAAAACTGGGCCAAAAAGGCTAAAAAATGGAGAAAGGCCCTGAGGGAAAGGGGCTGAGGGAAGGGACAAAATGAGGGACTGAGGAAAATTACTGAGGGGCAAAGACTGAGGTGAAGGAAGGGGTTTAAGAAATGATCTGAGGGAATGAGGAAAGATCTGAAACAAATCTGTGGGGAAGGCACTGAGGTGAGGGAAGAAGATTGAGGGAGCAAGGGTGAGTGACACAGGAATGGAGTGAGGAGATGAGGGAAGGGGATGGAATGGATGAAGGAATGTGGGAGAAAGGATCTGAAGGGATCAGGGGAGGGATTTGGGGGGATTGAGGGAAGGACTGAGGGGAAAGGAAGGGGAAAGGACTGAGGTGAAGGAAGCGGTTTAAGGGATGATGTGAGGGTTGAGGGAAAGAAGGAATTAAAAGAGGACTGAGGGAAGATCCAAAATGAGAAGCTGAGGAAAAACACTGGGCCAGAACAGATAAAATACGATGGGGAAAGGTCCTGAGGGGATCAAGGAAGAGGCTCATTAAAGCCCCTCTTGATGGTTCTGAGTTGCCTCACCCCAGTATTGAACCACATAGAACAGAAGAAGCAGATGATCATTTTTAGAGTTCATCAGGCTCAGCAGAAACACCAAAAACACTTCAAATGGCAAATGTTGCAATACCTTCAGAGCAGGGAACAGGGAGATCTGGGCTTGCCCAAGCTCTTACACAAGAGGTTGTAGGAACACCCTGTCCTGAACTTCGGGGCAAAGGTCGTGTTTGGCTGGGCAATGAGGCTTCAGGGGATTCCACTTGGAATTCCAGGTGCTTTTGGCAATGAGGCTTCAGGGGATTCCACTTGGAATTCCAGGTGCTTTTGGCAACGAGATCTGTCAAGGGTCACCTAATCAGAGCTTGTCTTCGTTTTCTTCTGTCTTCACTCAGGGTTAAAAACACAAAGGAGATTAATTTGTCGTGTTTGGGCTTGGTTGTTGATTAAATCTTATCTAAAGTACAGAGAGTTCTGCAACACTTGTAGCTACCGGCTAAAAGTGAGCAAAATGGAGTTGAATTTAGCTAATTACAAAGTCTTTTAAAGCTAAACAGTCCAATACAGAATTACCACCTATATTATTTATATTTTTGACCCAATAACCAAACACCTGTGACCTGCAGTGCAGCACTAACTATCCAGCCAAAAACCACTGCCTGAAATCAAGAAGAAGGAAGAAGAAAAAAGAAAGAGACAACCCCCCAAATCCTCCATTTTGTCCCATACCAATTACTATATTCTAAAACCTTCAAATTGAAAACCCTTCACCATGTGACACCACACACTTTTGTTTTAACTGCACACCCATCACTCAAATTTTGGAAGCTTATGAGTCACTTATTACCCAAATAAGTCAGGAAAGTGCCCTTATGGATATTTCACCCATCCTAAGAATTTGCTACAGCAGCAGAGTGCAAAGTGCTGCTGCCCAGTGAAAAAAATGAAGTCAGGCAGAAAAAAAAGTTATTTTTTTGGGGCAGGGCACAGTTTATAGCAAATTTGCCAGATCCATGAGTTTTATGAGCTCCTGCTGGCAGGTAAAAACCTGGAATTCTTGCTGAGACTGAAATATGTTCCTGGTTGCTCTTGAAGGGGGAAAATCAACAGCCCTGTGCCCTGACCTGAGAGATGTGAGGAAATTCTGGAGCATCTCAGCTCTGCAGTCAGAACATCCAAGTTTCCACCTCCAGTGGGATCATTCACTGTCCCAATGAAATCTAAATATTTTAATATTGGGAACTACTTCTAGTGAGGAAATGTAAAATTTCACCTGACAGCTCCTTTTTCAATGCTTCAAAAAGCAAAGAATTCAAAGGGATTTTGCCATCAGCTCTTCTGATGTTTTGGCCTGGATCATCCTAAAAATTTTTCCCAAATTTAATTATTTTGTTAATTTTGCTGAGGAGAGGAACTGGAGCCTCTGGAGCTCAGAGCCCATTTTTAACTGGAGTTTTTCTGTCCCTTTTTGGTGCCTCATGGTTTTTTGGGGTGGTGACAAGCCAAGCCCATGATGTCACCGTGGCAAGGCTCTGTTTTCTTGGAAACCTTGACTCATAAAGTTCTGGCTTGCTTAAATCTGAATTTTAAGAAGTCATTTGGAGTTTTATTTCCCTCTTTTATTCAGAAAAAAAAAAAATTGACTGATCCTTGCTGATTCTGTTGGTTACTCTGTGGAGGAATGAGTCAAGTGGGAGCTCCTGACAACATCAGGGTAAAGCAAATAATTCAGTTTATTAATTATTGACTGTGTGGGGCAGTGCCAGGAGTCCAGGGTGAAAACACAACCACAGAGGATTTATTTTTGGGTTAATCCCAGAAATTCATGGAAATTCTGGATTTCTCTGGTTTTATCTTATTTATTATTGTGGAGTTTTCTCTTATTTTCGTATGGAATGATTTGGAAAACCTTAAACATCTCCTAATTCCATATTCCAGGAATTCTTCCACATATAATTCCACATTCCAGGAATTTTTCCATGGACAAAGACACCTTCCACTATCCCAGGTTTTTCCAAGCTGACCTTGAACTCTTCCAGGGATGAGGCAACCACAACTTCTCTGGGAATTCCATCCCAAGGCCTCAACACATCATTTGTGACATCAGAAATTGGCTTGGTTTTCTTGGATTTCCTAAAAATTGTGATAATTTCTGTCTCTTCCATGAATTTTTGAAGCCAATTTTGACAACCAGGCAGTGATTTTTTGGGGAAAATTCTCCAATTTCCTCCAAAATATGTGGTTTTCTGCTCAATGAGCTCAAGTGGATGGAAATTTGCTGCCCCCATTTCTGCTTTATTTTTTCTAAAAGTGAGAAAATTTCCAAAAAAAAACCAAACAAAAAACCAAAACCAAAAAACCATAAAATGCAAAATCTGGACCTTTTAACCCAAATTTTTTACTTTATTCCTCACCATGGCTGAGGTGAGTGTCACCCCCTTGTCCTGTTCTTCACTCAAATCAAGAAAAACTCCTTTAATTTTTAAGATCCCACAACAAATTTTGCTCAATTTTATTTTATTTCCTTTTTAATTCTGTCACATCTGCCAAAAAAAAATTGTGAAAATCATCAAAAATACCCCATGAAAGAGAATTTTTGGGGCTTTTTCATGGGGTCTTCATGCAGTGCTCACAACTTAGTTAAGATTTTTGCTTTTTGGTTTGATTTATTTTTGGCTTTGGTTTTCTTTTTTTTTTTTTTTTTTTTTTTAGCAATATTGGCATCCTGCAACTTCCTGTAAAAGCCAAGGTGCTGCTTGAGTGGTAGCATTTAAAATAATTTTCTGGTGGTTTTTAAAGTCAGATCTAAAGTTAAACCAGCCCTGACTAAAGGCTTGAACTAAACCAAATTTATTTAAATTTAGTGGTGGTTTCACAACTGCAAAATCACACAGGAAATGACTCAAAGATGACAAGAAATGGAGAAAATTCTTTTTTTTTTAAAGTCTCTTTGCCATTTCCCCCCTATTTTTCACAAAATTTAAAAAATTTAAAGGATTTTAACAATAATTCCTGGTGCTGCTTAGCTGATAATTTTGCAATATAAACCTGCTGATTTTGAAATACTGAATCTAAATATTAATTATTGATATTCATTATTGATATTCATTATTGCTCTTTACCAGGTACAGCTGGAGCCAGAAGACATGAGATCTTTCCAAAAGGTTTGATCCTGGCAAAAAATCTTGGAATAATGAAATATTTTGGGTGGGAAGGGACCTAAATTTCATCCAATTCCAGATTTCTTCCAAAAATTCCAAGGATGGAGCAGTCACAATTTTTTTGGAAAATCTCATTTTTTTGAGAGATGCCATCCTCAAAAATGAAAAATCCTCCAACTCTCATTTTAGTTTTTCTGGAATTATTGAATTTCCAGCTCCACCCTTGTGCTGAGCAGAAGCTTCCCACAGGATTTATGGAATTTCATCTTCCTGCAGTGGGGAAAATTTGGTTTCTCCAAAATTGGTGTTTTCTCCAAAATTATTTTCTTCCAAATTGGGATTTTCAGGAGAAAAACTTGGATTTTTCCATCCCAGCAGGCAACAAGGACAGGGTGGATTTTTATGTTAAGAAGTAAAGTCACTGCAGAAGTGGTAGAGTTGGTGGGTTTTTTTGCTAAAAAAATGAATTTTTTTCTAAAAAATTAATTTTTTTTTTCCAAAAAAATGTAGAAATGAAGGAATCCTGCAGGATCTCTGCTGGGAGGAATATCTCTCCCTGAATAGAGAATAACTCCTGCACCCCATCCTAGTGCTCCCAGTAAGCCCTGTACCCCATCCCACTGTTCCCAGTAACCCCTGCACCCCATCCCAGTGCTCCCAGTAACCTCCACACTCCTCACCAGTACCCCCATTAGCCCTGTCCTCTCATCCCAGTACCCCCAGTATCCCTGTCCCCTCATCTCTCTACCCCTGCACCCCATCCTAGTCCTCCAGTCCGCCCATCCCAGTATCCCCAGTAACCCCATCCCAGTCCTCCCAGTCCCCTCATCCCAGTATGCCCAGTAACCCCATCCCAGTATCCCCAGTCCCTGTCTCCTCATCCTAGTACCCCCAGTACCCCTGTCCCCCTGTCCCTCCATCCCAGTACCCTTGTCCCCTTATCCCAGTACCCCTGCACCCCATCCCATCCCAGTATCCCCAGTCCCCATCCCAGTACCCCTGTCCCCTTACCCCAGTACCCCTGCACCCCATCCCAGTCCCCCCAGTACTCTATCCCAGTCTCCTCATCCCAATGTCCTCAGTGTCCGCAGTAACCCCATCCAGTACCCCCAGTCCCCCTGTCCCCTCATCCCAGTACCCCTGCACCCCATCCCATCCCAGTATCCCCACCCCCATCCCAGTCCCCCCAGTCCCCCCAGTCCCCCCATCCCAATGTCCCCAGTGTCCCCCAGTGTCCCCAGTATCCCCAGTGTCCCCCAGTGTCCTCAATGTCCCCAGTATCCCCGGTGTCCCCAATGTCCCCAGTGTTCCCAGTGTCCCTGGTGTCCCCAATGTCCCCCAGTATCCCCACTGTTCCCAGTGTCCCCAATGTCCCCCAGTATCCCCAGTGTCCCCCAGTATCCCCGGTGTCCCCAATGTCCCCGGTGTCCCCAATGTCCCCAATGTCCCGCAGTATCCCCAGTATCCTCAGTATCCCCAGTATCCCCAGTGTCCCCAGTATCCCCAGTGTCCCCCAGTATCCCCGGTGTCCCCAATGTCCCCGGTGTCCCCAATGTCCCCAGCGCCTCCCGCTGCGGACTACAACTCCCGGCATGCCCCGCGCGGGCCGGGCCTGCAGCGGGAGGCCCCGGGAGCGGGACAGGCCGCGGCGGCGGCTCCGGGGGCCGGGCCATGGAGAGCAGCGGCTCCCTCCGGGGGCGACATCAGTGCGTGGGGACACCGCGGGGGGTTGGGGACACCGAGGGACACCGGGGGGAACCGGGGGGAACAGGGGACAGGAGCCGCGCCGCCAACACACCGCGGCTGCTCGGGGTTGGGGGGGTGCGGGATGGGTTTTGGGGATTGCGAGGTGATTTGGGGTGTGCAGGATGGTTTTGGTTTTAAATGTGGGGTTGGGGGTTAAAGTGTGATTTTTGGGGTTAAAGCGTGATTTTTGGGGTTAAAGCGTGATTTTTGGGGTTGAGGATGGGGTTTGGGGGTTAAAGTGTGATTTTGGGGGTTAAGGAGTGGTTTGGGGGTTAAAGGATGGGGTCTGGGGGTCAAAGGAGGGTTTAGGGCAGGGAAAGGGATAAGAGGATGCTCTGGGAACAGCGTCAGGACAAGGGAACGATCCTTGTCCCTCCCTAATTCCCGGGGAACGATCGTTGTCCCTCCCTAAATTCCTGGAGAACGATCCTTATTCCTCCCTAAATCTCTGGAGAATGATCCTTGTCCCTCCCTAATTCCCGGGGAACGATCCTTATCCTTGCTTAACCACGAAGGTCTCCCTTCCCTTTTCCTCTCTTTTCCATGCCCACTGTCCATCAAAATCCCTCTGGATGGATTCTGAGTGTCCTGAATCCCAGAATCCTGGGCTGCCCTGGCTGGGAAGGGAGCTCAGAGCTCATTGCAGGGACACCTCCCACATCCCAGGCTGCTCCAATCCTTCCTGGGACATTGCAGGGATCCAGGGATTCTCTGGCAATTCCAGCCCAGCCAGCAATTCCTAATTCCCAAATCTCCCCTTTCCCCATGTCCTGTCCCTCCATCCCTTGTCCCCAAATTCCAGCTCTCCTGGAGCCCCTCCAGGTCCTGGAAGGGCTCTGAGCTCTCCATCCTCATTTAAATTTGCTTCTTCTGTCATAAAAACCACCAGGCAAGGAAAACCCTCCTGGCCAGGGATATTGGCAAAGCAATGAGGATCTCACAAGCCAAAGGGAAAAAAAAAAATCCTTGTGAAAAAGGGACTCAGAATTCCCTGCATTAACAGACAGAGCTGTTTTTGCTCCTTGTCACCTCATGGTGGCAGCTGAACCAGAATTCCCTGTGCTGGATGCTGAGCAAAGGTGTTGGAGGTGGAAACTTCTTTTTCTAAGCTCCATGAACTTTTTGGGAAGGGATTTTTGAGTTGGGCTGCTTTTTTTCTTGATCCCAGCTCTTTTTCCATGATCCTCCAGGAATCCAGAGTTTAGAAAGGGATTTTTGAGCCGGACTGAGTTGCTCCTTTAATCCCAGCTCTTTTTCCATGCTCCTCCATGAATGCAGAGTTTAGGAAGGGATTTTTGAGCTGGGCTGAGCTTCTCCTTGATCCCAGCTTTTTCTCCATGCTCCTCTAAGAATCCAGTGTTTAGGAAGGGATTTTTGAGTTGTGTTGAGTTGCTCCTTTAATCCCAGCTCTTTTTCCAGGCTCCCCCATGAATCCAGAGATTAGGAAGGGATTTTGAGTTGGGCTTTTTTCCTTGATCCCAGCTCTTTTTCCCTGCTCCTCTAAGAATCCAGAGCTTAAGAATGGATTTTTTGAGTTTGGCTCAGTTGCTGCTTGATCCCAGCTCTTTTTCCATGTTCCTCTAAGGATCCAGAGTTTGGGAAGGGGTTTTTGAGCTGGGCTGAGTTGCTGCTTGATCCCAGCTCTTTTTCCATGTTCCTCTAAGAACCCAGAGTTTGGGAAGGGATTTTTGAGTTGGGCTGAGTTGCTCCTTTAGTCCCTGCTCCTCTAAGAATCCAGAGATTGGGAAAGGATTTTTGAGCTGGGCTGAGCTATTCCTTGATCCCAGCTCTTTTTCCATGCTTCTCTAAGAATCCAGAGCTTAAGAATGGATTTTTTGAGTTAGGCTGAGTTGCTGCTTGATCCCAGCTCTTTTTCCCTGTTCCTCTAAGAATCCAGAGTTTGGGAAGGGGTTTTTGAGTTGGGCTGAGTTGCTCCTTTAGTCCCTGCTTCTCTAAGAATCCAGAGATTGGGAAAGGATTTTTGAGCTGGGCTGAGCTGTTCCTTGATCCCAGCTCTTTTTCCATGCTTCTCTAAGAATCCAGAACTCCATGAAACAACTTGAGTTGCAAACCCATCTTGTCCCAACACCTTCCACTCCCCCAGGCTGCTCCAAGCCTGACCTGGAGCAACTCCAAGGATGAGAAAACCACTTTTTCTGTGGCAATCCCACTCCAGCTCCTCCAGCCAGCAATTCCATCCCATTCCCCAACCCCCCTATCATTTCATGGATGACCCCCCTGATTTCCCCCCCTTTTCCCAGGTTTCTGGGCTGACAGGACACCCGTGCACGAGGCTGCCAGGAGTGGGGAGATCGTGCAGCTGCAGCAGCTGATCGAGAGCGGCGCCTGCGTCAACGCCGTCACCTACGACTCCATCACCCCCCTGCACGAGGCCAGCCTCAGGGGACAGGCCCAGTGTGTCAAACTCCTGCTGGATGCAGGGGCCCAGGTGTGCAGCCAGCTGGGAATCCACCTGCATTGCTGCTGGAGATGGTTGTGTGGGGTCTGGTAGAGACAAAACGGGATTTAAGCTCTGGATGGATTTGCTTCAGTGCAAGAAAGATCTGGAGGGGCTGGAGGAAATTCAGGGAAGGGTCTGGAGAACCAGGAAAAGCTGGGGGAGCTGGGGAAGGGGCTCAGCCTGGAGAAAAGGGGGATCAGGGGGGACCTTGTGGCTCTGCACAAGTCCCTGACAGGAGGGGACAGCCCCAGGTCAGGCTCTGCTCCAGGGAACAGGGACAGGAGGAGAGGGAACAGCCTCAGGCTGGGACAGGGCAGGTTTAGATTGGATTTTAGGGAAAATTCCTCAATGGAAAAGGTTGTGAGACATTAACACAGTGGCCCAGGGCAGGGGTGGATTTCCCATCCCTGCAGGGATTTCAGACCCTGTGGATGTGGCACTTGGGGACAGGGGTGGCCCTGGCAGTGCTGGGAATGGTTGGATTCAATCCTAGAAAATCTTTTCCAACCAAAATGATTCCTTGGCTCCAATAATCCCATCCAAGTGAGTAAAGGATTCCCAGTGGGATTTGTGTGGAAGGCTCATCCCACCCATAACTGAGCCAGGGAAAATTCATGTCCAGGGGAAATTCCAGCTCTGGAGCAGCTCAGCATTCCCTGATCCCATTTTTGATCCCATTTTTACCCTCAAACTGTGCTAGAGGAGGTTTACATTGGATTTTAGGAAAAATCTTTCCATGGAAAAAATTGTCAGGCACTGAAACTACCCAGGGATCCCCATCCCTGAAGGAATTTCAAACCCTGTGGATGTGGCACTTGGGGACAAGAGTGGCCTTGGCAGTGCTGGGAGTGGTTGGATTCAATCCTAGAAAATCTTTTCCAACCAGAATGATTCCATGGCTCCAATAATCCCACCCAAACAAAGAGGGGAGCTGGGATAAAGCCATTCCCAGTGGGATTTGTGTGGAAGGCTCATCCCACCCTTGTGCCCAGGAGCAATCCCAGCTGTGGAGCAGCTCAGCATTCCCTGATCCCATTTCTGATCCCATTTTTACCCTCAAGCTGTGCTAGGAGAGGTTTATATGGGATTTTAGGGAAAATCTCTCCATGGAAAAAATTGTAACTACCCAGGGATCCCAATTCCTGAAGGAATTTAAACCCTGCACACGCGACACTCGAGGACACAAACCACCATTCCTACTCCACGCTCCAAACCACTCCCACCTTCCCAACGCCACGATCGCACACTCTTATTTTTTTTTTTTCTTTTCCCCGCTGCTTTGCCCGTTCCTGCCGGCAGGTGGACGCCAGGAACATCGACGGCAGCACTCCTCTGTGCGACGCCTGCGCCTCGGGCAGCATCGAGTGCGTCAAGGTGCTGCTGTCCCACGGAGCCAAGGTCAACCCGCCCCTCTACACCGCCTCCCCTCTGCACGAAGCCTGCATGAATGGTAATTCCTGAGCGTTTTTTCCTTGAAGGTTTGCAGCTTGGAATGAAGAAAAAAAAAGGCACCAGGGTCTCTTAATTTGATCAGCAGTTGGTCAAGGTCTGCTGGAGTTCTGGGGAAGGAGGAGAGACCTGTAGGGACCCTGTTTCTGATCCCGTTTTTTCCCATTTTTGATCCCATTTTTCCCTGCAGACACCCCTCTGATCCTATTTATGATCCTATTTATGATCCCATTTTTGATGCCATTTTCTCCTGCAGAGACCCCTCTGATCCTATTTATGATCCCATTTTTTCCTTCAGAGACCTCTTTGATCCTATTTATGATCCCATTTCTGATCTCATTTTTTCCTGCAGAGACACCTCTGATCCCTTTTTTATCCCATTTTTCCTGCAGAAATCTCTCTGATTCCATTTGTATTTCTCTTTTCCCTGTAGAGACCCCTCAGATCCCATTTCTGATCCTATTTTTCCCATTTCTGATCCCATTTTTCCTGAAGGGACCCCTCTGAACCCATTTCTGATCCTGTTTTGATCCTGTTTCTCCCATTTTTTCCCATTTTTTCCTGCAGAAACCTTTCTGATCCCATTTTTATTCAATTTTTCCTGTAGATATCCCTCTGGTCTCATTTCTGAACCCATTTCTCCCTGCAGAAACCCCTGTGATCCCATTTCTACTCAGAGCCTCCATTCCTTAAAATTCCACACTTCCACTCCTCAATTACTTAGAAATCCTCCCTTCCACCACCTCAATTCCTTAGAATTCCTCTTTTCCACCATCTCAGTTCCCAGCTCAGAGCCTCCATTCCTTAGAATTCCTCATTCCCAGCACCTTCATCCCATAAAATCCCTCATTTTCACCACCTCCATTCCTTAGAGTTCCTCAGAATTCCTCACTTCCATCACCTCAATTCCTTAAAATTCCTCACTTCCAACACCTCAATTCCTTAGAATTCCTCATTTCCACCACCTCCATTCCCAGCTCAGATTTTTATTCCTTGGAATTCCTCCCTCCCACCCCCTCAGCCATTCCCAGCCTGCTCCCAGCCTCCCTCCAGAGCAGGAATTCCCACTTTTCACTGGGATTTTCCCCTTTTTCCTGTCCCAAGGCAGCTCAGAGTGTGTGCAGCTCCTCATTGACGTGGGTGCCAACCTGGAGGCTCATGATTGTCACTTTGGGACCCCCCTGCACGTGGCCTGTGCCAGGGAACACCTGGATTGTGCCAAGCTGCTCCTCCAGGCAGGTATGGCATTCCCACTGGGAAAAACCCAGGAAGAACTCTGGGAATTACTCTGGGAAGTGGCTTCCTGCAGACACCCCCCTGATCCTGGGTTTAAACCCTGCTTGGGTCCCAGTTTTCCCTGCACAGACCCCTCTGATCCCATTTTGATCCCACTTTTTTCCTTGGATAAATGTCCTTTTCCCTGCCTGGATTTCTATTTCCCTGACTAAATCCCCATTTCCCTGAATAAATCCCTATTTCCCTGAATAAATTCCCATTTCCCCTGGCCATATCCCAATTTCCCTGTATGAATCCCCTTTCCCCTGTATAAATCCCCATTTCCCTGTATAAATCCCCATTTTTCTGGATAAATCCCCATTTTCCTGTATAAATCCCTATTCCCTGTACAATCCCATTCCCCTGTCCAAGCCCCATTTCCCTGTCCAAACTCCATTTCCCTTTCCAAACCCCATTCCCCTGTTTTAACTCCCATTCCCTGTACAATCCCCATTCCCCTGTACAAACCCAATTCCCCTGTTCAAACCCCATTTCTCTGTACAATTCTCATTCCCCTGTACAACTCTTATTCCCTTATACAAACCCCATTGCCCTGTACAAACCCCATTTCCCCTATACAAACCCCATTCCCTGTCCAAACCCCATTGCCCTGTACAAATCCCATCCCCCTGTACAATTCCCATTTCCCTGTACAATTCCCATTCCCCTATACAAATCCCATTCCCCTATACAATTCCCATTTCCCTGTACAATTCCCATTCCTCTATACAAACCCCATTCCCCTGCACAAGCCCCATTCTCTGTCCAAACCCCATTCCGCTGTCGAATCCCTATTCCCCTATACAATTCCCATTCCCCTGTCCAATCCCCATTCCCTGTCAAATCCCCATTCCCCTGTTTTAACTCCCATTCCCTTATACAATTCCCATTCCCTGTCCAAACCCCATTCCCTGTCCAATCCCCATTCCCCTGTTTTAACTCCCATTCCCTGTCCAAACCCCATTCCGCTGTCGAATCCCTATTCCCCTGTCCAAACCCCATTCCCCTATACAAACCCCATTCCCGTTTTAACTCCCATTCCCCTGTCCAATCCCCATTCCCCTACACTAATCCCATTCCCCTGTTTTAACTCCCATTCCCTGTCCACCCCCATTCCCTGTCCCACCCCCATTCCCTGTCCAACCCCATTCCCTGTCCACCCCCATTCCCTGTCCCACCCCCATGTCCCGTTCCCAGGAGCCAACGTGAACGCGGCCAAGCTGCACGAGACGGCGCTGCACCACGCGGCCAAGGTGCGCAACGCGGCGCTGGTGGAGCTGCTGGTGCAGTTCGGGGGCAACATCTACGCGCGGGACAACCGCGGCAAGAAACCCTCGGACTACAGCTGGAGCAGCAGCGCCACCGCGCGCTGCCTGGAGTACTACGAGAGTGAGTGAGGGTTTGGGTGCTTTTCATCCTGCCTTGGGCCCTTTTCATCCTGCCTTGGGCCCTTTTCATCCTGCTTTGGGCCCTTTTCATCCTGCTTTGGGCCCTTTTCATCCTGCTTTGGGCCCTTTTCATCCTGCTTTAGCCCCTTTTCATCCTGCCTTGGGCCCTTTTCATTCTGCTTTAGCCCCTTTTCATCCTGCTTTGGGCCCTTTTCATCCTGCTTTGGGCCCTTTTCATCCTGCTTTGGGCCCTTTTCATCCTGCTTTAGCCTCTTTTCATTCTGCTTTAGCCCATTTTCATCCTGCTTTAGCCCCTTTTCATCCTGCTTTAGCCCCTTTTCATCCTGCTTTGGGCCCTTTTCATCCTGCCTTGGGCCCTTTTCATTCTTCTTTTAGCCCGTTTTCATTCTGCTTTGGGCCCTTTTCATTCTGGTTTGGGCCCTTTTCATTCTGCTTTAGCCCATTTTCATTCTGCTTTTAGCCCATTATCATTCCTTTTTTATCCCATTTTTATCCCATTTCCCCCATTTTTCCCTTCAGAGACCCCTCTGATCTTCTTCCTGATCCTGTTTCCCTATTCCTGATCCCATTTTTCTGTTCCTGATACCCATTTCCCTATTCCTGATCCCATTCTCCATTCCTGACCCCATTTTCCCCTGTCCCTGACCCCGTCTCTGACCCCATTTCCCCATCCCTGACCCCATCTCTGACCCCATTTCCCCATTTCTGATCCCATTTTCCCCCGTTCCTGACTCCATTTCCCCATCTCTGACCCCATTTCCCCATCCCTGACCCCATTCCTGACCCCATTTCCCCACCCCTGACCCCATTTCCCCACCCCTGACCCCATCCCTGACCCCATTTCCCCACCCCTGACCCCATTTCCCACCCCTGACCCCATTTCCCCACCCCTGACCCCATTTCCCCACCCCTGACCCCATTTCTCTCTCCCCAGAGACCCCGCTGAGCCTGGCGCAGCTGTGCCGCCTCTCGGTGCGCAGAGCCGCCGGCCACCGCGGGCTGGACAAGATCTCCCGGCTGCAGATCCCCCCCCGACTCATCCAGTACCTGTCCTACAACTGAGGAGCCAGGAAACACCTGGGATTGCCAGGAAATCCCCAGAATTCCCAGGAAAAACCCCTGCAATTCCCAGGAAAAACCCCTGCAATTCTTGGGAAAATCCTTGGAATTCCCGGGGGAAAATTCCCAGGAAACACCCTGTGATTCCCAGGAAAAAAAACTTGGAATTCCCAGGAAACACCCTGTGATTCCCAGGAAAAAAAACCTGGAATTCTCAGGAAAAACCCTGGAATTCCCAGGGAAAGACCCCTCGGAGTCCCAGGAAAAACCCCTGGAATTTCCAGGAAAAACCCTGGGATTCCCAGGGAAGAATTCCTGGGAAAAATCCCTGGGATTTCCTGGAAAACCCCAGAATTCCCAGGGAAAAAAAACCCTGGAATTCCCAGGAATAAACCCTGGGATTCCCAGGAAAAAAACCTGGAATTCCCGGAGAAAAATTCCCAGGAAATAACTCCTGGAATTCCTGGGAAAAACCCCTGGAATTTCTGGGAAAATCCCTGGGATTCCCAGGAAAAAAACCCTGGAATTCCTGGGGTAATATTCCCAGGAAAAACCTTGGAATTCCCAGAGAAAAAACCCCTGTGATTCTCAGGAAAGAACCTGGAATTCCCAGGAAAAAAAACCCTGGAATTCCCAGGCAAAATTTCCCAGGAAAAACCTGGAATTCCCAGGAAAACTCCTGGAATTCTTGGGAAAATCCCTGGAATTCCCGGAGGAAAATTCCCAGGGAAAGACTCCTCAGATTCCCAGGAAAGCCCCAGAATTTTCAGGAAAATCCCTGGAATTTCTGGGGAAAAATTCCCAGGAAAAACCCTGGAATTCTCCGGAAAAAAAACCCTGGAATTCCTGGGGAAAATTTCCTGGGACAACCCCTGGAATTCCCAGGAAAAACCTGGAATTTCCAGGAAAAAACCCTGGAATTCCCAGGAAAAAGTTCCCAGGAAAAACCCCCAGGATTCCCAGGAAAACTCCTGGAATTCACAGAACAACCCCTGGAATTCCCAAGAAAAAGCCCTGGAATTCCTGGGGGAAAATTTCCAGGAAAAACCCTGGAATTCCCAGGTAAAACTCCCAGGATTCCCAGGAATAACCCTGGAATTTCTGGGAAAAAATTTCCCAAGAAAAACCCTGGAATTCTCAGGAAAACCCCTGGAATTTTCAGGAAAATCCTTAAAATTTTCAGGAAAACCCTGGAATTTCTGGGAAAAACCTCTGGAATTCCAAGAAAACCCTGGAGGATTTCTCCTTCTCTTCTACCTCCCCCCACTGCTCTGTTTTAATTTAATTTAATTTAATTTAATTTAATTTAAGTGGCTGCTGTAAATAGGATTTGTCAGGAATTCCTCTTTTCCCTGGAGTTGTTGTTTTTTGGGATTTCTGGAGTTTTGCTTGGAATTTCCCCTGTGGGGGGAATTTTGGGCTTTTCCAGGTGGGATTTGCCTTCCTGGATTTTCCTGGATTTCCTCAGTGGGATCCAGCCAGGGGGGAGGGAAATGGGAAAACTGGGGAGTGGGAATTATTCCAGCTGGGAATTCCATGTTCTGGAGCAGCTCTGATGCCTTTTTATCCCATTTAATCCCATTTTCATCCTATTTTTATTCCATTTTTATCCTATTTTCATCCAATTTTTATCCCATTTTCATCCCATTTAAATTTCATTTTCTTCCCATTTTCATCCTATTTTTATTCCATTTAATCCCATTGAAATCCCATTTTATCCCATTTTCATCCCATTTTATCCCATTTAAATCCCATTTTATCCCATTTAAATTTCATTTTCATCCCATTTAAATCCCATTTCCATCCCATTTTATCCCATTTCGTCCCATTTTTATCCCTTTTAAATTTCATTTTCATCCCATTTAAATCCCATTTTCATCCCATTTTTACCCCATTTCATCCCATTTTTATCCTATTTTAATCCAATTTTATTCCATTTTATCCAGCTTTATCCCATTTAAATCCCTTTTTATCCCATTTTAATCCCATTTTTTGGGATTCCAGCCTGGAATTCCTTGGGCTCCACTGGAGCTTTGAATTCTCCCAATTCCAGATTTTCCCCAGTAATCTGGAAAATCCTGGAGCTTCCTGACAAGAACAAATCCCTCCAAAAATCCAGGAATTCAGGATTCCCCAAATCCTTGGGATCCAGCTGGGAATGCTGAGCATGCACTTTATGGGGTTTTTATTTTTCTTTTTCATTTCATTTATTTCTCCCCCTTTTCTCCTGGAAATCCCAAATCCTGCAGTTCCCATCCCAGAAATGTGGGATTGAGGAAGCTCAGGGAAGCTTAGAGGGTTTTGGGTTTTTGTTTTGTGGGATTTGTCCCTGGGAATGGCAGGGAAAAGGTTTTGTGGGATAATTTGAGATCCCAAATCCCTTTTTAGGATCCCAGATCCCATTTTAGGGTTCCTAAATTTCCTTTTTAGGGTTCCCAAATCCCTTTTGAGGGATCCCAAATCCCATTTTAGGATCCCAAATTACTTTTTTAGGGTTCCTAAATTTCCTTTTTAGGATCCCAAATCCCATTTTAGAATCACAAATCTATTTTGAGGAATCCCAAATCCCTTTTCAGGATCCCAAATTTCCTGTTTTAGGATCTCAAATCCCATTTTAGGATCCAAAATCCATTTTCAGGGTTCCTAAATTTCCTTTTTAGGATCCCATATCTCTTTTTAGGATCCCAGATCCCATTTTAGGATCCCAAATCCCCTTTGAGAGATTCCAAATCCCTTTTTAGGGTTCCCAAATATCCTTTTTAGGATTCCAAATTCCTTTTTAGGGTTCCCAAATCTCTTTAGAGGATCCCAGATTTCCTTTTTAGGATCCCAAATCCCATTTCAGGATCCCAAATTACTTTTTTAGGGTTCCTAAATTTCCTTTTTAGGATCCCAAATCCCCTTTGAGAAATTCTAAATCCCTTTTTAGGATCCCAAATCTATTTTGAGGAATCCCAAATCCCTTTTCAGGATCCCAAATTTCTTGTTTTAGGATCTCAAATTCTATTTTAGGATCCCAAATCCATTTTGAGGGTTCCTAAATTTCCTTTTTAGGATCCCATATCCCTTTTTAGGATCCAAAAGCCCATTTTAGATTCCCAAATCCCTTTTGAAGGTTCCCAAATCCCTTTTTAGGGTTCCCATATTTCCTTTTTAGGATCCCAAATCCCTTTTTAGGATCCCAAATCCCTTCTGAGGGATCTCAAATTTCCTTTTTAGGTTCCCAAATCCCTTTTGAAGGTTCCCAGATCCCTTTTTGGGGTTCCCAAATCCCTTTTGAGGATCCCAAATCCCTTTTTAGGATCCCAGATCCCTTTTGAGGGATCCCAAATTTCCTTTTGAGGTTCCCAAATCCCTTTTTAGGGTTCCCAAATACCTTTAAAGGATCCCAGATTTCCTTTTTAGGATTCCAAATCCCATTCTAGCATCCCACATCCCTTCTGGGGGATCCCAAATCCCATTTTAGAATCCCAAACCTCTTTTGAAGGATCCCAAATCCGTTTTTAGGATCCCAAATTTCCTTTTTAGGGTCTGAAATCCTATTTTCAGCGTTCCCAAATCCCATTTTAGAATCCCAAATTTCCTTTTTAGCATTCCCAAATCCCTTCTGAGGGATCCCAAATCCCTTTTTAGTGTTCCTAAATTTCCTTTTTAGCCTCCCACATCCCTTCTGAGGGATCCCAAATTTCCTTTTTAGGTTCCCAAATCCCTTTTTAGGGTTCCCAAATCCCTTTTGAGGATCTCAAATCCCATTTTAGGATCTCAAATCCCTTTTAGGATCCCAAATCCAATTTTAGGATCCCAGATCCCTTCTGAGGGATCCCAAATTTCCTTTTTAGGTTCCCAAATCCCTTTTAAAGGTTCCCAAATCCCATTTCAGGATCCCAAATCCAATTTTAGGATCCCAAATCCCTTTCTAGAATCCCAAATCCTATTTTAGGATCCCAAATCCCTTTTTAGGGATCCCAAATCCAATTTTAGGATCCCAGATCCCTTCTGAAGGATCCCAAATTTCCTTTTTAGGTTCCCAAATCCCTTTTTGGGGTTCCCAAATCCCTTTTGAGGATCTCAAATCCCATTTTAGGATCTCAAATCCCTTTTTAGGATCCCAAATCCCTTCTGAGGGATCCCAAATTTCCTTTTTAGAATCTGAAATTCCTTTTTAGGGTTCACAAATCCCATTTTAGGATCCCATGTCCCTTTTGAAGGTTCCCAAATCCCTTTTTGGGATTCCAAATCCAATTTTAGGATCCCAAATCCCATTTTAGGATCCCAAATCCCTTTTAAAGGTTCCCAAATCCTTTCTTAGGATCCCAAATCCCATTTTAGGATCCCAAATCCCTTTGGAAGGTTCCCAAATCCCTTTTTAGGGATCCCAAACCCCTTTTAAGGATCTCAAACCCCATTTTAGGATCCTAAATCCCATTTTAGGATCCCAAATCCCTTTTTCCCACCCAGGGATCTTCCCTGGATTTTCAGGAGCATCTGGATGAAGATTTGGGATAAAACCCTTGGAGAATCCAGGGACCCTTTCCTGTGGATTTGTAGGATTTGTGGATTTCTGGGAATGCAGCTGAACCCCTGGAATAATGGGAATAAACTCCTGGATTGATTTTGGGGTCACTTTGGGACAATTCCTTCACCTTTTATTCCCAAATCCCTGGAAAAACGGTGGGAAAAGGTCAAATCTCAGAAAAAAAAAATAAATCCTGTTTTATTTCTTTCAGGGGGATAAAAATTCTGGAAATCCTTTGGGGTTTCCCACTCATCACCAGGGACAAAATCCTGGGATACTTTAAAAAAAAAAATCCTAATTTTCCCTGGATTTTCCCCAAATTTTCCCCGGATTCTTCCCAAGTTTTCCCTGAATTATCTCAGAATTTTCCTCAAATTTTCCCCAAATTTTCCCCGGATTCTTCCCAAATTTTCCCTGAATTATCTCAGAATTTTCCTCAAATTTTCCCCAAATTTTCCCTGGATTCTTCCCAAATTTTCCCTGAATTATCTCAGAATTTTCCTCAAATTTTCCCCAGATTTTCCCTGGATTCTTCCCAAGTTTTCCCTGAATTATCTCAGAATTTTCCTCAAATTTTCCCTAGATTTTCCCTGGATTCTTTCCAAATTTTCCCTGAATTATCTCAGAATTTTCCTCAAATTTTCCCCAGATTTTCCCTGGATTCTTCCCAAATTTTCCCTGAATTATCTCAGAATTTTCCTCAAATTTTCCCCAGATTTTCCCTGGATTCTTCCCAAATTTTCCCTGAATTATCTCAGAATTTTCCTCAAATTTTCCCCAAATTTTCCCTGGATTCTTCCCGAATTTTCCCAAATTATCTCAGAATTTTCCTCAAATTTTTCCCGGATTTTCCCTGGATTCAGGCACTTGGGAAATGTTGAAAAGGGGAAGAATTCCTTCATGGTGGAATTTAAATTAAAAAAAAAAAGTAGAATATTACATAATAAAAAAAGTACCTTTAAAATTTGAAAATAATAATAAATATATAAATAAAATATATATATTTATATATATTTATATAATAAAATAATGATAAATATAAAAGTTTTGAATCAAAAAAATTTTTCTTCCTTCTTATCTTCTTAAATTTAAATAATACTTTTAAATTATTTTAGATACTTTTAATAGTTTTAAATACTTTTAAATATTATAAAATTTCAACAATAATTTAATTTATTCATAATTTCATTAGAAATAAAAAATACCACACTGCAAATAACAAGTGTTTCATCATTAAATTAAAAAAATAAAAATAATCTAAATATTAACTTTTAATTAAACTATTTAACCTTAAAAATCACAATTTCTTCAATTTTTAACTTATTAACTAAAAATACTCACTAAATATAAATAAAAATTAATCAGCAACTAAATCCAAACACAGAATTTAATCTCTCATCATTTTAATCCTAACTTTAACTGAAAAAAATAAAATAAAAGCAAAGCAAAGCAAAAATATAAAAAATATAAATATAAATATAAATATAAATATATAATATTAAAATTAAAAATAAATACAAATACAAATAAATACAAATACAAATAAATAAAAATAAAAATAAATAAAAATAAATAAAAATAATTGGAATTGGACAATCCTGAAGGTCCCTTCCCACCCAAACCATTCCATGATTCCATTAAAAAGAAAACCAAAAAACTCCTTCACAAATCTTTAATTCCTCCTTTCCCAGGGATTAAAATTTGGGAAGAAAATCCTGAACTCGGGGAGGAAACAGAGGCTGGAAAAATTCCAGAATATCTGGGAGGAAAATATTTGGGAAAATCGGGATAATCCCATTTTTAATCCCTTCTTAATCCCATTTTTAATCCCTTTTTTAATCCCATTTAAATCCCATTTTAATCCCATTTTATCCCGGAAGAGCTGTCCATCCCAAAAAAAAAAAAAAAAAAAAAAAAAAGGAATTTTTTTGGGAAGAAATTGTGGGAAAATTAAAAAAAAAAAAAAAAAAAAAAAATTATGCAGAATTCTCCTCCCTCCGCTGGGCGGCGCTGCTCCCTGCAGGAAAAACTCCCGGAGATCCCCAAAAATTGGGAATTCCCAACAAATCTGGAAAAAAAATCGGGAATTCTTCTCCTCCCACCAATCCCAGCCGCTTTTCTGGAATCCCCCTGAGCCAAAATTCCCTTTTTTTTTTATTTTTTTTTTTTTTTTTTTAATTTTTTTTTTTTTCCCCAGCAAAATCAGTCCTGCTAAACCTGGATTTGGGATTTTTAATTTTATTTTTTTGGGGGGCAATTCTCACATTCAGATTCCAGCTGGAATTCCCAGCTCTGCCTGCAATAAAATTCCCTCTGATCCCGGCTCGGGCACGTTTTTAAGGAGAAAATGTGGGAATTTCGGGAAAAATTTGGAGGGAAACGGGGCAGGTTTGGATGGGCTGAAAATTGGGAAAAATTGGGAAAAATGGGGGTGGAGACGCTGGAAAATTAATATTTCTTCTTTTCAGATTTTTTATTATTATTTTTTTGAGGAGATTTCTTCTTTCCAGAGCTGATTTGGGATTAATTTGGAGCAAAATGAGAATTTTGGGAATTTCAGGCAGGGGTTTTAATGGAGAAAAAGTGGGA
Source organism: Oenanthe melanoleuca (assembly GCF_029582105.1). NCBI lineage: Eukaryota > Metazoa > Chordata > Aves > Passeriformes > Muscicapidae > Oenanthe > Oenanthe melanoleuca. Next base: position 68,244,942 of record NC_079334.1, on the reverse strand, counting down.
AAAACGCTGGGATTTAAATCTGCTGGGAAAAAAAAGAGGGAAAAATTCCCAAAATTCTGTGGTGAGGCAGGGCTGAGCTCATCTTCCCATTAATGCTGATTTGATGGGATTGATTGATTGATTGATTGATTGACTGACTGATTGATTGATTGACTGATGGGATTAGGATTGATGGGATTGAGTGATGGGATTAGGATTGATGGGATTGATTGATTGATTGATTGATTGATGGGATTAGGATTGGTGGGATTAGGATTGATGGGATTGATGGGATTATGATTGGTGGGATTGATTGATTGATTGATGGGATTAGGGTTGGTGGGATTATGATTTATTTGGATCAGGATTGATGGGATTATGATTATTTGGATTAGGATTCATGGACTGAGATTTGGGATTGGGATTTGGGATTTTGGATTGGGATTTTGGATTTGGGACTGGGATTTGGGATTTGGAATTTTGGGTTTGTGACTGGGATTTGGGATTGGAATTTGAGATTTGGGATTTGATTGGTATTTGGGATGGGGATTTGGGATTGGAATTTGAGATTTGGGATTGGGATTTGGATTGGGACTAGGATTTGGGATTGTCTCTGCTTGTTCCTCTTGCTCCCAACTTTTCCTTTTTCCTGATCCCTCTCCTGTCCCACTTCTGCTCCCACTTACCCCAAACCCCAAACCCGTCCCCATCTCCTGGTCCCCTTTATTCCATGTTTTGCTCACATTTTCCCCTCTCCTGGTTCTTCCTGTCCCCAAATCCTGTCCCCAGTTCCTGTCCCCAATTCCTGTCCCCAGTTCCTGTCCCCAAATCCTGTCCCCAAATCCTGTCCCCAAATCCTGTCCCCAATTCCTGTCCCCAGTTCCTGTCCCCAAATCCTGTCCCCAATTCCTGTCCCCAAATCCTGTCCCCAGTTCCTGTCCCCAATTCCTGTCCCCAATTCCTGTCCCCAATTCCTGTCCCCAGTTCCTGTCCCCAAATCCTGTCCCCAAATCCTGTCCCCAAATCCTGTCCCCAGTTCCTGTCCCCAACTCCTGTCTCCAAATCCTGTCCCCAATTCCTGTCCCCAATTCCTGTCCCCAGTTCCTGTCCCCAATTCCTGTCCCCAAATCCTGTCCCCAGTTCCTGTCCCCAAATCCTGTCCCCAATTCCTGTCCCCTCCCTCCTCCCCAGCTCCTCTCTCCTTTATTTCCCTCTCCTCACCCCCAGAATTCCATCAATTAATGGAATTAAATGCAAAAAAAAAGAAAGAATTTGGGGATAAACCCAACCCCTCCAGCCCCAAAATCAGGGATTTTTCCCCCAAAGTTTTTCCCCTCTGCTCCAAGCTCAGCCTCAGTGTTGGACTTGGCACCAAAATTTTCTTTTTCCATCATTTTGGCCATTCCTGGACAACATTTCCCACATTCCCCCATGCCTGATTTTGGGATGGTTTGTGTAGTTTCTCATTTCTCCCTCAGACAGGATTTTCTCCTTTCACAAATAACCCAAAAGTGAAAAACCAGGGAGAAAAAACCCTTTAAAACATTAAAAAAAAACCAAAAAACCCACCCTTGGGAAACTGAACAAGCTTTTCCCAAAGTAAGCATTGAAAAAACGAGTTTGTAAATGGATTTTTGACCTGGATCAATCCTGCTCCCAGATTTTCCAGACTTTTTTCTGGCTGGATGTGGAGGGGCCTCCCCTCCCTGCAGACATTTCCCAGGCACCACGTCATGCTTGAGTTCCTGCTGGGGAGGGGGAGGGAGCCAGAGGGTTGGAAAGGGGAAATATGGGGGGAAAAGGGAAAAAATGGAAAAAAAAAATCCTGTTTTTCCTTTGGGAGAACCTTGGGAGGTCTCAGTGTTGTTGAATTATTGTGTTTTTGAAGCTTTGCTGTTGAAACGGGGTGAGAACATCTCGGGTTGCTAAAATTCCAGGGAGTGGGGAGAATTTGGGATTGGAGCAAACAGCTCTGCTCCTTTAGGGTGGGGGATGTGGGGAGGCTCCTGAGCTGCTTTTTTTGCCTTAAAAATTCCATTTTAGGGGAAAAACAGTGTCCAGATGAGCAGGGAATGGGGAGCAGTGGGGGCAGAGGTGGATCCCTGGGTTTGGGTGGTGCTGGAGCCCTCAGTGGATTTTTTTTTTGTTGGAAAATCCATCCCAAATCACAGTAGATGATTCTCCAGGATCCATTCCAGGTTATCCCCACTCCAGATGATCTCCTGGATCCCATCCCAGCTGATTCCTGCCCCAGGTCCTGGCTTAGATGGTCCTACAAGACCCATCCCAGGTGATCCCACAGGACCCATTCCAGGTGATTCCCTATCCCAGATGATTCCCAGTTCCTATCCCAGGTGATCCCTATCCCAAATCCCACACTAGATGATCCCTCAGGACCCATTCCAGATGATCCCTGCCCCAGTTCTCAGATGATCCCAAGATCCCATCCCAGGTGATTCCCTATCCCAGATTCTGCACTGGATGATCCCAAGGTCCCATCCCACATGATTCCTATCCCAAATCCCACACTGGATGATCCCACAGAACCCATCCCAGGTGATCCAAATCCCAAATCCCAAACTGGATGATCCCACAGGATCCATTCCAGGTTATCCCCACTCCAGATGATCTCCTGGATCCCATCCCAGGCTATTCCTACCCCAGGTCCTGGCTTAGATGATCCCACAGAACCCATCCCAGGCAATTCCTTATCCCAAATCCCACACTGGATGATGCTCCAGGACCCATCCCAGGTGATTCCCTACCCCTGTTCCCACACCAGACAATCCCACAGAACCCATCCCAGGCAATTCCCTATCCCAAATCCCACCCTAGATGATCTTCCAGGATCCATCCCAGGTGATCCCTCTCCCAGATATTCACTGGATGAACCCCCAGGTCCAATCCCAGATGTTTCCCAGTTCCCATCCCATCCTTCAATCCCATCCCCAGGTGCAGGAACATCCTGACCAAGTTTTAGGGTGGAAAATCAGGATCAGGGATCCTCCAAACTTCCCAGGCTCCAAGTGGACCTTGATTAATTAAATTAATTAAATTATTAACCATGGATGGAATTCCATTGTTCATGGATCTGTGGGCTGGATCCTGCAATTCCATCAGCTCCTTCTCCTCCAGAGGGACAATTTGGGGATGAAAACTTGGATTTGGGAAGAGAAATCCCCTCATTTTCCAGTGCTGAAAAAAATGGGACCATCCTCTCCATCCATGTGTCCATCCCAAGGAATGCTGGGGAGAATCTTCCCAAGCACCAAATTCAGGGAAAAATGGCAAAACATGGATAAACTTTCCTGGTGTTGATCCAGCCTCCCATTCAGGATCATCATTTAGAAAAACCATCCTGGGATAAGTGGAAAAAAACACTCCAGAAATTAAACAACCCCAAAATAGAAAAAAAAAAAACAAAACAAAACAAAACAAAAAAAAAAAAAAAAAAAAAAAAAAAAAAGTCAGGCCTAAAAATACCAGGATGGGTTTGGATTTGGATCCTGACATTAAATAAATAATCCTGGTTCTTGGGAAGGACTAATTTTAGCCATCCCATAACAATAGCCTGGAGTGACTCTGGCACTCTGGAGTTTTTTCTGGCTGGATTTTTACTGGATTTGGGGATTTTGGGGCTGGACTTACTGGATTTGAGGATTTTTGGGGCTGGATTTGAGGATTTTGGGGCTGGATTTTGCCAGATTTGGGGATTTTGGGGCTGGATTTGGAGATTTTGAGGCTGGATTTTGCCAGATTTGGGTTTTGGGGCTGGACGTCGCCGGATTTGGGGATTTTGAGGCTGGACTTCGCCGGATTTGGGGGTTTTTGGGGCTGGATTTGGGGATGGATTTTGCTGGATTTTGGGATTTTGAGGCTGGATTTTGCCGGATTTGGGGATTTTGGGGCTGGACTTTGCTGGATTTGAGGATTTTGGGGCTGGATTTTGGGATTTTGAGGCTGGACTTTGCCGGATTTGGGGATTTTGGGGCTGGACCTTGCCCTGTTCTCACCCTGGGAGTGCGAGGAGGAGCTGCTGGCAGCGAGTGTGGGTGTGCTGGGCTCTGCCAGGACCCGCCCGGTTCTCCCGGGAAAACAACTGGGATTGCCAAAGTTCCCAGCCCCAGGGATGGGCTGGAAGTGGGGCTGAACATCCAGAGCTCTTGCTCGTTAACGACAGAGCGTTAATTAGACCCATTAAAATCAATTTTCCTTCAGGTTCCTCTGTGGAGGGAACGATCCCATGCCAGGATTCCCCCTCGGTGGGGGAACCGAGTCACGGCCAGCAGAGGTGAGCCCTGCTCTGCTCGGCTTTGGGATGGGGATTAGGGATAAACCAGTTTTCTTGGCTTGCAAGAGGGAAAAGCACCCCTGAGATCCCCAAAGGGATGAGATCTGGGATGGTCTCTGGCATCGTTCCAGCTTTTTGGGAGGAGGATGGAATGGGAAGAGGATGGAGATGAGCTGGCTCAGGTTTGAGCCTGACCAGGTTTTCAGGGAAGTTTTTTTTGCAAGGATCCCAAGGAGAAGCCGAATGAAGCAGCCACCAGGATGTGGGGGGATGTTTTTTATTGGACTCAGGGGTGTCAGGGAATATTCAGTGGCCACTGGAATATCTACAGACACCAGACATCCCACGGGGACCCCAAATCCATCTGCAAATCAAACACAGAAGACTTTTCCAGCCTGGAGAAGGTGGGAGGGGATGGAGGGGCTGGGGTAGAACCACCACCACAACCTCTGTTCCCTATGGACAAAAAAAAAAAAGAAATTACAAAAGCACCACAAACACGGTGTAGAGCCAAGATCTGGGGGTTTTCCACGGGTGCTGCATCCCAGGGAGTTACCTGGAGCTGCAGCCATCACTTCTCCGTCATCATCCTGACGAACTCCTCGTAGTTGACCTGCCCGTCGTTGTTGCAATCGGCCTCTTTGATCATCTCGTCCACCTCCTCGTCCGTCAGCTTCTCGCCCAGGTTGGTCATGACGTGCCGCAGCTCGGCCGCGCTGATGTAGCCGTTCCCGTCCTTGTCGAACACCCGGAACGCCTCCCGGATCTCCTCCTCGCTGTCCGTGTCCCGCATCTTCCTCGCCATCAGCGACAGGAACTCGGGGAAGTCGATGGTGCCGCTGCCGTCGGCGTCCACCTCTCCCACCATGTCCTGCAGCTCGGCCTCGCTGGGGTTCTGGCCCAGCGAGCGCATCACCGTGCCCAGCTCCTTGCTGCTGATGCAGCCGTCGCCGTCGCGGTCGAAGAGGGAAAAAGCTTCTTTGAATTCCGCGATTTTCTCCTCCGACAGCCGCTCCGCCATGGCGCTGCCCAGGGAGCACGCGGCTCTGTCCCGGCACGCCGAGGCGCCGGCGGGGAGGAGATGGAGCCCGGAGCCTCCTCCTTCCCTCCCTCCTTCTCTCCTTCCCTCCCTTCCTCGGCCTCTCCCTGGATCAGCAGGAGGAGGAGATGGAGCCCGGAGCCTCCTCCTTTCCTCCCTTGGCTTCTCCCTGGATCAGCAGCAGGAGGAGGAGATGGAGCCTGGAGCCTCCTCCTTCCCTCCTCCCTTCCTCAGCCTCTCCCTGGATCAGCAGCAAGAGGAGATGGAGCCTCCTCCTTCCCTCCCTCCTTTCCTCCCTTCCTCCCTTCTTTGGCTCTCCCTGGATCAGCAGGAGAAGGAGATGGAGCTTCCTCCTTCCCTGCTTTCATCCTTCCCTCCCTTTCTCCCTCCTTCCCTTCTTTCATCCTTCCCTCCTTTCCTCGGCTTCTCCCTGGATCAGCAGGAGGAGGAGATGGAGCCTCCTCCTTTCCTCCCTTCCTCCCTTCCTCCTTCCCTCCCTTTCTCCCTCCTTCCCTTCTTCCCTCCTTCCCTTCTTCCCTCCTTCCCTTCCTCAGCCTCTTTCTGGATCAGCAGGAGGAGGCAGGAATGGGAATGGACACGGAATTTTTGGGAGCTGGGGAAGAAGTGACCCAACCCCCTTAGGCCAGCCTGGCTCTCATCCCGCTGCTCCCACAGGGTCAGATCCCAGCCAAGCCCTCCCGAAGGGATTTGGGCTGTGGCTCTGTGGTTTTGGGGAGTGACAGCGATTTTCCCGGTTTTAGGGATATTTGGGAGGTTTGGAGCTGTACAAGGAGCAGGAGGGGTCCCAGTGTCCCAGCCCCAGGCAGTGCTGGCAGCACATCAGAGGCGCCGAGGGAGGATCCCGGTGCAGGTCCCGGCAGATCCGGAGCTGCTGCAGCCCTGAGTCACCTCCGGGGATCCAGGTGGGGCGAGGGGGGCTCTGGGGTCCTGCCCTGTTACTCAGGGCTGAGCTGAGCTGAGTGTTCTCCCCATTGTAAGGCTGGGTTTACTCATCTCTTACTCAGGGAGTAAAGGAGGGGACAGTGACAAATGAGGGGGTGTTTCTCCATTCATCCATCCACGGATCCAATCCATTCATGGATTCCATCCATCCATGGTTCCCATCTATTCATCCATGGATTCCATCCATCCATGGATCCCATCTATTCATCCATGGATTCCATCCATCCATCCATCCATCCATGGATCCCATCTATTCATCCATGGATTCCATCCATCCATCCATCCATCCATCCATCCATCCATCCATCCATCCATGGATCCCATCCATCCATCCATGGATCCCATCGATATCCATGGATTCCATCATTCATCTCTCCATAAATCCCATCTATCCCTCTATGCAATCCATCCATCCATCCCTGGATGCTATCCATCCATTATCCCTCCCTCTTTCCTCTGTGCCCACAACAGCCCTGTGACCTTCACCAGCCGGATCAAGGAGCTGCAGGACCATGGAAGTTCCACAGCAGAAGATAATTCGACTTTCTCAGCTACAGGAAATGGGCGCCAGTTGATCCCAGTTTAACCCAGCTTGATATTTGGAGGGAAGGGCACAAATCAAACCCAGCCCATGGGATACCTGAGGAATGGTGGGATAAATGTGGGAGAGGAAAGCTCTCTGGGGAAAACCTCCCCTGGAAAAAGCTCTGGGCGTGTGGGACGCTGCAATTCCCGGGAGGAATTGTGGGAGCCGTGCTGGGAACCTGTCTGGGGAGAGTTTCGGGGAGGGGAGGCCCTGGCAGCTCCTCTTGGGCAAGAGCTGCTCCCTCATTCTCTGTCTGTTGCCCACACTGGCTGCTCTGCTCCAGGTTTAATGAGATCCAAACTGAGGGAAGAGCCAAGGGGAGGCGGAGCTGGGAACCGCCTGGGAGAGGAAAATCCCAACAGGTCACCGGGGTTTGGAGAGCCGGGAGGGTTCAGTGTTGGTTCAAACTGTGGGAGAGGGGCTGGAGCTGAAATCGGGGAGGATTTGGGGTCCCTGTGTCACCTGGCTGAGGGTGGAGGGGCTGTGCTGCCCTTGGTGTGGATCAAAGTGGAATCTGCTGCTTCCTTCCCGTGAAATCCACGTGACTGCCATCCCGTATCTTCCATCCCATGGATCCCATCCCAACCCGTGACCAGCACCCATCATCTCCCCGTGACCAGCACCCATCACCTTTATCCCATTCCATTCCCATGACCAGCACCCATCACCTCCCATCCCATTCCTTTATATCCCTGTGACCAGCACTCACCATATCCCATTATCCCATCCCCATTTTCAGGATAAGGTCAAAGCCAGCCCTTTATTTTGTCTGTGCTTAACTGCACCTCATTTATCAGGATAATTATCCCACTAAAACCTCCTGCTGGCCCATAAAATCCCGTGATTTATGGCCTAATCCTATTTACAGTGGGTGGGCTGAGGGGTAGCACAGGGAAGGGGAGACCACCACGGTGGGATTGGGAGCGTGCAGGGTTTTTTTGGCAGCCGAATTTCCCGGGATGTCTCCACCTGGAGCTGGGGAAGTTGGTGCTTTGATGAAGGAGGGCCCCTTAAAGCCTCACACGGAGTTTTCCAGGCTCGGTGTCTGGCTTTGAGGGGCCCAATCCAAGAAATGAGGGGAAAATTCCCCCAATCCAGAAGGTGAAAAGCTTCCAGTTGGATTCTCCCGAGGCGGCTCGTGCCCAGATGTGCACAGATGTGTCTGGGTTTGCAGCTGCAGACGCGGCAGGGGAGGGCTGGGAGGGGATGAATTCATGGAAAAAGGGAAAGTTGGGAGGGAAGCGGCTCCGACAGGGAAAAGCTCCGCGGGGCCCCGAGTCCCCGAACCAGCCCAGACGGATCCAGGAGCGGCAGGGGAGGGGGAGGAACCTCCACAAACCCCGAAAAAAACCCACCCGGGTTCAGTGTGGAAAACGGGATTTTGGAGAGGGTTGATGCCAGAAGGGCTGCGAGGGTCTCGGGGCTGTTGTTGGAGTGAAATTTGGGATTTGGTGCCTTGTTTTAGACTTTGCTTCCACGGAGATTCCCAAATCCAAGGGGGTGCTGAAGGGCAGCTCCTCAAGCCGCAGCGCAGGGACCCTGATGCCAGGAGTCACCCTGGAGAAGAGGATTGGGATGCAGAATTCCGGGGCCGGGCTGTGCCCCACGGCGCCCCCAGCTCCGGGAAGGTCCCGCCGGGAGGCGGCGGCTGCGCTGGGCGGATCCCAAGGCAAACACGGAGCCGGAGCTGCTCGCCCAGGGCGGAGCTGCCACATCCGTGGGCACGGACACGTCCCCAGCCCCTTCCTGGCACGGGGGTGGCACCGCTCAGCCCTTGGGGGTTTTATCCCGGGTTCCACGCCCATGGATGGATGGGGAATGAGCCGGATCCCGCGGAATTCAGCTCGGGAGGAATCCCGGGGAGCAGAGCGGCGCTTGTTTAGTCTGGAGAAGGGAGGGCTCAGACGGCTGCACATTCCTGCCGGAGGGACAGAGCGGGGACTGGAAGCAGCAGGGGCTGCGGGGAATTATTTGAAGGGAATTACTTCCAAAGGGAATTAAGGATTTTTGGCTGATTTGCCGTCGGCTGCAGGACCAGACAAAGGTTGAGCCCAGCCTCTCTTGGGGAGGACAAACAGACAATCCATGGGATTTCCTCTCCCTGTGCTCCAGCAGCTCACTGATGCTTTTTATTTTTTTTACAGGAGGAGCTGTTTTTCCAGCTTCTCCCTGCTCGGGCAGGGCTGAATTCCCTCTGGATCCAATCAGAGGTCAGGGCTCAGCTGTAAATCCTGTCCCCAAAACCGGAGCTGCTCCTTCCCTCCCTCCCGGGGGAGTGGGGCCAGCCTGGAGCTGGGATTGCTCCATGAACACCCCACACAAGGTCAGGCTGCAGGTTTTGGGAAAACTGGGAACATGGATGGGTTTATCCTGGTACAGGATCCTCGGGATCAGCCCAGCAGGATCCCCCTTCCCAAGGGTTTAACCTTTACTAAATGAGGGGTGGGTGAGGAGAATCCCTTTTCCCTGAGAAACTGAGTCCATAAACTCAGCTGCTGTGCTCGTGTCCTGCCTGGACATGGAAGCTGTAAAATGCCAGATTGTCCTGCCTGAACACAAAATTCATGGCAGGAGGACAGGGGTTCCTCCTGGAGCCTCAGCCTGGAGAGATCCCTGTTTATCCCTGGAGCACGGACACAGGAGGCAGGTGAGAGGTGTCAGGAATTTAATGGAACTTGGCACTGGAAACTGTACAACATTTACAGAGAACCACACGCTGTGTCTATGTACACACCCTCTGCCCACCCCCAAAGTTCCCAGCTGGACACGGGACAGGCAGTGACAATCCCTGGATGTGGAGTTACTGCTCACCAAGCCTGGATTTCAGGAATGGCTCCCTAAGCCTGGATTTCAGGATCCTAATTCTGGATTGCAGGATCCCAGTCCCCAAACCTGGATTTCAGGTCACAGGGACTGCAGGATTCCACTCCCCAAACCTAAATGGATTTCAGGATCCCACTCACCAGTCCTGGATTTCAGGATCCCAGTCCCAGATTTCAGGGACACCCCACTGTGCTCAGAGCTGTCCCCCCTTTGCTGCCCTGTTCCCAAGCTGGATCTTTCCCTGGATTTCCTCTGGATCTTTGGAGTGCTAGAAGATGGCAGTGCTGCCACCCTGAGTATTTACAACCACTCCTCCTGCTCTCCTCACACCTCCAACTCCTCCTCTACCTTTCTACCACATGCAAGAACCCCTTGGTTGCCTCCAAGTCCTGCTTCCCGATGGGAAGTGTTTCATTTCCAAAAGGCAACAAAAATCTACCTTCACTCCCTGCTACCCCTCTACTCACTGCTCCCCAAACCCTTTTACAACGTGCCTACAACCTTCCTACACCCTGCAGTAAAGCAGTTCTCTTTCAGTAGTGTCTCCTCCCAGTGGATTGCTCTGGGGTGATGTGAGGGACACTTGGGACATCACCCCCTGGAGCATGAAGGATCAAGTACTGGAAAGGAAATGCCAAGTCTGAGAAACAAAAGTACAAAAATAAAAAAACAACCCAAACAACCAATCAAAGAAAACAAACAAAAAAAAAACCCCACCCAAAATCCCAACCCCAAAACTAATAAAAAAATTAAATAGTTGGCAGGATACAAGAGTGAGACAGAGGAATGTACAAAGGACACACAGAGATCAAAGATTCCAGTAGGTGAATTGAGAACCTGTTGAACTTGGGGTCTGTTTTTTTTTAGGATTTCTCCTTTTGCATCATGCAAATTTCCAGGAATTACCATAACCACACACCAGAGTGACTTCAGGTGCTGAGTCCTTTAAAGGACTTTTGCAGTGTTGATCAAAACCCCCGGTGCTGCCCAAAATTCCACTTTACTTTCCGTTCTCTACCACAGCAGTGGGAAACTCCCAGTAACCCAAATGTGGTGTTCAGATTTTGGAAACCCCTGGTGGATTCAGAGTGTAAAAACAGAGCCCAGTTCAACAGTGACTGCACACCAGTAGCTGCCATTCCAACATAAACCCAGGATCTGATCCGTGGAGCCCCGAAGGTGCCCCCGGTACGAAAATGTACAAGGAATTATTTATAAATTAACAGTTTTCCCCCAGAGTGGTACCAGGGCTCCTTTTTTTTTTGTTTTTTCCTTACACCAGCGTTTCTTTCCTCTTCCCACTGAGCTGCTTCTCCCTGGATTTCCTGTGCCCGGATGAGGTTCTGTGGGATTTCAGCCCCGAGTCCAGGACGGAGCCGCACTCGGCCGCGCTCTCGTCCAGCTCCATGTGGGAAACTCCCGACTGGCGCTGCTGGGCTGGGATGTTGGGCACGGAGGGGTTGTTCTCCTCGGATTCCTCACTCAGCTCAGGCAGCTCCTTCAGCTCTGGAGCAGGAGTGCTCCTCTGGAAGGGGGCGATGGCCGTGCGGATGCAGTTCACCCACTGCTGCTTGTGGAACACGTCGTTGGCCTGCAGCGTGTGCGACTGGCCCGGGCTGGGGTCCTGGAAACGCACTCGGAAAATGTTTTTGGCTGCAGATAAAAAGAAAAGTGGATCAGTTCCTGCAGCTGCCTGGGCTAGGGTAGTTCTAGCTTTGGGCTGCTATGAGGTCTGGATAGCTCCAGGGGCCCCCGAGGCAGAATTCAGCTTCTCAGCTGAATGAGCAAGGAATGAGACTTCAGGAGATGCTGTAGAGGTTCTGCAGGGAGCTTTATTTCTTTGAAGGGTTCTACCAGCAAAACTCAGTTACATAGCACAGCAAGGGGTCTTTTTAGGGTTTAGGGGGATTGAAATTCTAACCAGTAAAACTGTAACTTGAGAACTATCCAATTAAGATTCTAGGTGAGAAAAGACCAATCATCTAGTAAAGTTAAAGACCAATAGAAATCCTAAATGATAACAGGGATTTTGGTAGGAAGGGGGAGCATCTCTCATGAAATGTTTCATTGTCTCAGGGATGAGATTCCCAGGGGCCTTTGTATCATCCATATGTTCCCAGCTGGCATTTAGAGATGGCATTGGTAGGTTTGAAATCCCAAAATCCAGCAGGGAGACAAGGACATTTTCTAACACAAGCCCTGGCTGTGAACTCACAGATCCATACCTTTATCAGAATTGCCAAAAGCCCCTCGGAAGGAGCCTCCCATCTTGACGTCCCCGTCCTGCAGGTCCTCCAGCAGCAGCTCCTGCACGGGGATGGGCTGCCGGTACACCTGGAACGCCTGCCGCTCGTTGCGCGTCACCGGCCGCGTCAGCACCAGCATCTCTTGGAACAGGAACACGTAGAGTTTCTGCAAGGGAAAACATCCCAACGCTCACTCTCCATTCCATGAGCTCACACATCCTCTGGGGTTCAAGGCCACCTTATCTGCAGTTTCACCCACAATGATTTTCAGTCTCCTGTGACAATGCCAAGGATTACATCAGTAGCTTTATTGTTTTATTGATTTGGTTTTACTGTTCCCTAGAAAGGGAATGATGATTCCCAGACACAGACATAGGATGATAAGGAGCCATATCTTTCCTGAGAGCATGGAACGCCTCGTGTGCAGGAGTAAAACGGCCAATTAGACAAAAAAACAACAACAAATCCAATCAACAAAGAAAACATGAGAAGATTTGAGGTTGAAATCAGGACAAAAGGCAGCAAAGCCTGGAGAGCAGCGGGTGGGAGATAAACTGCAGGCAGCCCAGCCCAAAGCCAAACAGGCTTTGCAGGAACCCTTTTGTTTGGAAGAGCCAGGGCTCCTCATGGGGAATGTCAGAGCACCTGGAAGTAAACAGTGGCAGGAAATCCCTCTGCATGGAGAGCACTTTCTCTGGGCATTCTGTGCTAATGGTTTTCCAGCTTCCCAAAGCTGACTGTGGAGCTGTCAGCAGGAAACTTTCCCTTACACCCTGAAACGAGGCTGCCCATAAGGGATTTCCTCTGCTTTTTTATCCAATATCTAAACTATCCCTAAGGATGGAAGGCTCCCAGTCCTGCTCTGAGTTTAAACCAGCTCTGAGGGAAGGTTTGAGAATTGATTAGTGCAAAATGAGGGACTCACGTGTCCATTTTTATTCTTCAGCTCCCCATGGCACAGTAAAGCTTTGCTGCCTTCAATCCTTGGATCCTTCTGCTTCTCATCCAGGTATTCCAGCTTGTCAATGTAATACTGGCACTCAGACTCGCCCTTCTTCAGGTTGATATCAGAGAGGACTCCTTGGATTATAGATATCTAAAAGCCAAAACAAATGATTAAGAGGGATTAACAAACCCTGTGTGACCTCTGCTCTTGCTCCCTCACAACTCCAAAGGATTCAATCCACATGGATTAATCCCTCACTTTCCCTGGCACAGATTTGTGCCCCTCAAGAAAACGCCCCTGGGAGCTCCCAAACCACATCCTTGGGTCAGAAGCAGCACATCAGGATGACTCACAGCTTCCTCCAGGATGTGGATGTCGGGGTGCTCTTTGGGGGTGTGCCTCAGGATCTCCTTCAGCAGCAGGGGGTACTTGACCAGGCGGCTCCGAGGGATGTCCAGGAAGCTCCAGAGGTCCAGCTTGCGGCTGAAGGGAGACTCCAGGCAGCGCTGCAGGAAATCCTGCACCCTCCTGTCCTGCTTCTTCTGATCCAGCAGGGCCTTGGCTGCCAGCTGGTTGCTGCAGTAGCCTTTGTAGGCGTGGAGTCGGGGTAACTGCAGGGAACAGAGCAGATTTAGGAGTCAGATTCCCTGTGGGAAAAGCAAACATCCCTCGCACGGCAAACTGGTGGAGTTCTACAGCCACCACTGGGGTGTTTATCCCAGTAATGAAGCCAAGGATCTTGTGAGGAAGATGAGGATGAGCACATGCAGCTCCCAATGTTTGGATCATGTGAGGAGGATAAGGATGAGCACAGGGAGCCCATGAAATTCCCAATGTTTGGATCCTTTGAGGAGGATGAGCACAGGGAGCCCACGAAGCTCCCAGTGATTCGATCCTGTGAGGAGGATGAGGATGAACACATGGAGCCTTTGAAACTCCCAATGTTTGGATTTTGTGAGGAGAATGAGGGAGATGAGGATGAGCACATGGAGCCCATGACGCTTCCAGTGTTTGGATCCTGTGAGGAGGATGAGGGAGATGAGGAAGAGCACAGGGAGCCCATGAAGCTCCCAATGTTTGGATCCTTTGAGGAGGATGAGCACAGAGAGCCCATGAAGCTCCAAACAACTGGATCTTGTGAGGAGGATGAGCACAGGGAGCCCATGAAGCTCCCAGTGTTTGGGATTAGCAAGGATAATAGTCCTGGAATCACACTGGGACAGAGTCCAGGAGACACAGACACTTCAACCCTAAATCAGCAAATCATTCCAAGTCTCTGGGGTGAAATCAGGGCCCATTCCAGCCAACAGAATCCCATTGTTTTCAGAATTGCCAGGATTTCCGTTCCAGTCTTGCACTCAGGGTCACAAAAGCCCCAGAGCTTTGCAGCTTCTGCCTTTAAACCTTCTCTAAGCTCAGTTTTAGCCCTTTGATTCCAAGTTCTGGACTCACCCACTTCACAAGGATGGGCCCAATCTGCTCCACTGTTCCATCTGGTTTTGTTGCTTCTCCCAAACTTGCCAGTAAGTCTGGAATGGAAACACAAAAAGAGGAATTGCAGCAATGCCCCAACGAGTAACAGGAGAAAGCAGAGGTTAAATCCTAGCCAGCACAAACCACCCAGCTGCTCTTACCTTCATGCAGAGGAATGTAGGAATCCAAGTCCCCAAAAATGTGGGTGAGTTCCTCCTCAGACATGATGGACAGTTTCAGCATGGGATCATGGTAGGCCTGTCAAATAAAATATTTTCAAAGATGTTCAGATGTGCCAAGCCCCAAAGCTGGTGAGTTAAACTGAGGGGATTTATCAGGTGAAACAAGTGAAAGCAACAGAAAGAGTAACACTGATTTATGCTAAAAGATTCACTCTGTGAAGTATGGAGACTTAAACGAGAAGGATTTTCCTGTCTGGACTGTTCCCAGCTGGGATAGGGAGTCCCCAAGCAGCTCTGCACAATCCTTTTATGGCAGGGTTTGGTGCAATCTCAGCAGTGCTGGCCCAGTGCTCACGTCAGCTTTCTGGGCCAGCTTTCAGCTGGGGGTTCTGGGGCTGATAAAGCTCCCACGTCATGTTTGCAGGTACAAAAAACCCTCATTATTCTCTGGAAAAATCCCCACTCACCTTCCTGGCCAGCTTCAGGTCTTCAATCAGGTCCTGCTCTCCCCTGGACATTTCATAGATGGCCTGGGAGGAAGGGGACAAAGCACCCAGAGTTATTTTGAATGCCAGAAAGAGCCTTTCAGCTGCCATGATGAACAGCCTGCCCTGAAAAGCCCCTTGGCCACCCCAACCGCTCGGTGGCACCTGGGCATGACAACCCTGAGTAAATCTACTTTGCTAGCCCTGAGAAAGCTGCTCTGCTTCCAACTGTGTGAAAGCCCTGATGGCCCCTGCACGAGCCAAATTAAATATTAGAGCCTTTTAAATCACTGCTGTGAGCCAGGCGAGGCAGCAAACACAAAACCCCCGAAACCGCAGAGGTCAAATCCCAGGCGGCTTCCGGCGGCTCCTGTGCTGTCTCCACAAGATTTGGCCAAGAACTCCAGGAAAAAGGCAAGCCAAGGCCTTGCTGCTTGGCTCCCAACCAATTGTCAGGAGCTTTAGGAGAAAGACAGCTGGCTCTGTGAGGAACCTGAGGTTGGGGCAGCTGCAGAGCAGCCAGCGGGGCCGGGGCTGGGATTTCAGGAATGCCGTGGAAAGTTTGGCATCTCCAAAGGGTCACACTGGATTCCAGAGTGGAATCCTGCTTTTCCCATGGCTGATGCAGACAGAAAGCTCAGGTTTAGGTGCACAGGAAGATGAGCCCCCTCCCTAAAGGTTGTTACTCTTCCCAGACAAAAGGCTGCTGCTCCCAAGCCTGTTTTTCATGGGCAGTTACCTCCTGGCGCTTGATTTCTTTGGTGCTCAGGGATTCCTTCGTGTTGATATCCAACATTTCAGACCAAAGGACACTGCTCCTTCTCTTAGGGGGAGTAGGAGCAGCAGATCTGCTGCATGATTTCTGGGCACAGCCAGGGGATTTGCTGTCACTGCGAAGGGTGAACGACTGCAGGGATTTAAAAGAAATTAATTAAGAATATTAAAAACAAACGTGGTGAGCCAACATTTCAGAAGCGTTGCAGTATTATCCACAGCACTCCCAATCCTTCATCCTTCTGGCAGGAAAACACACCCAGACACTTTTCCTCAGATAAAGGAAAGCTTTAATCAAGCTTGGCAAGGTTTTCCATGCCCCTCTCCCTGCCCTGATCCGCTAGGGAGGAAGATGGGAAGGCAAAGCTTGGGTTTATTTCCAAGGCATGAGGAAGTAAATAAACAAGGATCATAACTCTTCCTCTGGAGAGGTTAATCAGAAGCCACTTGAACCTTGCCCTGGTGTTTTGCAGACATGCTGTTATCTGCAGGTGTGAACACAGAGCTCCCTTGCTGGGCAGCAGGGGCAGCTCCCCTCATGCTGCAGCACACGTGTGCCCAGGCCTGGGGCACCTTATCAGCTCCTTATCTCAGGCAGTTGGTTTTATTTACTGCTGAACCTGTTTATACAGCACTTTATACCCGTGCACTCCTGAGGTAGCACTTTTCACCCCCGAGGCCCATAAAAGGTCACTGAGAGCTCCAAGAGACGCCTCAAAATCCCAGGGAGGTGCCTGTTTTACTCCCCCAACCAACCCCCTGCCCAAATCTCTGGGTTTTGCTCTGTTCTCACCTGGATTGTCTGCCCAAAGCGCCGAACTGCCCCATTTCTGACAGGAGAGATCAGGTTTGCCAGGGAGGTGACTCGTGCTAAAGGCCGGACCCGTTTCGTGCTTGGCTCCTGCAAAGCAAGCAGAGAACAAATTGTCCTGGCTGTGCCTCCCTTGGAAATTTCTCAGGCAGGTTCCAAAAGCACAAACCCACTTAAGGAGTGGCAAACACAGCAAGGAAGAGTGTTTGGAAGCAGCTATTCATCTTTCAAGGCTATAAATATTTGTCTGAACTTTAAGGCTGCAATTAAACTGCAGAGGTTTTTGCCCAGAGTTAAAAGAGGTGAGAGAACATCAGTGAGAATTCAAAATAGGGCTCCAGCAGGGACTGTTATGCTTTGAACAGAAATAGATTAAAGTGTTCTCTGACACTCTGTGGCAGCTAAAGATGGAGCTGGGATGTGCTTCTCCATTTTCTCATCTTTTCCTCTGGAGAAAGAATGTGTTTTTCCATTTTATTTTGGAGAGCAGAGCAGCAGTGGGGGCCCAGCACAGAAACAACCACAAGCTGGACATTCCTGCGAGGGACACGCACACAGATAAAGCTGAAATCCTTCAGTTTGCAAAGTTTCATCCTCCTCCTGCCCTTCCCCACCCCCTGCAATCACTGTAATTTTTCTTACACGTTGTTTAGATTTGAAAGTTGGAGCTTCTGCTTTTCTCCACCACTAATCCCTTCCAGGAGCTCAAGTCTGTCCTGACCCAAACGCTGCCAAGAAAGAGGAAACGCCCCTGGAAAGCTCCTGCTGCTTCAGTTTTGAAAATTCTGTTGGCAACTCGATGTGTTTGAGATCAAAAATATTGTGTGGTGAGGGCTGGGCAGGAAAGGTGTGCACAGGGGAAGAGATGGGCTCTGAGTTAAGGCTGGGAAAAGGCTGCAGGACTGTCCTGGTGCTCCCAAACATCTGGCACAGAGCTGGACGTGACTCATCCTCATGAGACAGCTCAGCACGAACTCAGAGCAGGACAGGGAAGCAGCCCCAATTTGGGTTCAGCTCAGCTAAAACTGGTTAATTATTGCTGAATTTCAAAAGGCAGAGGTTGTGGAGGCTGCTGAGGATGAACTCTGTGCTGTTTCCATCCCCAGCACAGCTCGGTGGCCAAACCCTTTGCTCAAAAGTGACAAATGTTGAAAACAAAACTTAAAAAAAAAAAGGGGAATAGGAACACACAGAGCTGGATTTGAGTCATGAAGACTGAAGGAGCTGAAGTGTGTGTGTGTAAGATCTGATTTCAGCAACTCGACCCCAGCAGGGGCCCTGCCCACACGCGGTGTTGGGCAATAGAGGAGAAGGAGGAGGAGGAGGTGAGCTCACCCTGAGCTCAGCCTTCAAACTTGCAGGGGGGGGAACATGAAAAGAAACAATTTATGAGCCGTGCAGTAAGAAAAGAGCTCTTGGCCAGCACAAAGCTGCGCTGGAAATGTTTGGGGAATGTCAGAGTTAAGAGGGTACCATAAAAAAGGGGAAAAGCTGTAAAAGTGTCCTCGGTCATGGGATGCTCAGCTGGGTTTAAGTGGGACACCAGGAACTCCAAGTGGGACACCAGGAACTCCTCCACTGAGCTCGAGACAGGGACAGCCAGGAAAAGGTTGGAAAGTTAGGCCAGGCTCAAAGACAACAAGGAAGGTTTAATTTACTGCAGATGTTTCTGAGTGGAAGAAAAGGGAGGTATTTACTTCTAGAAAATCATTTATCAGTGCAGGAGGATAAATAAAGAGACATGGCCAGAAGAAGCTTAAGAAAGTGCAGGACTGAAGCAGAGAAGACACAGACACAAAGCCACCCACGGCTCTGACAAGGCCAGGGATAAAAATAGCCTGGAGAAGCAAAATGTGACACTGAAAATGAAAAGCAAGAAACCTCAAGCCACGGGGAGGCTCCAGCAGGTCACTGGGGAAGGGTCAGCGCTGCAGCTCTGCAGAGATCCAGTGACAGGGCCGGGAGCCCCGGGCCGTGCGGGAATGTGGGAATGTGGGAATGCGGGAATGCCTTCCCAGCACATCTGTGCCCGCCTGAAGTGACACGTGCGCGTGTCCAAGGGCTGGCAGCAGGAATTCCTGAATTCAGCTTAGCAAAAGGCTGGTTTTCCTCTCTTAAAGAGGAAAAAAAAAAAAAAAAATTCCACTGAGTGTCTGAGCGCTCCTCAGACACGGCTCGACTGCCAAAAAACCCCATCTGGTTGTTGCTCTCGTCCTGAAGATCGTTTGATCCGGAGCAGGGAGGAGGAAACTCAAACCCCTGCGCTCGGGAACTCCCCCTTGGCCGAGCTCTGTGTCTCGGCCCGGTGTAAGCCGAGACTGCGGGCGGTTCATGCTGCGGATAACTCGGGCTCAGGAGGGTTTTTTTTTAGCTCTGTACTTGCAAACAATGACTCTCCTGTCTCCACGCCGTCTTCCTTACAGGAGCCGGATTACAATAAAGTCTGGGAGGTTTCTGTAACAATCCGGGGGTGTTACAGCACTCACAAATAATTAAAACCCCGGCGGGGTCAACAGCTCCATCAGGAATTATTATTTTCCCAGTGAATTAATACATCACGAGCACAGCCATTAAAACTAATTTTATGCCAGGCGAGATTTCACACTCCTGAAATTCCTTTAAGTGCTTCTAAGTGCAGGTTAACTCATGAAAAGATTGCACCTTGCTGGAAAGAAAACCAGGCTGTACTTTTGAGCAAGATTTTTTTTCAGCAGCACGCCTACAACCTTTCCCCCATGCTAGGTAATAATTAGTGGTTTTTACAAGGATCCCTTTACTCGAGTGCAATTGCTACGTGCCACACGCAATTCCACACCAGCCCCACACAAACACGGTGACCAATGGCAAAACCATCCGTGGAAAGAACTTTTCCTACTGAGCCAATTCAGCAAAAAGGGGATTTTAGTCAGCAACATGAATAATTCTTGCCAGAAATCATCAGCCTCCTGACCACCTCTGTGTAAGGAGCGTGCTGAGCCCCGAGCGAGCAACCACACCTTTCCCAAATCCAAGAGCCCATTCCCGACCAGGGATGTGCACTGATAACTGCAGCTCAGACAGAAGTGTTGGCTCAGGGATTCGGAATTAGAGGCGATTCGCTCCCCTCCCAGAGCTCTGCTTTCTGTTTCTTCTCCCCCAACATCTGGTTTCCCTTTTGCACAATGAGATTGCCCAAGTTTGGCTGTTGCAAAGTCGGGATTTGCTGAGCTCGGTGACTCGGCGCTGAGCCCTCAAACCCCAGCAATGTCTCGAGACGCCTGGTTGTTTTTTTTTTTTAACTTTTCCACCTCATCTCGCCACTAATCTGAGCAATAAACCCAGCCCAAGGCAGCCGGGCCCTACCTGGCTGCTGAACTTTTGCTCCTGTCGCAGCAGGAGGGTTGGGAACACCTCCCAGCAGCGCAATCATTACCATCTGCATAACAACACGCGATAAAAATAACAATACTTCAATCAAACAAACCAGCCCTCAAAAGCCTGACAAACCCCATGAAGGGTTTTTCTTCGGTTTTAGCAGCAAACAAGCACCTAATTAGGAAAAATCCTGTCAGTGGAAAGAGCGCTGAGAGACAAAGTGGATTTTTAAATGGAGACAGGCGATCTTTAAACGAAAACAGGCGAATTTTAAATGAAAAGCAACCTGGGGGGAGCAGGATCAGGTGAGGCATCGAGATTGGTTTTGGCTCACTTTTTGAAGGCTATGAGCTTAAGTATATACATATAATGTATATATATGTATATAAAAAAGATATATATACATGGATCTAAACATATATAGTTTTTTAAATCGCTGGATGAGGCGTCGAGATCGGTTCTGGCTGCCTGGTCGCACTCTGGGGGCTAAAAGCTTAAATACATTGCAGGCATATATACATATATATATATAAAATTACATACACATATATGTACATAAAAGATATATATAAATAGAGATAAACTTGAAATACATATAGAGAGTTTTTTAAGCCAGGTAGAGAGCGGCTACCCCGCTCTCTGCCCGGCTCGCCGCCTCCCCTCAGACGCGGAGGGCGGGAAGCTGAGGGGGCTCCCCCTCCCCAAATCTCCCCTCAAATAAATCCCCATTTTTCCCCCTCTCCGCTCACCTCCTGCTCCCTGAAGTGCTGGTTCTGCGCATCGATGACCCGGATAGTCCTTTTGATGGGCAGCAGCCCGCCCAGCTCGTCGTGCGCCACCATGGCCGCGGGAGCCCCGACCCTCCCTCAGCCCGCGCTCATCGCGCTCTGCGCCCGCCGCGCGCCGCGCCCCGAGCTCACCGCAGGGGGCGGGGCCAGTGCGCAAACCCCGCCCCCTTCTCGACAAGCCACGCCCCCTCGGTGCCCGGAGCCCCAAATTCTTTCAAACTTCTCCCAAAAAAACTCCCAAAAAAATTCTGTTTATTCCTGTGAGTGCCGTGTCCACCTCTGGGTTCCTCAGGATAGGAGGGATGTGAGGATGGTTCAGGGGCTGGAGAGGCTCAGGGGAAAGGGGGCACGGTGAGGGACCCCATCCATGGATCAGGATCCAAAGGAGATCCCAAAGGAGGAGCAGGGGCTGCTCAGGGACCCCATCCATGGATCAGGGTCCAAAGGAGATCCCAAAGGAGGAGCAGGGGCTGCTCAGGGACCCCATCCATGGATCAGGATCCAAAGGAGATCCCAAAGGAGGAGCAGGGGCTGCTCAGGGACCCCATCCATGGATCAGGATCCAAAGGAGATCCCAAAGGAGGAGCAGGGGCTGCTCAGGGACCCCATCCATGGATCAGGATCCAAAGGAGATCCCAAGGAGGAGCAGGGGCTGCTCAGGGCCCAGCAGTGGCACCAGAGGAACAGGCAGGAATGATCCCAGGATGATGGGATCCCTGGATGGGGCAGAGACCAGAGAGGGGCTGGGGCTCCTCCCTGGGGACATTCCAGAGCCACCTGGACACTCCCTGTGCCCTCCCTGTGCTCTGGGAGTGGGACCAGTGACCCACTGTGGTCCTTTCCAACCTCACTTATCCTGGGATTATGTGAAAAACAGAACCTCCAAGAGACTCTGCTGCAAGGAGGGCAGAGATCCCACAAAGCCAAGCATACATTTGTTTTTTTTCCCCATTTTTACTGTTTTTTCCTGGCATTTACAGCGTGGCAGGACAACCTCCTCCTAACAGCGGCTCTCCTGGCCAAGGCTGGAGCATAAAACCTTTGCTGCTGTAAAATTTATATATTTTTTTAAATGATTCTTGTCTAGACCTGTGCTTTTAAGTCTGCTGTGAGCTTTAAAGCTGTGCTGGCAGAGCTCTGGGGCTGGGCTGAGCCTCTCCCCCTGCTCTCCCAGGGGAGCCTGTCCCGGCAGGCCTGGCTGGAGCTGCACAGGGTTTGGATTTTCTGTTTGTTTGTTCAAGTCCTTTTTATTCCTGGCACTGCTGCAAATCTCTTTGAAATAAAAGCCTTCTTGTGCTGGTAAAAATAAACTGATTTGGCTGCCTACCTGTGCTGACCAAGGGGAGAAATTTGGGGTGGGTTCCAGCAGAAGGTTTGCAGTGTTTTTCAGAGTCAGGAGGAGGGGAAAAAGGAAAATCCTGCTGTCCCCTCCCCTGGATTTTTAATTTTTGCCTTTGTTTGCTTCTCTCAGCAAATCTGCAGCCACTTAACCTCTGCCATGCAAGGCCAGGACATGGAGGATTCTCAGAAATTCAGGATACACTGAGTTTCCACTTGCTGAAAGGACAGACTGTGACTCTTTCAGACACAAAAACACTTTCCTGGATTACTGAAATCTGCTATTTTTAACACCAAAGTGATGCTGACTCAGGGGAGGAACAGACAAACCCTCCCTTGAATTGCTCCTTTTTTTTAGAGAGTATCAAACCCATTCCTCCTAAAATCTAAGGTTGAAGCCTTGTTAAACTCGACCTAAAGATTCAGGACTCATTTCTCTCCAGGAAGATGAAGAGCCAGGAGCTGTGAGGGGAGGTGTGAGGCAGAGTCACACCAAGGTGACACTGAAACACTTCCCAGCAGCAGCAGGACGTGATGTCCCTGTCCCCAAAGCTCCTCCTGCTCCCAGCTGAGTGTTTGGGGACGTGGGTGTTGCACTGTCCTCGGGGCAGGGCCCTCGTGGGGATCCCTGACTGTCTGCTGACACTTTGGGAGGTGACAAATCCCTGCTGATGCAAGGGACAGGTGAGGTCAGGGTGAGGAAATGTTGCTGGCCTGATGTGACAGAGCTGCAGGGCTGGGGATTTGTGTCCTGGGAAATGCCTTTTCTTTGGAGAAAGGGGAGGGCAAGGCCACCAGTTCCCTGAGAGCAGCAGTTCCCAGCTGGCCCAGCCTGGGATGGGATCTCGACAGGTCATCAACAATTTTGGGGCAAAATCCATCCTGAGTGGTGGAGGTGAGCACCATGAACCCACAGAGGGATGGATATGATCATAAATCCATCCTGAGGGATACAAATGGTCATCATAAACCCAAGGGATGGACATGAAAACCATAAACCCATCACAAGGGATGGAGATAAACACCAAAAATCCATCCCAAGTGGTGGAGAGGAGCACCATAAACCCATCCTGAGTGGTGGAGATCACCAAAAATCCATCCTAAATGGTGGAGATGATGACCATAAACCCATCCCAAGGGATGGACACCACCACCATAAATCCTGAGGGATGGAGATGATCACGAAAAATCTATTCCAAGTGATGGACATGATCACCATAAACCCATCTTGAGTGATGATCACCATAAATCCATCCCAGGGGGTGGAGATATCACCACAAACCCATCCCAAGTGATGGACATGAGAACCATAAATCCATCCTAAGTGATGAAGGTAAACACCAAAAATCCATCCTAAGTGTTGGAGATGATGACTGTAAACTCATCCCGAGGAATGGAGATGAGCACCATAAACTCACCCCAAGTGATGAAGATAAATACCAAAAATCCATCTTGAGTGATGATAGATATGAGCATCATAAATCCATCTTGAGGGATGGACACGATCACTATAATCCATCCAAGTGATGAAGATAAACACCATAAACTCATCCTGAGTGGTGGAGATCACCATAAACCCATCCCAAGGGTTGGAGATGAGCACCAAAAATCCATGTTGAGTGATGACATGAGCACCACAAATCCATCCTAAGGGATGGACAGGAGCATCATAAACCCATCCCAAGGGATGAAGATAAATACCATAAATCCATCCCAAGGGATGGACATGAGCACCAAAAATCCATCTTGAGTGATGACATGAGCACCAAAAATCCATCCCAAGGGATGGAGATGATCACCATAAATCCATCCTGAGGGATGGAGATGAGCACCATAAATCCATCCTGAGTGGTGGAAATCACCATAAATGCATCCTGAGGGATGGAGATGATCACCATAAACTCATCCTGAGTGTGGAAATCACCATAAATCCATCCTGAGGGATGGAGATGAGCACCATAAATCCATCCTGAGGGATGTGGAACTTGGGAACCCTCAGATAAAAGCCAAAATATGGGAAAAGGAAGGAGCAGCAGTTCAGATGGATGGATTTCCCCATAAAGCCTGGGCTGTAATTCCAGGACACATCCTTCAATCCCAGAGATCTCCCTTCCCCCTCTCCTGTCCCTCCAGGAGCCTCAGGAACGCAGCTGGACCAGGCCATGGATACCAGCCATGGATACCAGACCAGTTCTTCCTGCTCTCCTTCCTGCCAGGGGGCATCCCCAGCCTTCCTGCCCTGGATTCCCACAGAGATTTTCACTTCCAGGAGCAAAATCCCTCCTGTCATCAAATCAGGGAGCTGGGAAGGGTTGGAGTGACAGGGAATCACCCAACCCTCAGCTTCCCTCAGCTTTGCAGGCTGGGATTCCATTCCCACAGAGCTGTTTACCTTGAGTCCTGGGCAGCCTCACCCTTGCTCCTGGAATTGATTCCTGGAAGTGCTGCCACCAAATAAAAAATCCTCCCTAGAGTATTGCCATGCCAATTTGTTCTTTCAGCTCCAAGAAATTTGAGATTAACAAAGGATGAATTCTGAAGAAAACACACATTCAAATCCCAAAATTCCAGCGTGCTGATGGAAGATTTGGGTTGTTGAAGTGACACCTGGCACCTGCCTCATGCCAGGGGTTACCAGAGTGTGACCATGCAGGAATATTGTCCCCAACAGCTGGAAATGTCCCCAGGGTGGACACACATGACCTGATCCCAACTTTTCTCTTGGAAAAACTCAAGGAAATGAGGCGTTGGAGCAGCAGGAAGACATAAAATCCCAGCAGGATTGGGATTTTCAGCCCATCATCAGATGGAGAATCCTTCCAGCACTCTGGTCTGGCACCAATCCCAACCATTCCCAGGAAAATCTGGGATGGCTCCATTTGATCCCAAATCCAAAAGCCAGGAGTCAAAGCTCTCAGTTCCACCCTGGCTGCAGAGGAGAAGCTTGGAAGGAGAAGCCTGGAGGGAGGTGGGTATTCCTCAGTGGAATTTCCCAGTTTTCCCAGTTTTTTCCCCAGATCCTGGAAGGTGCCTGATATCTGGATTCAAAACAAGAACCTGAGGAGTTTTAATCCCTTGGGTGGCTGTGAGTCTGGGGAAATGAAAGCATCCAATCCATCCCATTGCCAGTCTGAAATTTTGTTTTCTGGGAATTGCCAGCCACCTACACCATCCCTTCCCAGCTATTTTTACTGGGATATTTTTAGTGGATGATGTTTTTGCTGTCCATGCTCAGTGGGACCCCAAAGTGAGGTTGTTTATTGGCCATGAGCTGTGTTTAACATTCCACTCCTGGATATTTATATTCCCAGCCAAATTCAGAGCAGGATTCTGGAAAATGAGCAGAAGTAGGTGATGACCCAACAAGAGACCATTGGGTCATCCAAAAACTTTAAGAGCTGCTCTGGAATTTTTTTTTTTTTTTTTGGATGTTGGGAGCTGATTATAATTAGCAGCCATTCAACTCCTGTAAACAGACACAAAAAAAAAAATCAACTCTGATTTCCCTGAAATCCATTCTTGGGAATATTTAGGAAAGGTAAAATCCACCCTTGAACATTTTGGGAATATCTAGAAAAGGTAAAATCAACTCTGAACATTTGGGAAATTTAGGAAAGGTAAAATCCACCCTGAACATTTGGGAATATTTAGGGAAGGTAAAATCCATCCTTGAACATTTTAGGAATAATATTTAGGGAAGGTAAAATTCACCCTGGAACATTTTGGGAATATTTAGGAAAAGTAAAATCCATCCTTAAACATTTTGGGGATATTTAGGAAAGGTAAAATCCACCTTTAAACATTTTAGGAATCTTTAGGGAAGGTAAAATCCAGCTTTGAACATCTGGGAATGTTTAGGGAAGGTAAAATCCATCCTTGAACATTTTTGGGAATATTTAGGAAAGGTAAAATCCATCCTTAAACATTTTGGGAATATTTAGGAAAGGTAAAAACCACCCTGGAACATTTGGGAATATTTAGGGAAGGTAAAGTCCACCCTGGGACATTTTAGGAATATTTAGGAAATATTCTTGAACATTTTGGGAATCTTTAGGAATGGTAAAATCCATCCTTGAACATTTTGGGAATATTTAAGAAAGGTAAAATTGGAATGAGCTCCCTCATCTTCCTTGTGCTCAGGGCAGAAAAAACCAATTTCCATCTCATGAATAAGAATGAGAGAGCAGAAATCAGGGATCAGCCAATCCTGGGATATTATTAAACACAAAATTCCTTTTTTTTTTTTTTTTTTTCTCAGATTAATGGAGCAAGAAGCTGCAGTTTTTCAGCTCCTGTGGCAGGAGTTGTTTTCTTGGAGCTGCTGATGGGATCAAAGTGGATTTTCAAACACAAATTTGTAACTTATGCACAGGCACGTTCCTGCAGGAATGGGACAGGCCAAGAAAATTCCCATCAGAATTTTGGGATGAGGGAAGGACAGGGAAGGAGGGGTTTGGAATAGAAGGACGTTTGGGTTTTTTTTTTGTTTGTTTGTTTGTTTTTTGTTTTGGTGGTGTTTTTTTGTGGTTTTTTTTTTTTTTTTTTTTTTTTTTTTTTTTTTTTTTTTTTTGGTTTTTTTTTGTTTTTTTAGGGAGGATTTTTAGGCTGGGTTATGAAGCCAAGGGTTCTGGGGAGGAGTGACAAGGATTTTGGGAGGAATTGCAAGGATTTTGGGAGCAATGAGAAGATTTTTGGGAGAAATGAGAAGATTTTTAGGAGGAATGAGAAGATTTTTAGGAGGAATGAGAAGATTATTAGGAGGAATGACAAGGTTTTGTGAGGCAACACAAGATTTTTGGGAGGAATGAGAAAATTTTTGGGTGAAATGAGAAGGTTTTTGAGAAAAATGAAAGTTTTTAGGAGGAATGAGATTTTTAGGAAGAATGAGAAGTTTTTTGGGAGGAATGACAAAGTTTTGGGAGGAAAGAAGGTTTTTGGGATGAAAGAAGATTTTTTGAGAGGAATGAAAGTTTTTGGGAGGAATTAAAAGATTTTTGGGAGGAAAGAAGGTTTTAGAAGGAATGAGAAGGATTTTGAGAGGAATGAGAAAGTTTTGGGAGAAATGAGGAAACATTTAGGAGGAATGAGAAGATTTTTAGGAGAAATGAGAAGATTTTTGAGAGGAATGAGAAGGTTTGGGAGAGAAATGAGAAAGTTTTTGAGATTAATGAGAAAGTTTTGGGGGAAATTAAATTTTTTTTGAAAGAATGACAAGTTTTTGGGAGAAATGAGGTTTTTGAGAGGAATAAGAAGGTTTTGGGGGAAATTACAAGGTTTTTGGGAGGAATTAAAAGGTTTTTGAGAGCAATTAATGTCTTTGAGAAGAATGAAAGTTTTTAGGAGGAATGAGAAGATTTTTGAGAGGAATGAGAAGGATTTTGGGATGACTCTGCCCATGGAATGACACTTATTGATGGAGTGGTCTGCACTGGCAAGAACCCAGAATTTTCTGGACACAAGGATTTTCTCCCTCTCTCCTCTTTTTTAAAAGCAATTTTTCACATTAAAAATAAACTTAAATCAGTGAGAAGTTGGAAATTTGGGCTGAGATTTCCCCTAAAATGAGAGGGACACTTGGAAAGGACATAGCTTAGGGGGTCACAAACAGGATCCTCACTGAGATTTCCAACCCAGGAGGAGAAAACTTCACCCAAAAAGAGATTTTTTTGCTCGTTTTGCCTCGGGTGAAATGGAGGCTGTCAGTGTTTATTTAGTTGCTAACAACCATCAAGATCCACACCCAGCCCTTCAAAAAAACACCTCCTGCTTCCTCCCTGACTCACTCAGCCCTGGGGGCACTTCGGGATCACCAACAGCCCCAAACTCACCTGAAATGCAGGAATTAGAGCAGGAAAAACTGAATTTCCTGCCATCCATCCCCAAGATTGCTAATAGTTAAATATGGGGGAGATTTGGGATCAGAAACAGCCCCAAATTTACTTGAAATGCAGAAATAATTCAGTTTTAAAGCAAGAAAAACTGAATTTCCTGCTCTCCATTCTCAAGTTTGTTATAGTTAAATATGGGGGAGATTTGGGGTCACCAACAGCCCCAAACTCACCTGAAATGCAGGAATGAAAGCAGGAAAAACTGAATTTCCTGTCCTTTATTCCCCAAATTTGTTAGTCAATTATGGGGGAGATTTGGGATCAAAACCAGCCCCAAATTTATCTGAAATGAAGGAATAATTCAGCTTTAAAGCAAGAAAAACTGAATTTCCTGCTCTCCATTCCCAAGTTTGTTATAGTTAAATATGGGGGAGATTTGGGATCAACAACAGCCCCAAATTTATCTGAAATGCAGGAATTAGAGCAGGAAAAACTGAATTTCCTGCTCTCCATTCCCAAATTTGTTACAGTCAATTATGGGGGAGATTTGGGATCACAAACATCCGAAATTTACCTGAAATGCAGGAATTAAAGCAGGAAAAACTGAATTTCTGGCCCTCCAATCCCCAGTTTGTTAATAGTTAAATATGAGGGAGATTTGGGGTCACCAACAGCCCCACCAAACTCACCTGAAATGCAGGAATAATTCAGCTTTAAAGCAAGAAAAACTGAATTTCCTGCTCTCCATTCCTAAATTTATTAAATATAGTTAAATATAGGGGAGATTTGGGGTCACCAACAGCCCCAAATTTATCTGAAATGAAGGAATTAGAGCAGAAAAAACTGAATTTCCTGCCATCCATTCCTAAATTTGTTATAGTTAAATATGAGGGAGATTTGGGATCAGAAACATCCCAAACTCACCTGAAATGTAGGAATTAGAGCAGGAAATACTGAATTTCCTGCCCTCCATCCCCAAGTTTGCTTTAGTCAATTATAAATTACATTCTAGTGCAGTTCCAGGCTTGATCCAAAAAGAAAATTCCTGATTTTCTCCCCAAAAGAGAAGAGGCTGAAGGAATCCCACTCAGATTTTGGGAATATTTGGAAGGTTTTAAGCTGCACCTCAAGGAAGAAACCTCAAAGATTTGCTGGATCTGGTTGGGTTTTGAGTAAAAAGCAAGGAAATAAATCAAAATAAAAGCATTTAATCCCCCTGGACATTCCCAGTGTGTGGAATAATCTGAATATGGGAGCTTTAAAAAGCATTAAGGGATTGCTGAAGCTTTTCAGAAAAAAAAAATCCTAATTAATAAAAGAGATCCCAATTAATAAAAATCAAATAAATCCCAATTAATAAAAAAGATCCAAATTAATAGAAAATTAAATATTTTCTTCCTCTTAGCTTTATTTTAAAAGCACATGGGGTAGGGTGGAAAATTTGGGGTTTTTCAGTTCAATTTGCTGGAGCTGAAATCCCATTTTTGCTGCAGAGTTAGAGAGAAAAACCCTGGAAAAATCAATTTATCAGAGGCTAAAAAACATATGGTTTGATCAGAACATTATTGAATTATTGTGCTTTTCTCTTGTGATTTTATTTCATCTGGGATGGAGCCAAATTTGAGGTTTTGGGTTCATCTTGATTAAATGCAGGAAAAGAAGAATTTGGGAACAGCTCAATGAGGCTCAGGAGTGCTGCTGCTGAGTTTGGGAAATCTGAAAGGAATATTTTGAAACTTTAAAAATCCTGGAGGGTTGGGATCAAAAAGCCTGGAAATTACAATTCCAGCAGCACCATTCATGTATTTTAACAAAAATTTGGAGTTTCCTTGGTGGGTGTGCCTCAAAATCCCAACAATCCAGCAGAGCTTCATTCTTTTTAGAGAATAAATTAAAAAATCAAGTGAAAGAAAAGCTGAACTTTAGAACTTTAGCCCAGGGATTTCCCTTTTTTCCTTGGAAGATTTCTGTTAAAATGATTGGTGATATTTTAATTTCACAATTGCTTGGTGGGAGAAACCATGACTCAGGGAATTTTTTCTCCACATAAAAAGCTTGTCCAATTAAAATTAAAGAAAATAAGAAAATCCTTTTCCCTTAGGGTGGATTTCCCTGTCTGAACACTCCCATTGCATAGGAACAAAACAAACCTAAAAAAATCAGGGTCAGAGGGTCACAAACTCTTTTTTTTTTTTTTTTTTTTCCCTCTCCTTCCATCCTGGAATTTCAGAATGATCCAGGCTGGAGAGGTCAAAACCCAGAATTTGCCTGGGCAATCATGGAAAAGATCCAGCAATTCCAGGGGAATTAATAATTAATTCAGAATAAACAATTCAGAATAAACAATCCAGAAGAAATAATCCAGAATGAATAATCTAGAAGAAATAATCCAGAATAAACAATGCATAATATATATAATTCAGGATATATAATCTAGAATAAATAAATAATTCAGGATAAAGAATTCAGAATAAACAATCCATAGTATATAATTTAGGATAAATAATCCAGAATAAATAATTCTGGATAAAGAATTCAGAGGAAATAATTCAGAACAAATAATCCATAATATAAAATTCAGGATAAATAATCCAGAATAAATAATTCAGAATAAACAATCCATAGTATATAATTTAGGATAAATAATCCAGAATAAATAATTCTGGATAAAGAATTCAGAGGAAATAATTCAGAACAAATAATCCATAATATAAAATTCAGGATAAATAATCCAGAATAAATAATTCAGAATAAATAATCCATATTGTATAATTTAGGATAAATAATCCAGAATAAATAATTCCAGATAAAGAATTCAGAGGAAATAATTTAGAATAAATAATCCATAATATACATTCCAGAGGAAAGAATTCAGAAGCAGTAATTCATAATATATAACTCAGAAGAAATCATCCAGAATATATAAATAATTTGGGATAAAGAATTCAGAATAAATAATTTAGAATAAATAATCCATAATATACATTCCAGAGGAAAGAATTCAGAAGCAATAATTCATAATATATAACTCAGAAGAAATCATCCAGAATATATAAATAATTTGGGATAAAGAATTCAGAGGAAATAATTTAGAATAAATAATCCATAATATACATTCCAGAGGAAAGAATTCAGAAGCAATAATTCATAATATATAATTCAGAAGAAATCATCCAGAATATATAAATAATTTGGGATAAAGAATTCAGAATAAATAATCCAGAAGAAATAATCCATAATATATATTCCAGAGGAAAGAATTCAGAAGCAATAATTCATAATATATAATTCAGAAGAAATCATCCAGTATATAAAAGCCAAAATAAATAATCTAGAATATATAATCAAGAAGAAATAATTCAAAAGAAATAATCCAGAAGATATAATTAAGAAATAATCCATAATAAATAATTCAGAAGAAATAATTCAGAAGATATAATTAAGAAATAATCCATAATAAATAATTCAGAAGATATAATCCAGAAGATATAATTCAGAAATAATCCATAATAAATAATTCAGAAGAAATAATCCGTAATATATAATTCAGAAATAATCCATAATAAATTTGTGATAAATAATTCAGAAGAAATAATGCAGAATATATAATGCAGAAGAAAGAATTCAAGATAAATAACTCAGAAATAATGACTTCAGAAATGCAAACGAGGTGAGCTCACACAGGAAATGCCCCACCAGCCAATTCCTTTAATCTCAGCCTAATGAACCTTAAACCTCACTTAGCTAAGCCTTGACTAAAGGGGTGTTAGACAGGAAAATTCCTTTTTTCTCTTCCTTCCCCTCTCCAAAGGAGCAGGACAGACAGATGGACAATGGGAAGAAGTTTTTCCTCAGAAGAGCAGGAAAAGTTTCACCTTAGGAGGAGTGAAGGAGTTTTTTCCTCAGAAAAGTGGGAAAAGTTTAATCTCAGGAAGGAGTATTTCCCTTTGGAAAAGCTTCATCTCAGAACAGATGAGGGAATGTTTCCCCCAGGACAGACAGATGGACAGTGGGAAGAGTTCTGCCTTCAGAAAAGCTTCATGTCAGGAGGGATGAAGGAATTTCTCCTTCAGAAAAGCAGGAAAAGTTTCACCTCAGCAGGAATGAAGGAGCTTTTCCCTCAGGAAAATGTTCCCTTCAGGACAGACAGACAGACAATGGGGAGGAGTTTTTCCCTCAGGAAAAGCTTCACCTCAGGACAGATGAAGGAATTTTCTGTCAGAAAAGCAGGAAAAGGTTCCCCTCAGGACAGACAGATGGACAATGGGAAGGATTTTTCCTTCAGCAAAGCAGGAAAAGCTTCAGCTTCAGTCCTTCATGAAGGAGGTTTTATCCCCTTTAGAAAAGTTTCACCTCAGCAGGAATGAAGGAGTTTTTCCCTCAGAAAAGCAGGAAAAGGTTCCCCTCAGGACAATGGGAAGGAGTTTTACCTCCAGAAAAGCAGGAAAAAAGCGGGAAAAGCTTCACCTCAGGACAGACAGACGGACAGTGGGGAGGAGTTTCTCCCTGAGAGAAGCTTCACCTCAGGATGGATGAAGGATGTTTTTCCCTCAGAAAAGCAGGAAAAAAGTAGGAAAAAAGCAGGAAAAAAGCAGGAAAAAAGCAGGAAAAAAAGCAGGAAAAAAAGCAGAAAAAAGCAGGAAAAAAGCAGGAAAAGAGCAGGAAAAAAGCAGGAAAAGTTTCCCCTCAAGACAGACTGACACACAGTGGGAAGAGTTTTCCTTCAGAAAAGCAGGAAAAGCTTCACTTCAGGGGCAATTAAGGAATTTTCCTTCAGAAAAGTGGGAAAAACTTCACCTCAGCAGAAAGTGAAGGAGTTTTTCCCTCAGGAAAAGCTTCACCTCAGGACAGTGGGAAGGAATTTCTCCTTCAGAAAAGCAGGGAAAAAGCAGGAAAAGCTTCACCTCAGGACAGACAGACAGACAATGGGAAGCAGCTTTCCCCTCAGAAAAGCAGGAAAAGTTTCACCTCAGCAGGAATGAAGGAGTTTTTCCCTCAGAAAAGCAGGAAAAGCTTCACTTCAGCTTCTCTCCTTCATGCAGGAAAAGGTTCCCCTCAGGACAGACAGATGGACAGTGGGAAAGTTTCTCCCTTAGGAAAGTTTCACCTCAGCAGGAATGAAGGAATTTTTGCCTCAGAAAAGCAGGAAAAGTTTCACCTCAGAAGGGGAAAAGGAATTTTTTTCCTCAGAAAAGCAGGAAAAGTTTCACCTCAGGAAGGGAAAAGGAATTTTTTCCCTCAGAAAAGCTGGAAAATCTTCCCCTCAGGACAGACAGACGGACAGTGGGAAGGAGTTTTTCCCTCAGAAATGGTTTTTCCCTCTGTAAATCCCTTTAATTTCCCACCCAGCCAGTCCAGCTCGTTCTCACCCCACCCAAGCAATGAAATCAAACAAAAATAACATTGGAAGAGGCTTTGCCTTTCCTGACCTTTTAAAAACGCTGATTTTGGGGGTAAAACTCATTTATTTCACGCTTTAAAAATCTGGTTTTGTGGATAAAACTAATTTATTTCAGCCAATATCCAACCTGGGCTGGGTTTGGGATTTGGGATTGAGGCAGGAGCAGCTGGGCACGACCCAAAATTCAAAATACACAAAACTCCACAGCCCCCAGCGGGAATTGCCAAAGGAGGGGATTGGAAATGTTGTAAATTCATTTTCAGGTGCTGTAAATTCAGTTTCAGGTGTTATAAATTAATTTCAGTACCTTAAAGTCGAGGCTGTTCAAGCTGACAACGTCGTCGTCCTTCTCTCGGCGCTTCCTCTTCTGTGAGAAACCAAAAATTGTGGGTTTGGGGGTCAGAAATTTAATTTTAAATACAGCAATCTGGAGATATTTCCTTTTTTTACACCCTTAGCTAAGTGTAAGAACTCAAAAATTGAAAGTTGAACGCAATTTTTTTGTTATTTAATGATGTTTGTCACCTGGAAATTGAATTATTTGTCTTGAAGCTTCTTTCCATGCACTCCTGTAATTGTGGTTGGGAATTAAATCTTTAAGTAGGGACCATTGGGAAATGATTTGGGATTTATTGAAGGTCGTAAAATCCTGGAATAGTTTGGATTAAAAAGGATTTTAAAAACCATCCTGTCCCCAACCTGTCACCTCCACTATCTCAATCTGGTCTTGGACATTCAAGGGACACAGAAATTCTGGATTTTTATTTTATTTAATTTAAAATTTTATATTTATATTTATATTTATATTTATATTTATATTTATATTTATATTTTATTTAGAAAGTCCCTGCTTGTGTGTGAGAGCTTTGGGATCGCCCATTCCTTTGGGCTGCAGAATTTCTGTTTGGGAATGTGAGTGGCTAAAAAAAAAAATGGATAAAAATGAGGTTTTAGGCTTAGGAATTCTCAGCTCATTTCCCTTCCTAAGAAAAGAATAATTGGAATAATGATTGAAGGCATTTGCACTGAGATTTCTGACATTTTCCATTATTTCTGGAATATTAAAGTAGAAAATTTCCCTTTTCCCAGCCCCCAAATCCTGGGAAAAAAATTGATTTTCCCAAATGTATTAGAGAAACTTCCCCATGTCATGGTCCCCAAATCCTGAGAAAAAATTCCTTTTCCCTAAATTATTAAAGTAGAAAATTCCCCTTCTCCCAGCCCTGAAATTGTGGGGAAAAATTTCATTTTCCCAACTTTATTAAACTCTCAGACCCAATTTAGGGACTTAGTAGAGCAGAAACTTAAACAAAAATATTGCTCAGGAAGGAAAATGAAAATATTTTGAAAATATTCAAATATTAAATATTTTGGGATTTTATTTCAAAAACACCTCAGGAGCAGGGCTGATAATGGAATTTCAAGGATTCTGAGGGAAGCTGCAGGAATTCTTTGGAAGCAATTGGGAAATAATTGGAAAATAATTCCAATTAAATTCTCCTAGGAGAAGCAGCCTCTTCCCCCTAAAGTTCAAATTTCATTTTTTGTGCCCTCCCACTGCAGCACTTTGACCTCCTGGCAGGTGCAAAGGTGCAATTCCTGATTTCTTATCATTTCCAAATGCACTCAAATATTTAAAGACAATTTTTAATGATGTCCAACTTCTGTTAAAGCTGAAATTTGGAATTTATCTGAATGGAAATATGCATTAAAATTCTTTTTAAATGCTCAGTTTCCAAGTTCCTTTGAGAATCTGCTGCTAAGGTGCCTTGAAGGGCTCTCAAAAATTCTTTTTTGTGTTTAATGCTCCTTTTTATGATGTTTTTAGGCCATAAAACCCACAATTTTTAGTATTTTTAATAACATTTTTAGCAATTATAGCCATTTTAAATTAAATTTATAAATTTATTTTTATTTTTTGCCTGTCCACACCATGCTATTATTTAATAATTAATTAAATATTAATTAGTGTTTAATATTAAATATATCCAGCTCATGGTGATGTTTAACAGAAATTCACTCACAAATTTCTTACATTTTGGGGTTTTTTTTGCAATTTGGGTGCTGGTATTTTTTCCTCAGCTCAAAGTGCATTCAAGGATAAAATTCCTCAATTATTTCAATTTTTCTGGTTTTCTTTCTGAGTTTGCAAAAACAAGATCCCAACTCTCACTTGAATCCTTCCTCTGACAGATTTGCTGATCAGAGAGGAAAAAATTCCCACATCATATCTTTAAATCCAATATTTTTTATTCCATCCTTTTTCAGACCCCTGAAAACCTTGAGAAAATGCAAATCCAGGTTTTATATTTTTCCCTTGGAATCAGTAAAATATTCCAGCTGATTTCCAGGTGATTTTTTTTTTAAAAAAAGAGGATTCCAGGATTTCTTCTAGGTGATTTTTCCCAAAAAATTAAGATTTCAGGATTTCTCTATGGGGAAAAAAAGCTGCAATAAAGCTCTTTTTTTTGGGATTTTTTTGTTTCCTTATGGGGTGGAGGATTTAAATTTTTCCCATAAAGCTCCAGCCCAAACCCAGACACAAAAGTGAGGCCAAAATGTTGTTTTTAAACTGGCCAGACTCAGGATTCCATTGGCTGCAGCCCCATTTCCTCTGCCCAATTTCATTCTGGAGAAAATCACAGACATTGCACTCCAGAGCCAGAAGGGAAAAATTCCAGGGCAAACAGCTCAAGTTCAAGGATTTGGAGTCCCAAGATGGAAAAGCAACTGAAAAAATTGATTTTTTTTCTCCCATTTTTGGGTCTTCTACCATCCATGATCCCACTCATTCCCTTTCAACCAGCCCCCAAATCATGTGGAAAAAATATTTTTTCCCAAATTTATTAAATGGGAAAATTCTCCTTCTCTCAGCCCCCAAATCTTGTGGAAAAAATTGCTTTTCCCATATTTATTAAAGGGGAAAATTCCCTTTCTCTTAGCCCCCAAAATATGTGGAGAAATTTCTTTTCCCAGAGTATGAAAGTGAGAAATTTCCCTTCTTCCAGCCCCCAAATCATGTGGAAAAAAAATCCTTTTTCCAAATTATTAAAGTGGAAAATTGTCATTCTCTCAGCCCTTAAACTGTGTGGAAAAAAATCCTTTTTATCAAATTATTAAAGTGGAAAATTGTCATTCTCTCAGCCCCCAAACAGTGTTGAAAAAATCCTTTTCCCAAATTTATTAAAGGAGAAAATCCCCATTCTCCCAGCCCCCAAATCTTGTGGAAAAAATTAATTTTCCCAGATTTATTAAACCCTCAGACCCAATTTAGGGGCAGAAACTTAAACAAAATTATTGCTCAGGAAGGCAAATGAAAATATTTGGAAAATATTCAAATATGAAAATATTTTGGGATTTTGTTTCAGAGACACCTCAGGAGCAAGGCTGAAAATGGAATTTCAAGGATTCTGAGGGAAGCTGCAGGAATTCTTTGGAAGCAACTGGGAAATAATTGGAAAATAATTCCAATTAAATTCTCCTCTTTTTTTTTTTTTTTGCCTTAATCCAGGATATTTTGGTTTGGAAGGGGGAGAATGGTTTTTGGTGCTTTTTGCCCACCTGAAATCAGAAATTTTAATGAGGTTTCACAATTATTAAATCCACAAAACTCCCAATTTCCCAGCAAGAATTCCTCAAAAATGCAAGGGAATAAAGGAAAATATTCCATGAGGAATTTTGATTCCAGTCAGAGGATGTTTAAACCCAAACTGATTGAATGTTTTCTCAGAATTATTTAGAACAAACACTGATCATTCCTTAAAAATCCATCTCACTTTGGCATGGAAAATTCTGGCTTAAGTCTGATTTCTTCTTTCATTTTCTAGCCTTTTGGCCAAACATGAAAAGAGGATTTTTTGGCACTGGCATAGGAATAAAAAAAATTGTGTTGTTAGATCACAGAATTTTCAGGTTTAAAAGAATAATTTTAAGGCTGTATAATAATTAAAAATCTAGGTTTAATGGAGCTGAAAGTTCCTAAAACTCAGCAAAATTCAAATTTCCAAGAATTTGTGGTTTTGGTTTTGTTAGCAGCTGGATCAGCTCATCCCAAAATTCCAGGGGTTGGGTTTGGAAAAGGAAATTTTCCAGGTTTGAGGATGGGATTAGCAAATCATGGGAATGAGCTTTAGGATGGAACTGGAATTCCTTAAAACCCTCAGTGCTTGAAGGACAGAAAATTCCAAAGGGAAATTCCAGAGGGAAATCTTTCCCTACCTGCTCCAGAGCTTGGAAAATAAAGGATGGAAAAAAGAGACTTAACAAAAAGATCAATAAATTCCTCTGAGGAGCTTCTCCACACCAATAAAATCCAGATTTTTTTGCATTTAATGAATAAAAAACCAACATTTTATTTCCCCACTTTGCCAAGGCTAAAACACATCAGAAAAATCAGGAATTCAGCAAGGAAAAGTGTCCAGAATTTCCTGAATCCCTGAGTGCAAAAAGCAGGGAAAACTCAGGAATTATTAAAGGAAAATGTTGTTTTTTCCTTCTTTTCCAGAGGGGTTTTCACCTCTGGATTCTGATTTTCCTTCACCTCTGGATTCCTGATTTTTCTTCACATCTGGATTCCTGATTTTCCAGCTGTTCCACTCACCAGGGTAAAATCCCAGTGTGGGCCTGGAGTCAGGAATGTGAAGGAGCTGCCTCGTCTCAGAGGGTACCTGTGAGCAGAAAAAATTTTTTATTATTATTATTATTATTATTATTATTATTATTATTATTATTAATATTAATATTATGTTGTTATTATTAACATTATTATTATTCTGTTTATTTATTTATTTATTTATTTTCTTAGGCTGCTGCAGAATTGATAAATTCCATGTTTTCCACACCTCCCACCACAGCCAAAACAAGGAATGCTGGAATTTTTTTGGGAAGGAGGAAGCCAAAGGATTACCAGCATTCTCCAGCCAAATTTGCAATTTTGGATTGAAAATTCTGATTTTCTACAATAAAAAGGGGGATCTGTGTAAAACTTCCCAATGGGAATTGCAGGAAAAGCTCTTTCTGATCCCAAATTAAAAAAAATAAAAATAAAAAAAGAAGATACAACAGCAAAAAGAAAAAAATAATCATAATTTTGATTTAATTTTAATTTGAGGCACACACAAAGGGCCCTTTGTAATCCCAATTTTGAACAAAGCTGAGCCATTTATTGAACCAGCCCCACCTGAGCAAACAAATTCCACTCCCAACTTTCACCCTCTGCTGGATTTAAGGAATTTTTTCCAGCCAGAACTTTTTACTTTTTACAGTTTCTTCTGGCCAGAGGATGGAAGGGTTTGTGTCTCTTATGGGTTTTTAGTTCCAAATAGATCACACAATTTTTTTTCTGCTTTTTTTTGTGGGGGGAGATTTT
The DNA here is from genome assembly GCF_029582105.1 of Oenanthe melanoleuca. Taxonomy (NCBI): domain Eukaryota; kingdom Metazoa; phylum Chordata; class Aves; order Passeriformes; family Muscicapidae; genus Oenanthe; species Oenanthe melanoleuca. The sequence continues at coordinate 68,206,267 of NC_079334.1, read as the reverse complement.
CCCTTTTGCTGTCTGGCATCTTCTCATCTTCTTCATCCTGAAATTCCACAGGATTATGGAAAAACAGGGAATAACAGAAGGCTGCAAATCCTCTGAATTTCAGGGATTCATTCCCAAATTCTGGGGCAGGAATGTGTCTGAAAATCTCGGAATGGGATTTCTCTGACGTTTCAAATAGAGCAGGATTTTATTTTTTTTTCAGGAAAAATCCCAACATTTCACCTGAGGTAATCAAGGAGTTTGATTAAACCTTCCTTGACTAGAGATTGAAAAATGAATATAATTAATGGCCTGCAAACTGTGTCCAAAGGCAGAATGGATGGAGCCTCCAGAAAGGCAGGAATTTGTAGTTTTGGGATGAAGAATATCCCAGGAATCTTCATTTCCAGCCCAGCAGCACCCAGATCATGGCCTGGAAGCCACAGAAGGCTGGAAAACCACTCAAAGAAACTCCCAATCATCAATATCAGGATGATAGAACCATGAAAAAAAAACAGGAGGAATGATCATGAGAGGAATTAATTTGGGAATTGCAGCATTTTTTTGTTGGAGGGAAGAGGTTCAAAACTCCTTACAGGAAACTTTGGTTTTCCAGTTATCCACATGAGCTGGAAAGAAATTTCTCCCCCTCAAACTCCAGCATCAGAACTTTGTCCCTTGGTCACTCTGAGGGGGAAATGCAGTTAATAATTCCCAGGAGAAGTGGGGAATATTGAAAATTAAAACTTCCCTTCATTCCTTAAACTCCAAAGTTTTCTGCTAGACCAGAGCCTGGTCCAGACCTGCTGCTCTTTCCTCCTCTTCATTTAGGGAGCACCAGGATGAGCAGAGGGTTGGAGCAGCTCTGCTGGGAGGGAAGGCTGGAAAATTGGGAATGTTCACCTGGAAAAGGCTCCAGGAGAGCTGGAGAGGGACTGGGGACAAGGGATGGAGGGACAGGACGCAGGGAATTGGGAAAGGGGAGATTGGGAAGGAATTCCTGGCTGGAATGGAATTGTCAGAAATCCCTGGATCCCTGGGATGTCCCAGGACACTGGGGTTGGTGCAATCTGGGATAGCAGGAGGTGTCCCTGCCATGGGGTGGGAACTGGATGAGCTTTGAGGTCTTTTCCCACCCAAACCATTCCATGATTCCTCTTCTAATTAGAGGAGTCAGATGAGAAGAGAGCGAAGCAGAAATGATGTCCATGATGATGATGATGATGATGATGATGATGATGGTGATGATGATGGTGATGATGGTGATGAGGTCCCATTCCAGCCCAGAGCAGTGGCAGCAGCCCTGGGCTGGTTTTGTCTCCCTGCAGCCTTTCCCAGCCCCAGCTGAGTCACCTGCCTGGCCCCAGGTGGATTCCTGTGGATTCCTGGCTCCCTGCTCAGGGCTGACTCAGGGCTGCTCAGGGGGATCCCTGGCACGGGTCTGAATCCAGCCCAGGTGAGGCAAAGGTCATGGATGCTGACCTGGAACCATCCAAGTTTTCCCTCCACAAATCAACGTGAGCAGAAGCAGAGCTGAGCAGTGCTCAAAACACAAACACTCCATGATGGATTGAAGCAAGCTCAGAGTGGCCTGGCTGGAATATTTTAAGATCTGAGGAAAGCAAAATAAAGTGTCCAGCTGGTGCCAGTTGGAGTTCATGGCTCTGTTTACTGGGAGGGACATGGCTGCTCTGTCACTGTCACCCAGACAGGCTCAGGTTGTGTGGGGTCACATCCCAGGAAAATATCCTTGAGGATTTTGTGCAGAATTTCTGTGTTTGAGGCAGCAGGAGCAGCCAGACTCTCTCCTTGTCTCAGCAGGAGCAGAAAGGGTTAATTAGGGCAGGCTGATTCATACCTCAGAGTGATTAAGGAGTTCAGGGTTATGGGAAGGCACAAAAATAAAGTTTGGAGATGTAAAATGTCGAGGCAAAACAAATCCCTCCAAACTCAGGGCAACCTTGTCCAGAAAAGAACAAACATTTCTGTTTTGGTACCCTCTGTTTGCTTCAAGAAATGAAATGTTCCAGGCTTTTTTCCCAGTAAATGATGACACTGCCAAGAGAAAATCTTGCTGTTCAAATAGAGATTGCCATGTTGACGATCCATAGGGAACATTTTTAACCTTAAAAGAGAGAATTCCAGTTGGATTTCCAAGTCAGAGAGAAGCCCTGAAGGCAAAACCCGTTTGGCAACATAGCAGAGGAGGAGATGTGGCCCCAATAAGGTTAATAGAGGAAGTTTGGGTAATTAATAGATAAGGAATTGATAAGGGAGAGTGGGCAGCTCGATTGTTTCTCTTTGAGAGCAGAGCAGGAAACTCTCATTGTTCCCCACCTTCCTTGGATAAACAGCAGGATCCTCCTGCCAGGATCCTATGGAAGCACTCAGCCCTTGGCCAAATTTGTCCTGGCAATTTCACTGCCAGGTTGATGATTTACCTTCAGAGAGAAGTTCAACAGTGCTGCAAAAACACCCCTAAATCTTAAAGCTATTTGTCAAAAAAAAGCAAATTTTTCTATCGAGCCTGACGTTGTTCGTAATCTTTTCATTGCTTGTGCTCACCAGGTACAGGCTGGGTTTATTTTATTTTTTTTATATCTTGATTTTTGCTGTTTGGTTTTAAGAAAAGAAAGGGGGAAAAAAGCCATAAATGAGATTTTGGGGTCAGCAAGAATGCAGAAGAAGCCACAAAGAGCTTCCGTCAGTCAGAGGGTGAGGCACAGCAGAGCAAATTCCCATTAATGTCATTTTTCTGCCTTTTTCCTGTAAATCAGCACTGCCCAGTCAGCATCATTCTGCCTCTCCCTTTTTTTTTCCCTTCTTTTTGATGACTTTTCCAGGAAACTGCAGAAATGCTTTGATCTGGCAGGACTCTGAATTTTTTGGAAGTTCCAAAATAAATTCTTCAGGCTGGGCAGCAATTTTGTGTTTCCTTCCCCTCTGATTTCCAACCTCCTTTTCTTTCTTTTTTTTTTTTTTTTTTTTTGGTGTTTTCAGAGCAAGATGTTCTTAAATATAAACCAGTTTTAAGATGGTGAACAGCAACAGGAATAGATTAAAATTAGGATGTTTTTTCCCCAAACAATCACTTAATACTGCTTGGAATGATAAGAACAAGAAAGCTCCACAAAGAATTTTTGAATTTTAATTTAAAGCTTGTCTGCAGGGAAAAAAAAAATTATTTTCAACTTGTTAAAGTTGATATTTCCACAATATCCAGAGGCTTTGGCTGCTGGAAAAGGCCTCCCAAGCTGTGAGCAAACAAAGCCTGACTCAGGGCACTTAGGCTGGGCTTATCAGGGTTCCTTATCTTGCAAAGCTCCAGGGGAAAAGCTTTGCTGTTGACAGAGGTTTGAAATATCTCAAAGCAAGACAGAATAATTCAATATTTTAATTGTATTGAATAGAAAAATGGTGTAGGCTGGATTCAAGTGGGATCCTAATTAAATAGGGAGCAATTAGGATTAAATAGGAATGCTGGGTGGTTTGAAAAGTGCAATAATTTGCAGGGTAATTCCAATTTAGGAATTCCAGTAGGAGCTGATCAGGGATGGGACTGAGCAGTGCTGAGAACTCCCTGTACTTTTGTGGAATTGCCATAATTCTGTTCTTTTCTCTTGGCACTCTCAAAGGAAGCTCTGGGCAGGATGGAACTCCAGAGGGAACACTTTTATGGGATTTTTATGGGATTCAGCACAACCATTTTCCAAGCAGGAGGGTTTGGAATATCCCAGCAGCAATCCCTGAACTGGAGATAAACCCTAAAGAGATTAAACAAGCACTGATATCCCAGAATAATCACCCTCCTGCCCTCCCCATGCACGGGCTCCCACTGCCAGCACAGGGTTCAGGGACATCTCCCCACCACACATTTCCCTTCTGAGCCAAACATTTTTCCTCCCACTTTGCATTCACACTTCCCTCCTGCTCTGCTCCAAGGAAATCCAAAGTTAGGGTTGACAGGCAGGGATTTCCAGAGGGGAAAAAGATCTTTGCAGGGGGACACTCCAGGCTCCTCTTTTCCCCATCCCAATAATGATAAAAAGGACACTCCAGGCTCTTCTTTTCCTCCTCTTTTCCCCATCCCAAAAGTGGAAAAAAGGACACTCCAGCTCCTCTTTTCCTCTTCCTAAGAGTAGAAAAAAAGAAAATTCCAAGGTTTCTCTTTTCCCCATCCCAAAAGTGGAAAAAAGAACACTCCAAGCTTCTCTTTTCCCCATCTCAAAAATGGAAAAAAGGACACTCCAGGCTCCTCTTTTCCAAAACCCAATAATGACAAAAAGGACACTCCAGGCTCCTCTTTTCCCCATCCCACTCCCTTTCCAGCTGTCCAGGTTGTTCCAATGTCTGTGTTTCAGTTAATGCAGTGCAGCTCAGCAGTGACATGAAGCAGCTCACAAAGGTCTTTAATCCCTGTGGGATTGTTATTCCAGGGAATTCATTGATGACCCAGCTCCACAAACATTGGCACTGGCAGCAGCAGAGGTTCCATGTGGAATTGTGGAGCTGGGATAACTCTGGGATAATTCTGGGGTAACTCTGGGATAATTCTGGGGTGACTTTGGGATAATTCCACTGTCCCAGGTGCTCCAAGCCCCAATGTCCAACCTTTCCTTGGACATTGCAGGGATTCAGGGATTCTCTGGCAATTCCAGCCCAGCCAGGAATTCTTTCCCCAATCTCCCCTTTCCCAATTCCCTGTGTCCTGTCCCTCCATCCCTTGTCCCAGTCCCTCTCCAGCTCTCCTGGAGCCCCTCCAGGCCCTGGAAGCAGCTCCAAGGTTTCCCTGGAGCCTTCTCTTCTCCCACTTTTTTTTTTAACACTTCAGGGATTCAAAGCCAGCCACAACCTCAGTTTCAGGATCTCATCACCCTCACAGTAAAGAATTGATATTAAACCTGATTTTCAACCTGAATTTCCCCTTTAATTTGTACCTATCACAACAACCATGAACCTCCTGAAGCCACTGATGCCTCAGAGCACCCCCAGCTCTCCCCTCCCCAGACATCCACCTCCACCCCTGGCTTTTTTTGGAATATGGAATAAACTCCCCACACAGGCAGAGAACTCCATCCCCCAAGCAGAGAGAGGATTGTGGCAATAATCCATCACTGGAAAGAGGAAAACTTTCTCCTTGAATGAGAGAAAAATGAAAGCTGCTGAGGGAAGGAGCATCATCTGCTCTGTGAGTAAGCACATTCCAAGGATCTGCCCACTCCAGGAGCTCTGTGCTCTCCTTTCCAGGGCTGTGATGCAAACATGAGCAGGAGGAGGAGGGGAGGGCTGGGGAAGAAGTGATGCAGCTGCTGCCAAAATATTTTGCTCCTCAGCAGCCATGCAGGGTCTGTCTCTGCTGCAGGAACAGCCCTGGCCCAGGAGATGCAGAGTTCAGGATCCCAAAATCTCCCAAAGCTGATCACAGAAGTTCCCAAAGCACAAATTTAGGTGCTGCAGGAGCAGCCCTGGCCTGGGAGATGCAGAACCCAGGATCCCAAAATCTCCCAAAGCTGATCATAGAAGTTCCCAAAGCACAAGTCTGGGTGCTGCATTAACAGAGCCCAGGATCCAAAAATCTCCCAAACTACAAATCTGGGTGTTGCTGGAGCAACCCTGGCCCAGGAGATGCAGAGCTCAGGATCCCAAAATCTCCCAAAGCTGGGGCCCAAAAGCTCCCAAAATACAAATTTGGGTGCTGCATGAGCAGAGCCCAGGATGCCAGAAGTTCCCAAGACACAAATTTGGGCGCTGCAGGAGCAGAGCCCAGCATCCCAAAATCTCCTAAGGCACAAATCTGGGTGCTGCAGGAGCAGGAGATGCAGAGCCCAGGATCCCCCAATTCCCAAAGCCCAAATTTGGGTTCTGCAGGAGCAGAGCCAGGATCCCAAAATCTCCCACAGCACAAATCTGGGAGCACCAGGCCCTTGTCAATCAGCCCTGAACGAGGAGCTTGGGGCTAATCTTGCTCATTAAACCCAGCACAGAAATAAAACTCCATGGACATGAGCACATGCCAGAGCTCAGCTCCCCTTCTCCAGGCTGGGCTGATCTCATCTGTCCCCCCTGGCTGGCAGCAGCTGCCCAGGCCCTCCTGTCACTCTGCTGTCACTCCTGCAGGATGGTGACACCTCCAGCCAGGCATCTGAAGCTGCCCTGAGGCGCCTCTGGTGCTGCAGGGGCTGTAAAGGAACCCTGGCTGAGGCTCAGATTTGGCTTTTAGGTGAAATCAATCCTGAAATTTCTAGACATAACGTTCATAAATCCATTTTTGCCTCACTTGCTTGTGTCATCCTAGCTGGACATTGATAGCAGGTACTTGGAAAGGCTTAGAATAAAGCCTGACTAAAGATTACTCAAAATAGTTCTTCAGCAATTTTAGTCCCAAGGTCAGGAGGGAGTTTTGTGGTCTAGAAAAACCACCAGCAGTACAAGGAAAATCAGAAATAAATTCAAAATAAAAGCAGATTTCTCGATGCAAAGATGTTAGGAAAGCTGGAAACAGAAATCCCTCCAGGAGAGCAGTGTCCCATAGAGAGTGGATTGGGAGAAAAGGAATTTTCATGGAGTTTTTATGGATGCTTTCATGAACCACTGCCCCTTCCATATTCACTTTACCTGACTTTTCTTCATTCCCACAAATTCAGCCTCTCGAGGGCTCCATGAGAATGTTTCATTTTTGACCATTTCCAGACATTTCAGCTGGAATCAGTGGGATTTGAACATCCCCAAGTGTCACCCCCGTGAGCCCCTTCCCCTGTGCTCCCTATTTTGAGCAATCCCTGGGGAGAGGGGTCTGGCCAGAGGAATTCCAAGTGCCCAGAAGCCCTGGGAGCCAAGCAGGACCAGGCTGCTGCAAATCCAGACAACTATTTTGAGTTCTTGTGGGAACTGAGCTTGATCCAATAAATATCAGGAGTTATCACAAGAGAACCCACAGGAAAACACACACTGAGTGCTGACAGACACAAATCCCCCCTTTTTTAGCTTAGATTTAAAATTATCCAAGGCAGCATTTTTCCAGTTCTGCAGAAGCCATAAAATTCAGTGGGACTGAGGTGGGGGAGGTCAAATCCCTTTTTTTTTTTTTTTTTTTTTTCTGTGGTGAGAACACTCCAAAGAAACAACTGAGCTGCAAGATTCCTGCCAAAAATTATCCTGGTGGCATCAGGATGAGACTGGAGAAGGGGATACAGTGGATAAATTTGTCAGGTAAGGCTGAAAACTCCAAAAGTGGTGGAGTGAAAGAAAAAGGAGCCTCTCAAACATCAGCCTGGTCCTGTTTAGCACCCAGATCGTTTTGGGAACAGCACCTGGAGCAGAGGGGGAAATTCACCTCGCTGGCATCAGCAGGGCTATAAAAAGCTGCCCTGCATTGCTGAGGGGGATTAACATTTATCCCGAGGGACAAAAAAAAAGAAACGGGGCCAGGGGTAGATTTGGGCAGGAGAACAGTCTGGGAATCCTGGAGGAGAAAACGGAGCTGAAAGGAGCAAAAGAATAATGAGAAAAGAGAAGGGAGGCAGGAAATGGCTGCAGGGTGGAGCTGGGGATTGTAATGTCTGTACAATTTCAGGGGAAAATGGAAGAGAAGCAGGCTGGTAAAGCAGCAAAGAGTGACTTCATATTTGAAATATTTAAACATTACAAGGAGCTGAAGGTGGACTTTGCTCTGACAAAAGAGTTTGTTTAAGGCTTTTACTTTTCCAGGCACAGTCCCTTTCATCCTGCTCTTGCCAAATTAAAAAAAAAAAGTAAACAAAAGTGAATTTGCAGCTGATAGGCAGGGACCTGGCTCAGGTGACACAGCCAGGAGAGTCCTTTGCCCTGTTTGGTTTAATTCATTTCAAGCACTTTCATTGTGCTCAGGCAAGATAAATTCCCTTTCTTCAGGCTGTTTTAACCTTGAACCACCTCCCTCTCTGCTCCAGCAGTTTGGAGATTCCTGGATTCCCTTCTCCTGCAGCATTTCAGCCTTGAACTTTGGGAAAGGTGTTGGGATCTGTGTCTGAGCTAAACCTGCTCTCACAGAACCCCAAAATAAAAGCAAAAATAATTTTTTCTCAGCCCTCCCTGTGTGTGTTTGGATACCCCCTGATTTTCCTGTGACCTTCCTCTCCTTCCTGATGGGAAAACAAGAGAGGAAAATCAGCTCTGCAATGATTTGGAAAGTCCTGGATGAATTTTCCAGCCTGAGATCCTTTCCCTGCTCCTAATTTGGCCAGTTTGCACATGGATGGAGGTAGTGATTAGGTGAGACTAAATTCTCCTTGTGGGGATGAAATTTTTTTTCTCCCAAAGATTTGGAAAGTCCTGAATGAATTTTCCATCTTGAGATCCCTTCCTTGCTCCTAATCTGGCCAATGTGCACATGGATGGAGGTAGGGATCAGGTCAGACTCAAATTCTCCTTGTGGGGATGAAAATATTTTTTTTTTCTAAAGATTTAGAAAGTCCTGGATGAATTTTCCAGTTTGAGATTCCATCTTTTCTCCTAATCTAGATATAGATGGTGACAGGGATCAGGTTTGACTCAAAATCTCCTTGTGGGGATGAAAATCTTGGATATTATTTGGTTGTCTGTCCGTGAAGGTTTTGGAGGCAGGAGAAGATAAAGGACAAAGGAAAAAAAAAAAAAAAAAAGACCTTGAAACTCAGACAAAACAAGAGTGAAGGATTAAGAAAAGCAGGAAAATGCAGTTACTGCAGCAGACAAGGAACTGATGCCTCCAGGGAGAATTTTATGGAGCCTGGCAGGGAAAAGCAGCTCAGGGGCCAAGGCAGAAAACACGAGGAGAAAAGGAGAGTTCAGAGCCTCTCTCATCTCTTTCCATGGGAGAAATATAAATACACCTGAAGTTTATTTGCAAGTTTTAATCAGAGAGTAATAAAGAAGTTTTATTAAAGCCTTACAGTAATTTCCAGTTCTTACAACAAACAAACCAACCACCCACACACAAAATAAATCTCCCAGTGCAGGGGGAAAAAGCAGATTTTTTTTTTTTTTTTGTTTTAAAAGAGGAGAAAGTGTGCTAGACATGGCCACAGGAAAAGCATTATTAAATCTCCCTCAGCTCAACCAGTGGTTCCTCACGTTCAGGAGAACATTCCTGGACAGTGAGTAGGAAAATGAATCTGTCTGTTTTAAAAATTATTCACAATCACACAAAGAAAACGGGTTTAGGTTGCAGAACGAGCTCAGAGCTGCCCCCTGATGTGGATGAGTGACAGAGCAACAAGGAGATAATTACCAAAAAAATCCAAATTAATCAGCTAAAAGCTTGAGAGGGTTTTAGGAATTCAGCAATATCCAAGGAATTCAGCATTATCCAAGGAATTCAGCATTATCCAAGGCAGCTGCTGCCAGGATCACTGTGCAAAGTCCAATGGAACAAGCAGCAAGGTTATTGTGAAGGAATCTGAGTGCAGGTCATTAATTAATTAATTCATTAATGTTTCCTAGTGCTCTGGGTAATATTTCTCAAGCAGTTCAGAATAAAACTGCTTGGGCTTGGAAGGGATCTTTAAAAATTCCTCCAATTCCATGGGCAGGGACACCCACAGGAGGAGTTTAAGGGACCCATGAACACAACTGGAATTAAAAAAACAAAAAAATCCACCCTAGGATTGAAATCACTGAGATTCACTGGAAAACCTCATGTGTAGAGGTTTAAACTTGGATTGACTGGAAAACCTCTTTAAAGCTCAGTTTAAACTGATCCTTCTCCCTGAGCCAGACATGGAGCAGTTCCAAAGTCTGAGTTTGCTGGGTGTGTGGGAGGGAAAAATCAGTTTAATTGCACCTTTATGCAATCAACTTTTGTGGTCTCTCTGATGCTGGGGATCAACAGATTTGGGGCTCTCACAAACCACCCAGACAATTTTGCTCAAGAGCTTTTAAGTGAGGACACAGGTGAGGAACACTCCCAGCCCACCCACGTGCTCACAGATCCTGGACACCTTCACCTGCTTCTTTTTGGTTTTTTTTTTCCCTTCCCAGGTGACCTTGGAGTTGCAAAGGTTCAGGAAGGGGATATTTTAAATTTAAGGATATTTAAAACCAGGTTGGAGTAAGCTCAGCTTGTCCCTGCCCATGGTAAAGGGTGCAGTGAGATTTAAGGTCCTTAAAATCCTTTGGGATTTTCCAACCCAAATCATTCTGTGATTCCATAAATATTAATTCAGTACAGGAAAAGGGGGGAAAAATCACCTTGAAGTATTAAGGAATTATTTCCTTTCAGCTTTGCTTGGTAAAATGAAATCAATCCCAACTGGTCAATTATTGGAAATATTTCACTCAAAGCAGGAGTGAAATTCCAACAGTGTGGCTGGAACTGACAGGAAAAACTCTGATTCCCAATGCAGTGGTGACACCTAGAGGGAAAGGAAGGGAATGAAAAAGGGATTTTTGTAAAGCTCTGTCTGAGCCAGAAGTTCCTTGGTTCATTCTCTGGAAGGAGAAAGTGCTCCAGGAAAAACATAAAAAAAACCCCCAAAAAACAAAAAAACCCCCCAAACAAACAAACAAACAAACAAAAAACAACCAGAGGGGAAAGGGAGAAGCCTGAGCCTTGTCTCAGCCTCCCAGGAGCTGCTGTTTGGATCATGGGATGCCACCCTTGGAAGCTCTGGAATAACTCAGGAATTTTTTCCCTATTAAACCTCCCCTCCATTCCCCACGCTCAAGGATGGATCTCCACGAGGCTTTTTTGGGGTTTTTAAGTTTTTCTTTTCCTCTGTGAAGGAGCTCAGAGACATCAGAGGCTCCAAGCCCATCCCAGCTCCACAGGAATCCAGGCTGCTGCTGTTTGTCCTTGGGATTGCCTGCTAAAACCTGCAGGAAACTTTGGGCTGGAGTTGTTCCTCCACCTCCACACGAGGTGGGGCCCACCTGGATTTGCAATTCCAAAGAGATTTTTGGCTCCATGCCTTTGTTTTGTTGTTTAGTCTGAGTTTTCTTTGGGAGCAGAGAACCACCCAAATGGGGCAGGACCTGTAAATGTTTGATTTTATCAAATGTGGTTTATATTTTCTTTTCTTTTTTTTTGAGAATTCCTTGACATGCACAGGGTGCTGCTGAAAGAGAAAAATAAAATCCCATTATCCACCTGGGATTAATCCAAACATCTGAGAGTCAGGGTTGGAATAATTGGAGTTTTTTCCTCTTTAAATGACTGGGAGAGCCTCACCTCAGTTGAATTTCTGGACACACTTCAAAGGAAGCCAAAATAAAATTATTGTGATCAAGTCTTGCCTTCCTGTCCAGTCACAGCTGCACTGAAGGTTTGGGTAAATAATTAATAACAATTAATTCCAATGAGGGCAGCACCTTTAATGAGGTGTTTCCCTCCTCACCAGGATGTGGAAATGTGGGACCACCACAATCCAAGAGATTTCCTGCCATTCCAGCTGTGGAGAAACCCTGGAATTATTTTTATCTCTCACAGCCAAAAGGGTTGAAGTTCTCCAGCTGAACCAACCAAGCAAAATTGCAATTAAAAATTAAAATTAGAACAAGGAATGGATTTACACATGTAAATATTCCATTAAACTGCAGCTGCTTTCCAGGAATTTGTGTAAAAAAATGGGAATAGAAAAGCTTAAATTTAATGACCTTTTAATAACTGACCATTCCTTTGTTATCCCAATAATTTCTGGGAATAATTCTAATTTCCATGTATTATTGCTTTATCTCTGCTTTCCTTTCTTGGGTATTTTGAAAATTTCCTTGGATTTTTGTGGTTTGATGCTCCCCAGATCCCAAATTTCCTGCTGTTCCCTCAGGTCAGAGCAGAGAGACAGAAATGAAAGTGGAAAATACTGACAGGAAAAGAGAGGAAAAAGGGGAAAAAAACCCAGAAAATGCAAGAAGTGATGGAAGTCAAAGAGGGGAGAAGTTTTCCCAGTATCCAGAGGGGAAATTCTTGTAAATCAGCCAAAATGGGAACATCCCATGACAGTCAAATTGCCAAGAACTTGAAGTTAATCCATTGTACAAAGAAGTTTAGGGAAAAATCAGGGAATATTCTGGTAAAATCAGAGAAATTATTGTGAATTTTGCCATCAGTTCCACTGGATTTGCTTTTATATCTCAGCTCTATTTTAATTTTTTTTTTTTTTGGGAAAACCTCAGCAAGAAAAGAAACACAAATCAGGAAATGAAACAGTGACAGCAACTTTTGAGTATAAAAAATTGTCTGTAAAATGGGGTGGCTCCAGATTTATCATTTTAAAATCTAAATTGTATTTTTTTACCAAGATTCCTCCCTCATTCCTGAACTTCCAGCCTCTGGCTCCCAAATTTATTTCCAAATGGCACCATCCAGGTGGAAGCTGAAGTTGTCCCACAAGTTTTGCACAATCCCACCCTTTTCCCAGCATCCTGCAGAATTCCTCCTCCTCTCTTCCCACTTTTATTTCTCCCCAGTTTCTCTCCATCAACTCCAGGTTGTGGCTTTGCTGTCTCCCAATTCCAGAGGTTAACAACAATCCTGCCCTGCCTGCCAAACCAACCTCCATGAAATCATCTCCAGGAACAGAAGGTTTGGAGGCTGCCACTTCTCAACCCCTCTGAAATTTGCTCAGCTTTGTTTACCAGAAGTTATTTTCCATTTTTATGTGTTGATCCACAGGGAGTTTCAACCTTTTCAAAGAGGGCAAACAACAGGGACTGATGGAATATTTTAAAATTTTAATTGCCAAGGTAACTGTGAAGCTGAGATCCTGATGATTTGAGGTGCTGTCCCCACTCAATTTTCATAATTCCTTTTTATCCAGTGCAGAGCTGTTGTTTCTGGAGTTGAGGAGAGGATTAAATAAACAAAACCAGGGATAGATGGAGCCTTTCCCTCCAGCTAAACTCAGCTCAGTGTTTGGTTTAACCAAGCTTTGTCTCTGGTTTATTCCTGATTTAAAGTCAGGAAAACTCCTGCATACTTTCTTGGCAATCCATATATAAAATAAATCCTATTAATAGATATTTTCTGTACCCTCCAGCCCACTTTGGAGCATCCCTAGATATTCTCTCACTTGAATGATTCCCAAAATTTGGGATCCTGGATTATGAGGATTTTAAAAGCAGCAAGGCCCAGTCCATAAAGCTCTTGTGCACATGGGAATATATATATTTATTTTTTTAAAAGCTTTTTCCACAGCAAATTCCAAGAGATTTTAACAAGGATTTTAACAACCTGCCTCAGACACCAGGAGAACAACACCCAGCTCTGCTGCAAGTGCTTTTGATTTATAAATTCAGCAATTTTTATTAAGAATTACTGCAGCTCCTCACAAGGAAAACAGGGAAGAAAATGGGTTTTTATTTCACAACCAACAAATGGGGTTTTATTTCACTATTTTTATTTAAAGCAGCACTGAAAGGCTCATCCTTATCACCAAGGGCCATTTTTACAGGGGTGATCCTCTCCTTATTTTTTGGGCATCCTAAATCCCTTCTTGAGGCTTCTCATTCAGCAAAGCACCTGAGATGAGCTTGCCCTGAAAATATTAATTAGAGCAGCACAAACAACTGGAGGTTGAGGATAATGATTTGTGAGGGAAGATAATTATTTGCTAAGTGTAGCTTGACTTCTGGTTTACAAGACAATAATGAGAAGTCTCTCATCAGCAGAAAAGTAATTAAAAGCTTGGTGTTAAGACAATCAACATTTACACAGAGGGGTGGTGAGGGCTGAAAGGTTTTCCTGGGTTTTAATCACTGCCTGCTGCTGCAGCATGGTTTAAAAATAAAATCTGACAGGTTGGTTTTTTATTCTCCTATCTTTAGCTCATCTTTCCTATGAGAAAATTCATTTTTCCAGCATTCCCAAGCATTGAAAAACACCAAATTGCACTGGGAATAGAAGAGATTCCACCAGAATTTCATGTTCAGAGGCCACCAAAAGGACATGAAATGATCCTTCAGCTTGGTTTATTAATTGTACATTTCACACATCCTAAGAAAAATCAGAAATAATTTCCAGAGCTGATCACACCTTCTTTGTCCCTTGGAGGAAAACATCAGGTACAAGAGTTCTGCACTAAGCTGTGAAATGTGTCCAGTAAAATCAGGATTTTATAGGATTAAAATAACAGGATTTTAATAAACCCTGGCACTCAAGGGAAAGAGAAAAGTCACCTTAAAATGTTGCACTGAACATTATTCTATGGCAGAAAAAACCATCACAAAATCACAGCCAAATCCACTCAGATTTAGGGATAATTTATTCCCAACCCTCTCTCAGTTGCTGGAATATTGTGGAATTCTTGCCCAAGGCACAAAGGACAAAAGTGAGGTTTTAATTTGATTTAAGTGAGGAATTAATTTTATTTTTTTTTAATGAATGATTCCACTCAGTTTTAGGGATCATTTTTTCCCAGCCCTTTCCCAGTTGCTGGAACATTGGGGAATTCTTGCCTAAGGAATAAAAGACACAAGTGGGGTTTAAACACCTAAAACTCTTAATTTGACTTTGTTTTTTTTTTTTCTCTTAATGAATGATTCTTAAAGTATCAATAAAGTAATTTCAGGCCATAAAATGGATTCATAACTTGGGATACTCTGGTCTCCTGGGAATTGTTTATCATTTATAATGACAGCATTACAAAGACTTAGAAGCTAAGTTCTTTAAAACAATTACTATAGAAAAATTAAAACTCAAGGCTGATATTTGGACAAGTGTTCACTGATATTTGAGCAATAACAAATTACCAAGTATAGCTGATATCTATTCAAATAAGATATAAAATGTTCTATACCTTCACTATTCTGTTCCTCACTCACAAGGTGCTTTTGGGAAAAAAAAACCAAATAAAAACCAACAAATCCCACATGGAATTGGAGCTGTTGCACATTTCCTGCATTTTAATCAGCACCTTCTTCAGGGCAGCAAAAGTTTCCAGTTGGGGTGAACTTTGATGTGATAATGGCAAGGAGAAGTGAGTGTTTGTATCTTCAGCAGCCCTGGAGAATCTGCTGGAACTGAGCTTTAATCCCAGCCAAGATCAAGAGCAAACAAACATTGCAGGCAGAAAAGCCACAATTAAGGAGAAGAAAGGCAAGAAAAGCAGCAGCATCAAAAGCACTTGGGCCTCAC
The DNA here is from genome assembly GCF_029582105.1 of Oenanthe melanoleuca. Lineage (NCBI taxonomy): Eukaryota > Metazoa > Chordata > Aves > Passeriformes > Muscicapidae > Oenanthe > Oenanthe melanoleuca. The sequence goes on along the minus strand of NC_079334.1, from coordinate 68,191,200 downwards.
AGCAGTGCTGGGTCAGTGGCCAACAAACTTTGGCTTTTAATGGAATAAATCAAAGCAAATTGAATTTATTGCAGCTTGTGCAGGTGATCAGGGAGGTTTTTAAAAGCTTTTTTTGAAATATGTAATTCAGGAAGGACTCTCTCTCTCTCTCTTGAGTGCTTCATTAAAGGCAGTGCTGGGGATGAGTTAATAAATTCCTTGCTGCTGCTCCAGAAACAAAACTCTCCCTGACAAAATTCCTGTATGGATTTTGTTTTATATTAAAATTCCCCTCAAAAAGTCCTAAAATCATTGGACATCTGCACTGAAACACCCCAAACCTGTCAAAATTCCACGGATTTATGGGAAAAATATCAGGAAAAACCCAGAAAAAATTCAGCCTAAAAATCTAAAAAACTCCCTAAGAAATGTAAGAATTTCCCAAAAATTGCACTGAAAATGGCCCAAAAATTCCTGAAAGCTGCACTGAAACACCCAAGACCAGCCCCAAAACCCTGCAATATTCCAGGGATTTTTGAGGAAAAAACAAGGGAAAATGAATGGGGAAAAAATCCAAGGAAAATCAGAGTTAAAATGGCCAAAAAAACCCCAAAAATCACACTAAAAATTTAGTGGGATGAATTAAAATTGAAAAATTTAATCAGTGTGCCACCAAAAAATTCCACATTTCTCCCTTTTTCAGCCCTTAATCCAGCAATCCCATAGCCACAGGGAAAGGTGGAAGGGTAAAATTTGATTTTTTTTTTTTTTTTTTTAACAGGTACTAAAGCAACTCCTCAGTGGGGCTGAAGGCTTTGGGGACCCCAAACTGAGAATTTGGGAAAAAACCCAACCCAAAACTCTGAGCTTTTGTGTTCCTTTGGCAACTGGTTCTCCCAGCCCTGAGCATTTTTTTCACCTTTCACCATCTTGTGTTTTCATAAAAACACTTTTAGTCCAAAATCAGCCAATTAATTGGGAAAAATCTCATTGGAGTTGATGTTTCCAGGTTGGCTCTGGAGAGAGAGAAAAAAAAAAAAATCTCAGTTTTCCAAGGGAAAAAAGCTTCTCCCAGCTGGAAGGAGCTGCTCCAGAGCCATTCTCCAGGAAAAATAAAAAAAATTAAAAACAAATAAAATAAAAAAAAATAAAAAGGACAAAGTGTCTTTGGGGACAGGAGAGAGGCCTCAGCTTTATTTCCATGGGTTCCCTCAGAAAGCTTCACCTGGATTTACCTTCAGATTAAAAAAAACAGGAAGTTTGGAACAAGATTAGAGAGCAAACAAACAAATCTCCAAATAAATAGGGTTTTATCTGTCCCAGATAAAAGTTTTTGTCAAGTTTTTATCATCTCCTTGCAGCTAGAATTGGGGAGGAGGAGGAAAGGTTGAGAGAAAAACGCTCATCCACTTGCTGTGCTGCTGGGAAAAATTCTGGAAAAAGAGAGAATGTCTCCTTGGGAAAGTAATTTTTAATTTTTTCTTCTCTGGAAAGCTCCCTTTGTATTTACCTCCCACTTTTGAACCTGATGTAAGAGCTGCAGGTGCATAGCCAGGGGGGAAAAGAAATAAAAAAAGATAAATAGAAAATGAGAAGATGTGAAAAGCATCCCAAGCTCAAGCATTCCCTGCTCATAACTGGGTGAAGTCACTGTCTCCTCCCTTTTTAGCCACCACAAACTGCTCCAAATCCTCTGTCCCTTCCCACCTCCCTCTTTTTTTTTTGGGAGCATCAGGAATCCTCCAGCAGCGTGGCAGGAGTGAAATTGGACACTTTAAAAATACCCCACACTGAAACAGCACATTCCAGACTGCTCAGGAATGTTGGAGCCCTAATTGAAGGCTAAGAATAAATTAGGAATTAGCTGGATTTAGGGAATCCAGAAGTTCCCAGAGCTCTGGTTGTGTCTGGATTGAGATTTCAGCAAACTCGGGGTCAGGTTACAGGGCTGGGGACAAAAGCTCCTTCATGGATGTGTGCACACACACTCGGCTTGAGGCAGTGAACAGGGGCTGAGCTCACTTGTTGTGCAGATATTAAATATATTTATAGTTTAGGAGGGACTGGAGGCCTCTGCTTAAATCCCAGTCAGAGCCTTGAACATAAAACACAAATTTTGCACATTTGGCTAAAGTTTAAAATCCAACTGCTTCCAGATTTTGGTCTATTGTTTTTTTTTTAATTTTAAAAAAAACACCTCTCTGTCACTCTGTCCTAGTTTGCCACTTCCCCAACAGCTGCAAGGATTAAACAATTTAAATTCTGTTATTGGTGGTTTGCAGCAGCATGGCTGGGGAAGCAAACAGCTCAAATGATGCCAGTTGGGATTTGGGAGATCCCATCTGGATACTAGGAGCAGTTCTGGGTTTCCCAGTACAAGAAACAGCAAATGGAGCACAAAAAATGCCCAGAATTAATAAAGGGATTGAGAGCAGGGGGCTGAGCCTGGGAAAGGTAAAAAAAGGGATTTTTGAAGGAAAGGCAAAAAAAGGGATTTTTTTTATGGAAAGGCTAAAAAAGGATTTTTTTTAAGGAAAAGCAAAAAAGGAATTTAAGTGTTGTCTACACAATCTAAAAAGAAGATAAAACCAGAAACAGACCCTTCCACACGCACATGCTGCAGCATAGAAAATTTCCTGTAAATACAAGGAGAATTTCCCCCCAGTGAGTGTGATCAAGCTGGGAGAAGTAAGAAAATCCCAGCCCATGGAGGTTTAGAGCTCACCCAGCCAATGCCAAGCTGACCTAAATTTGAAGTTGGGCTGGAGATCTCCCAGTTAAACTTTTTCATTATTCTACAGAAGGCTGGAACAGCAGCATCTTGAGTTAATCTGCATCACCAGACCACAGAGGTGCTGAGCTGGCATCACCCTGAGTGTCCAGATGGATCTGCATTCATTCCTCTCTAGTTTTATCCCAATTTCCTTGGCCTCTCCCACACAAACAAGCCTCACCCAGGGATGTTCGACCATCCCAACCTACCAAAACCTTCAATTAAGCTCTGCTTTACAAAGTGTGCTAATTAAGGAGCTCCAGTTTGATTTTTCAAGAGAGTTTCTATGAAAACATTTCTTTTCCAAAGCCTGTTAAACCCTTCTGCACAACCAGAACTCACACAATGCTTGTAAAACCCAAGCTCATCAATGTTTACTTTGCTTTTATCACCTAATTAAGAACATTCACTCCAGCCCCTGGGAAATTTTTCCAGGTTTCAAAACAAGGGATGCTCCACTCACCTTCCTCGCTCTCATTTCCATGGAAAAACGAGGCTGGAGGAAAAGCAGGAGCATCTCTCAGCCCTCCAAGCCAAGCTGGGATGCAAAGGTTGATCCCTGATCACATCCAGGAATGAATTTCTATCCAAACTCAGCATTTGGAGGTAGAAACTCTGAGTGCTGAGATAACTAAAGCCACTTTTGTCAGATATGAGAGGTTTCCACATTATCTGAATGCTTGGAGGAGTGATTTCCTGACACTGAGGGCAACAGAAAATCCCAAATCTCTGCTGATCTGGGTCTGTCAAATCTGTTTAAATTCCAAACACACCCACGTAACATTTTGAGGTCAACACAAATAAGACGAGCTGAACTTCAGGGTGAATTATTTCACAAATTTCTTTCAGGGAAAGTCTCCTAAGTTGCATATCTCAGAGTAACAGACATCTCATGCTGGGGTTTAAAAATCAGAATAAAGGCAGCGCAGGTGCTGAGGTTGATTTTATGCCCAAGAGAGGGAGATGATGCAGTGCCTGCCCCGCTCCTGGGATCCCTGCAAGTGTCCAAGGCCAGGCTGGGGATAATAGAATTAAGGATCATTCCAGCCCTTTAAAATTCCGTGATAAGAGCAGCTACAAACCCCCTCCTGAATAGCGGCCAGGCAGGGAAAGCTGTTATACTCTGAGGAAAGAAGCGTCCACCTCATGAGGCAGAAAGGCAAAGCTTTCTCCCACAGCCCTCGGGAGAGGAAATCCCCTTAGGAGAGGGGAAGGGAGGGAATTCCCTGGAAATTCCTGGGGGTTCCCTTCACACGGCAATAAGGAGGCCGAAGGAACCCCCCTCACACACGAAACCGGCGGGGGCTCCTCTGAGGGCACCCCCAACCCGCGGGTCACCCTCAGCGCCTCACGGGGGGATCGCGACTCCTACCGGCTGCAGGAGGCGGCCACACCGGGGGTGCCGCCCGGCGGCGGCGAGATGCTGGCCCTGCCCCGTCTCCGCCCAGGGTGTTTGTGGCCCGGGGGCTCTGCCTCCATGGGGATGAGCACCGGGAACGGGACTGGCAGCGGCAGCGGCGGCGGCGCCTCAGGCCGGGGAGAAATGGCGGCGGCGGTTTGAAAATGGCGGCGGCGGCTGCGGCGGCCAATCAGGAGCGGCGGGGGCGTGGCCAGAGGGCGGCGCGGGCTGTGAGGGAGGCGGCGGGCGCAGCGCCCCCTGGCGGAGCGCGCTGAGGGAGAAACTGAGGCGCTGTGAGGGCCATGGCCGTTCTCATCCCGATATCGCTGGGAATGGTGGCGTTACTGAGGCACAGTGAGGGCATGGCCGTCCTCATCCCGATATTGCCTGGAACGGCGGCGTTACTGAGGCACAGTGAGGGCATGGCCGTTCTCATCCCGATATTGCCTGGAACGGCGGCGTTACTGAGGCACAGTGAGGGCATGGCTGTCCTCATCCCCATATCGCCGGGAATGGCGGCGTTACTGAGGCACAGTGAGGGCATGGCCGTCCTCATCCCGATATTGCCTGGAACGGCGGCGTTACTGAGGCACAGTGAGGGCCATGGCCGTTCTCATCCCGATATTGCCTGGAACGGCGGCGTTACTGAGGCACAGTGAGGGCATGGCCGTCCTCATCCCGATATCGCCGGGAATGGTGGTGTTACTGAGGCTGGGAAGGACCTCCTGTTATAAATGAGAAACAAAGTCTCGATATTTAGCAATATTTAGATTGGTTTGTTTTATATAGACAGAGCAAGCAGCGCTGGGGAAAACGTGAGGGGTCATCGCCCACTCCACGCTTCCACCGAACTTGGATTGCAGCTCCCTTTTTATAGGATGGTTTTCCTTGTAGGAATCAATAATTATTATTGTTTTGGTGTAGTAATTCTGCAAGGTAAGCAGTGGTGGTCAGAGAAACTTCCAAACAGTGGAACAGCTCTTGGGACAATTGTTCCTATAACCATCTGGTCTTGGTAGATAAAAACAGAAGAATTGAGAAGCCTGATCTTTAGCAGATAGTTTGTGATTGATCACACAAAGGCAGGAAATCTGATTCTGCAGAATCTGTTGTGCTGTTTGAACACCTTGTTTTGCAAGCTGTCAGTAGATACAACTTATTTAGGAAACATGAATATTCATAACAGGGGGATTTAAACAGAATGGGTTTAATCATATATTTCCCGTTTCTTATTCTAAGCATTCTGGTTTATACAAACTCCAAAACTTCTATGATTAACACAAATCATTTATCAATTATCACACCATCCAGTCCAACCTGTGGCCAGCCAGAGCTGAGCTCTGAGTGCCACGTCCAGTCCTTCCTTAAACACCTCCAGGGATGATAAGCCCACCTCTGCCTTGGGCAGCCCATTTTGATGCTGTACAACCTTTTCCACGAAGGAATTTTCCCAAAATCCAGGGAATGCTGAGCTGCTCCAGAGCTAGAATTGCCCCTCTCTCACAGCCATTGGTTGGATGAGACTTCCACACGAATCCCACTGGGAATGGCTTTATCCCAGCTCCCCTCCTTGCTTGGATGTGATTATTGCAGCCAGGGAAAAAATTTGGTTGGAAAAGATTTTCTAGGATTGAATTCAACCATTCCCAACACTGCCAGGGCCACCCATGTCCCCAAGTGCCACATCCACAGGGTTTGAAATTCCTTCAGGAATGGGGATCCCTGGGTAGTTTCAGTGCCTGACAATTTTTTCCATGGAGAGATTTTTCCCTAAAATCCAATCTAAACTTCTCCTAGCACAGCTTGAGGGAAAAAATGGGATCAGGGAATGGGATCAGGGAATGCTGAGCTGCTCCAGAGCTGGGATTGCCCCTGGGCACAAGAGTGGGATGAGCCTTCCACACAAATCCCACTGGGAATGGGAAAAGTTCTTCCTGAGAAGGAGAGCAACAGCCTCACCCAATCTGAAAGAGGCAAAAAAATCAGCAACATTTTTGAGGAGAAAGAGCTCCTTTCTAAAAAAAACCAAAAAATTACACCTCAGAAATCAGCTTGCAGCCCAAAAATTTACCCCCAGTCACCTCTCTCAAAACACACCCAAAGGATTGAAATCTGAGCTGTGTCATGGCACAAAACCACTGCCTAAACCATTTGTGGTGAGGTTTTTAAATCTGATAGAGCTGGAAAAAAAGCAGCTGCTTTGGCCAGACAGCAGCAAATCCCCAAATCCTGCCTTGAAAAGCCATCAGGAGCCCCTGCTGTTCCTCCCACCCCACATCAGGGTCAAGTGGTGCTTCCAGCAAGGCTCTGGGTGAATTTTTGGATACTCTCAGCTGAGGAGATTGTCTGGAAATCTGTTCCACTTGGCTGAGATTTGGATTTTCCTCCATTTCAGCCTTTTCCCTCTGAAAAGTGGCAGGGATGAGGAGGGGATGGGGTCTGTGACACCCCCAACATCCCTATAACAGGGGGTGGATTTTCCCTGCTTATAAATTGGGAATATCTCCTCTGGAGTGCAAATTTTGCCAAATTTGGAAAAAAAAAATCTCCTTTTAACAGCTCTGACACCCCAGTGCTGGACCAGCCTTTTACACTTGATCAGGTTCATCAGGCTGAGCTCAACTTTTGGGCAGCCCTTGGATGAAATTCTTTGAAACTCATTAAATTCTTTTATAAACCCATTAAAACCCCTACATGTGCACAAAGCATTTTGCTTTCTTGGCTTTATTTAAGTAAAAAAAAAAAAAAAAAAAAAAAAAAAAAATCACAAATGGGTTCTTCAGAGGTGTAAACCCCACGAGTTCAGCTGTTAAAGTGGGACTTTGATTCAGATGAGATGTCCCCTCTTCAAGCTGCCAAAAAGCTGCACATAACCAGATGTGAGAGTGAGGATTTAAAGGTTTTAGAAGGAATTTGTGATTTTTTTTGGGGGGAAAAAGAATCCATTAAGATGGGAGAGGGAGCATTCCTGGGGCACCAGGTGTGCCAGAGGACTCAGACCCAGCATGGAAATGATGCCAAAGAAAAGAGAATTAATTTTCCTCTTTTTATTCCAGTGCAGACTTAACATGAGCAAAGTGTGAAGTTTCCATTTGGGTTCAAACCTAAACACTTCAGCAAAGTTGTGTTGCCTCACTCAACATTTCATTTATATTGGCTGGGAGCTGCTTGTGGATATTCATCCATTTTATCTCCCCCAGCCAAATCCCTTCCCAATCCTTCTCCAGGACTGGCTGCATCCTGATTTCTGCATTCCCAAATTGCTGTGTCCTGGAAACTGGAACAGAATCTCCAAACCTGCTCTTCTTTGCATTCTGAGCTCTGAATCTTGAAATTTGGGAATGTCTTTGTGGGATCATCCTTTGGGACGTCAGCAGGGCAAAGATTCCAGGATGGGATCTCCAGGTCTGTTTCTCTTGGATCCTTTTTAATTTTATTTTTATTTATTTTTTTTTTTTTTTAGGAAGGAGCTGTTTCTCCTCTAAGATTTTGCTGATTTTTTGTCTCTTTTGGACAAGGTGAGGCTGTTGCTCCCTTCCAAGTGTCCAAACACCCCTGGAGCAGCCTTGAGAATTCCCATTTCCTGCGAATCTTCATCCTCTGGGGGATTAAAAAATGTTCCTAAAATCCAACCTCAGCTTTCCCTGGCACAGCTTCATTCCCCAGAGTTCTTAAAGCTGAGTGAAACTGGTCATAACAGAGATTTTCCAATCCTGTTTTTACCTGGATATTCCCAATCCTGTTTTTAAATGGATATTCCCAATCCTGTTTTAAAATGGATATTCCAAATCCTGTTTTTAAATGGATATTCCAAATCCTGTTTTTAAATAGATATTCCAAATCCCATTTTTACATGAATATCCAAAATCCCATTTTATTCATGGATATTTCCAATCCCATTTTTTCATGGATATTCCCAATCCTGTTTTTGCCAATCCTGTTTTTACATGGATATTCCCAATCCCATTTTACATGGATATTTCCAATCCCATTTTTTTTATTGTATATTCCCAATCTCATTTTTGCTTGGCTATTTCCTGCTTATTTTAACATGGATCATGTTTTTACATGGATATTCCCAATCCTATTTTATGTGGATATTTCCAATCCCATTTTTGTTTGGATATTCCCAATCCTATTTTTATCTGGATAATCCAAATCCCATTTTTTGCTTGGATATTCCCAATTCCATTTTAATGTGGATTATTCCCAATCCTATTTTTATTTGGATAATTCAAATCCCCTTTTTTATGTGGATATTCCCAATCCCATTTTAATGTGGATATTTCCAAATTCCATTTTTTCATGGATATTTCCAATCCCATTTTTGCTTGGATATTCCCAATTCCATTTTTACATTGGTATTCCAAATTCCATTTTTTTCCTGGATATTTCCACATCCAGACAGGTGGGAAGGGAAAGTATCACTCTGTGGAGGATCCAAAAAAAATCCATGAAAAACTCATTAAGGAATTCAAATCCATATTTCTCCAAGTTATTTTAAAAAGAACATTTAAAAAATGCAAATAAAATTATTTTTATCATATTTTATAATTTTAAAAATTATCATTTTTATCATTTTATCATCAGGATAAAATTAATTTTTATCCTGCCATTCTTTGCAGGATAATAAAGAACATCAAAATTCGAGCTGATGCCAAATGCTTTATTTTAAAATATATTTTAATTGATTAATTATTATTATTAAATAAATTATATTAATTTTTTTGGTGGCAAGGTTAGTTGTTTTTATTTTGGGAGTGTAACCACATCACCCCACTGCTGGATGTGTTTGCAGGTGAAGTTTGGCTGAAGGAAAATGTGTAAAAAATCAGGAAAAAGTCAGGAAAAATTAGCAAAATACCGGCAAAAAATCATCCAAAAATCCAGCAAAAAACCAGCAAAAATCAGCAAAATATTGGCAAAAAAATCAGCAAAAATCAGAAAAAAAATAAAAAAAAAAATCAGAAAACAAATCAGAAAACAAATCAGAAAAAAATCAGAAAAAATCAGCAAAACCCAACCAAAAATCAGCAAAAATTAGCAAACCTCAGAAAAATGTTTGCAAAAATCAGGAAAAAATCAGCAACAAATCAGCAAAAAAATCTGCAAAAAAATAGCGAAAATCAGAAAAATAGTCACAAAAAAATCAGCAGGAATTAGCAAACATCAGCAATATATCAGCAAAAAATCAGCAAAACATCAGCAAAAAAATCCAGCAAAAAAAAGGACAAAAGCAGCAAAATCAGAAAAAATCCTGGCAAAAAAATCAGGAAAAATCAGCAATATATTGAGAAAAAAATCAGTGCAAAATTCAGCAAGAGACCAGCAATAAATGAGCAAAAAAATCAACAAAAATCAGTGAAAAATCAGCAAAAGTGAGAAAAATATTGGCCAAAAAAAAAAAAAAATCAGCAAAAGTCAGCAATATATTGGCAAAAAATCAGCAAATATCAGCAAAAATTTGGCAAAAATCAGGAAAAAAATCAACAAAAATTCATCAAAAATTCGTCAGAAAATCAGCAAAATATCAGCAAAACCCAGCAAAATAATGGCAAAAAAAGTCCCAAAAATCAGCAAAAAACCAGCAGAAAATCAGCAGAAAGTCAGCAAAAAATCTGCAAGTATCAGCAAAAAAATCAGCAAAAATTCTGAAAAAAATCAGCAAAAAAAAAAAAAAATCAGCAAAAAAATTATGAAAAGTGGATGTCCAAAGGATTGGTTGGATCAAAAGTGGATTTTCCCACCAGTGCCTTTGTGGGGAAGGGGGTGTGGAAAATTGGCAGATTTCCTACTTAGGTAAAAACCCAAAAGAAATAATGAGAGCTGGAAGGTGATTTTGGGGGAAATTTGCTTTAACTAAATTAAAAAAAAAAAAAAATAAAATCTGGGGGCAAATTACTGGAATTGCAGAGTCTGGAAGTTTCTGAATCCCAATTTTTTCAGCTCAACCAACATAGGAAAAAAAATCCCTGAAGCAAAGGGAATTTTTTTTCCTTCTCCAACTTTTCCCTGAAAAAAAAAACAACTTTAAATTAAATTATTTTCCCTTCCAAAGGCCAAAAAATTTTGATTTTGGAGAAAATTGAAATGTCCAAGCAGCACCTTTGAGTTCCTCAGCTCCTGGTGAGTTTTGGGATCAGGATTTAGCCCAGGGGATAAAACAGCAGTGGGAAGAGGGAGGGATTTGGGATATTTGGGATTTGGGATATTTGGGAAGGAGGCAGCAGCTGTGAGCTCTGGCTATAAAAAGTCCTCTGGAGGGGGGTGGGCACTGCTTGATTCTGTTCTAAATCTGGCCTGGAGCTGAAATCCCAGCAAGTTTCTCTCTGCCACCACCAGCTCCAAAAATTCCCTCTTTTCCTTCTCATTTCCCCTCCAAAAATCCAAAATTTTGGACTTGGGGTTGCAAGAAGACATAATTTCGTGGGCAAACCACTGAATTCATTAATTTTCTCTTTTCTCCAGAAAAGCTGAAATCCCAGGAAGTTTCTCTCTGCCACCACCAGCATCAGCAATTCCCACTTTTCCTTCTAATTTCCCCCCCAAAAAACCCAAAATTTTGGACTTGGGATTGTCCAAAAAGACATTTAGTGAAAAAACCATTAAATTCCTCATTTTGTTTTTTCTCCAGAAAAGCTGAAATCCCAGCAAGTTTCTCTCTGCCACCACCAGGTCCAAAAATCCCCTCTTTTCCTTCTCATTTTCCCCCCAAAAAACCCAAAAATTTTGGATTTGGCATTGTCCAGAACCCACATCATATATTGAAGAAACCACTGAAATTCTTAATTTTCTCTTTTCTCAAGAAAAGCTGAAATCCCAGGAAGTTTCTCTCTGCCACCACCAGCTCCAAAAATTCCCTCTTTTCCTTCTCATTTTCCCCCCCAAAAAACCCCAAAATTTTGGACTTGGGGTTGCAAAAAGACATAATTTAGTGAGCAAACCACTGAATTTCTTAATTTTCTCTTTTCTCCAGAAAAGCTGAAATCCCAGGAAGTTTCTCTCTGCCACCACCAGCTCCAGCAATTTCCTCTTTTCCTTCTCATTTCCCAAAAAAAACCCAAAAAACCCCAAAATTTTGGACTTGGGGTTGTACAAAAAGACATTTAGTGAAGAAACCATTAAATTCCTCATTTTGTTTTTTCTCCAGAAAAGCTGAAATCCCAGCAAGTTTCTCTCTGCCACCACCAGCTCCAAAAATTCCCTCTTTTCCTTCTCATTCCCCCCCCCCAAAAAAAACCCAAAAAAACCAAAATTTGGGATTTGGCATTGTCTAAAAGATGATTTAATGAATAAACCACTAAAATCAGGAAAGGTGTGGGATACACCCAAGGAAAAAAAATTCCCCAAATCTTCACATTCCTGCTCCAAACCCAACCAAATCCATGGATTTGCTCCAGTTTACCAGTATGAGTTTTATACTGGGAAGCCCAAACTGGACCCAGTAAGAAAAAAAAAATCCCAAAAATTCTGAACAAAGGGAAAAATTCCTGCTCATGATCCCATTTGGGACATCCTTGGAATTGTGGTTGAATCATTGAAAATTTGGGAATTTTTGATGGGAAATGAAGAGGTAAATGAGGGGAATTGTTGGATGAACCAAAGAAAATTTGGGAATTTTTAAATGGGAAATAAAGAGGTAAATGAGGGGAATTGTTGGATGAACCAAAGAAAATTTGGGAATTTTTAAATGGGAAATAAAGAGGTAAATGAGGGGAATTGTTGGATGAACCCAAGAAAATCTGGGAATTTTTAAATGGGAAATAAAAAGGTAAATGAGAGGAATTGTTGGATGAACCCAAGAAAATTTGGGAATTTTTGATGGGAAATGAAGAGGTAAATGAGGGGAATTGTTGGATGAACCAAAGAAAATTTGGGAATTTTTAATGGGAAATGAAGAGGTGAATGAGGGGAATTGTTAGATGAACCAAAGAAAATTTGGGAATTTTTAAATGGGAAATAAAGAGGTAAATGAGGGGAATTGTTGGATGAACCAAAGAAAATTTGGGATTTTTAATGGGAATTGAAGAGGTAAATGAGGGGATTAGGAAAAAAGTCACACAGGCACTGCTGGAATCTGGAAAATCCCACAGGAATGGGGCCAAAAGTGATTCCAAATCCTTGGCAGGAATCCAGAGGGGCTGAGCTTCCACCTGAATATCCCAGAGGTGCAAATCCCTGCAGATTCCCATGAAATCATGGATAATATGCAGAAAAAAAGACCAAAAATTGCAGGATTATGTTTAAAAATTGACAAAATAAAGAATATTTGTTGCACTGCTGTGAGTAATGATAAAAGCAGATTGTTCCTGCTGAATAAAGTGAATTATGTGGGAACACACAAGACTTTTCCAACTTTTTTATTTTTTTACTAACTCCACTTAAAAAATCTTCAAAATCAGCTTTTATTCTCTTGAAATAAAACCCTTAAAAAAAAAAAAAAAAAAAAAAAAGCAAAAAACTCACATTACACTGCCTTTAATCATAGGAATCCTGCAAGCTGGGCTGGATTTAATCCCGATTTTTTTTTTTTTTTTTTTTTTTTTTGGGATGGAAGGAAAAGGAGCTCTGCTCCTTTAAGCTTGGAGAAACTTCTTTAAATTCAGGTGGAGTCAGGATTTCCTGGGCTATAAAGTTGCAGGGAGAGGCAGAGGCAGCAGCTGCTTTGCTCAGATCTTACCCAGCCTCACCATGGTAAGAACATTCCATTTCCAATTTTTTTTTTTTTTTAATTTTTTTTTTTTTTTACTCCCTCCCCAAGCTCCAAATTCCCTCTTTTCCTTCTCTTTTTCTCCCGGGGTTTTTGAATTTCCAGCAGCTTTGTTGGAATTGCTTGTTACCTTCTGGGTTATTGATTCAGGGTTTGCTCCTTATAAGGGAAAAATGAGGGATGTGCTTGGAATTGTTGGAGTGGCCTCTTGGTGCTTTTTCCCTGTGGAGTTTGCAGCTCCTGGAGTGGGGTCTGGAAACTTAGAAAGTTTTTTAAAAGTTGGGATTTTTTATATTATTTATATTTTTTATATGTGTAGGACCAGCAAATTTTTCCTTAACTAAATGATGGATTAAAATTTAAATTTTTAATCCTTCTGTCCCCCTTTTCTCCAAAATTTTAACACTCCCAATGTGCTGCAACAAGCACAACTTTTAGTTTTTTGTTTTTTTTTTTTTTTTTTTCCTTAGGAATGAGCTGCCATGTTGCCTTTGTCTGCTCTAAACCCTTGGGATTAGATATTAAATGGATAAAAATCCCCCTTTTCCATGTAGTTTTTTCATGGAATCCCTGCTCCAAAACATTTGCAGCTGGGGACTTAAAAAAAAAAAAAAAAAAAAAAAAAATCTGCAATCCTGCTTATTTTTGGCTGATCCAGCTGAAACTTTTTGGGAAGGAGGATCCCAACTGACACTTTTTTATTTTTTTATTTTTTTTTTTTCTTTTTTTTTTTGGGTGGATGCAAAGGAGCAACTTGTTGGAAAAAAAAAATCTGGTTGCAAATGGGAGAAAACTTCAAAGTGGCTCCCAGGGATTTGGCTTTGAACTTTTCCTTTAGTCTGCAGATTTCTGGTCTGGCCTGGCCATAAAAGTGTTAAATATTTACATGGTGCTCCCAATGGGAAAATCAGCTGGACAACAATAGGCTGCCTATAGCCAGAGTCTGTAAAAGGCACTTCAGCTGGATGCAAATGTTGGGAAGATCCCAAAAAAACCCTCTGGAATATTTTAGAGGAGGGGAAAACCTCCAATAAACCGCTGCACTTTTTTTCCCTTCCAGCAGCTCCCACTTTTTCTGTTTTATTTTTCCTTTCCTTTGTTCTCATTCCCTGAGCTCTGGCAAATTCCAGTGCTCCCAGTGCAGCAGGTGCTGGGAATGGGGATTTGGGAGAGGAGCAGCTGTCCCAGGGAAGTGCTGGGAAGCCGAGCACGGAAATCTGGGATGGGGAACTATTGCAACCATGCTGCTGGGAGGGCTGGGCTGGGCTGGGCAGCCAGCATTGCCCACATAGTGCAGGTGGCAGCTGGGGCTGCGGCACTGGGATCCCGAAAATCCTGATCCCAGCGGGAATGGGATCCCGAAAATCCTGATCCCGGCGGGAGTGGGATCCCGAAAAATCCCTGATCCCGGCAATCCCTGATCCCGGCGGCAGTGGGATCCCGGCAATCCCTGATCCCATCGGGAATGGGATCCCGAAAATCCTGATCCCGGCGGGAGTGGGATCCCGACAGTCCCTGATCCCATCGGGAATGGGATCCCGAAAATCCTGATCCCGGCGGCAGTGGGATCCCGGCAGTCCCTGATCCCATCGGGAATGGGATCCCGAAAATCCCTGATCCCGGCGGGAGTGGGATCCCGACAGTCCCTGATCCCGAAAAATCCCTGATCCCGGCGGCAGTGGGATCCCGGCAGTCCCTGATCCCGTCGGGAATGTGATCCCGGCAATCCTGGATCCCGGATCCCGGCAGCAGTGGGATCCCGGCAGTCCCGGATCCCGAAAAATCCCTGATCCCGAAAAATCCCTGATCCCGGCAATCCCTGATCCCGTCGGGAGTGGGATCCCGGCAATCCTCGATCCCGGCGGGAGTAAGATCCCGAAAATCCTGATCCCAGCAGGAATGGGATCCCAGCAATCCCTGATTCCGGCCGGGAGCGGGATCCCGACAATCCTTGATCCCAAAAAATTCCTGATCCCGGCAGGAGTGGGATCCTGAAAATTCCTGATCCTGGCAGGAGTGGGATCCTGAAAATCCTGATCTCAACAGTCCCTGATCCCAACAGGAATGGGATCCCACCGCTCCTTATCCCAACAATCCTTGATCTTGTTCCTGACATTCCCTGATCCCAGAAGGAATGGGATCACGACAATCCCCGATCCCTCCTTTTCCTGACAATCCCCTGATTCTGCCAACACCCTGATCCCAGCAGCTCCTGATCCAATCCCAGATCCCAACGTTCCCTGATCCTAGCAGGAATTGGGATCCCTCCAATCCCTGATCCCAGCAGCCTCCACACCCCCAGAACTGGGGTTCTCAGCCCTCACTGGGATTTGGGGTGTTCAGGCAGCTCTGGGTTGGTGTCCCCGTGTCCCAGGAACGATCCAGTCCTGCCTTGCTCTGTCCTGGCTGTGTGGGATGGGAAAATCCTGGCACATCCATGCTTGGGGAAGGAAGAAGATGAAGTTTCACTGGAACATTTCCCTGCCATGAGTGCTTGGTGTCCTGGGATGTCCAGCTGGAATCTTCTGGAGACTCCTGGGCACTTTGGGTGGTTGTGCACTTCCCTGGAGATTTGGGATCTGCTGGTCCCACCACCCCTCTCTAAGCTGGGCTTACCTGAGCAGGCCCCAGCTGGGTGAGATGAGGTGAGACCTGAGCCAGGATGCCACAAATTCTGGGATCAGCTGCACTGCTCGTCCTCTTTGGGTGGGATCAGCTCCCATTCCCAGCCATCCCTTGGGAAGCAGCACAGCAATAATTTGGATTCTTGGGATCTGGGGCAGGAGGCTGTGCCCTGGCTTTGATCTTGGCGTGGTGGAAGCAGCAGATGCCAATTACCCAGGGAAGCACCACCAAAAGTGCCCAGGGAGCCTCCAGGAGACGCCGGTGCCTGAGGAGCTTCCCTGGAGCTGGGAATGACCTGGATAAATCCGGGTTTGTAACCCAGCCTTACTCTGCCCTGGGGCAATCCCTGTTTTCTCCAGCCTCCTTCCTGCCCTGACTCCAGCTTGGCTCAGCTTTTCCAAGCTTGGCTTCTCCCTGAGCTTTTTCCCCGGGGTCAAGAGCTTGGAGCTGCTGTTGCCGATTCCCATCAGGATGTGGGGATTGGAGCTGGTGCTGCTCAGCTGCTTCCTGCCCCAGCTTGGAGCCAGCAGCTCCTTTCCCTCCTTTCCCTCCTTTCCCTCCTTTCCCTCCTTTCCCGGGAATGCTCTGTCCAGCTGCCCAGCAGATCCTGGTTTAATCCCAGTTTGATTCTAGCTCCGGACACTTCTGTTTCCCTCATCACCCCTGAGGAGAACTGTTGGGGCTGGAACTCCTGATCCCACCCCCAGGATGTGTGAAATTCCCAATTTCCCTTTTGCAGAGGGAGTGCATTTCCATCCACATCGGGCAGGCTGGGGTGCAGATGGGCAATGCCTGCTGGGAGCTCTACTGCCTGGAGCACGGCATCCAGGCTGATGGCACCATCCCTGGCTCCCAGCAGCTGAAATCCATGGATCCCAACTCTGAGCAAGTGGATTCCTCCTTCGAGACCTTCTTCTGTGAGACAGCATCTGGCAAACACGTGCCCCGGGCAGTGTTCATAGACCTGGAGCCCACTGTCATTGGTAAAACTGGGGTTTTGGCCTTGATCCAGCTTTAATCCTTGATTCCCAACCCTTTTTCCATGGGGTTCTGCTTCTCCCACTCCTCTGCTCTGGTTAAATGTCCCCAGCCACTGGAAGCAGACAGAATTTACACTTCCAAAGGAGTGACAAACCCATGGTTTTGTCTTTGTTGCCTCCTTTTGGGACCTTCAGCAGGTGGAAAGTGACCTGGATTTGCCAGCCTTGGTGGTCCTGGCCTGAATTCCACCATTCCATGGCCAGATGTGGCACATCCGGTTCTGGTGCCACACATTCCATAGGTTTGTGGGACCCAGCTGTCCTGTTTGGCCAGCTTGATCTTGGAGAAATTGTCCAACCTGATGGATCCCTAAAGACTCCCACTTCCCCTTCCCCATCCTCAGGGATCTCTGGGTGTTTGTTTGTGTGGCACCTCAATTTGAGGTGTCTTCCTAGAAAATAATAATTATTTTATTTTGGAAATGACTCCAAATCCAGCCACCTGCTCCTGCCTTCCAGGCTTCTCCTCCTATCTTTCCATCTGGGATGTGACTCATTAGTCCTAATTAAAGGATTGCAGACTTTTGTTTGGGTTCTGCTTAATTTTTAGACACCTCATTAAGGTATTAAATGGAGAACTGAATGAGTAAGCCAGGAGATAATGGGATGTGTCCAGTGTTGGGATGGAGTGGATTAAAAACCTTCTGTGGCTGGGTCAGGTGGAAATGTCAACACTGGGGGAATTTTGTCTGTGCTGGAAAGCAGAGAGTGGAGGTGGAGCTTCCAGCCTGTGGTAACCTATCCCACAAAAACGCTGGAATTGTGGTGTCCTAACTCATTAATTTAGATTAATAACAGATTAATTTAGGATTTCTGAGTAGGTGTAGGGTGAAGATGGAGTTCTGTAGGACCTCACCTATGTGAGTTTATCCCACAACCCTTCCCTAACCATGCCATGCCCTCCTGGCGGACATTCCATGGATTTTCCTCCATCAAACTTTTCACCCAGAACTTTTCTCTGTGATTTCTCTCCCTGATTTCTCCTCCTGCTGCAGATGAGATCAGGACTGGGCCCTACCACGGGCTCTTCCACCCAGAGCAGCTCATCAGTGGCAAGGAAGATGCTGCCAACAACTACGCCCGTGGCCACTACACCATCGGCAAGGAGATCATCGACACCGTGCTCAGCAGGATCCGCAAAATGGTGAGGGACAGCGCCACGCTTTGGGCTCAGGTTACACCCTCTTGGAGCTTGGGGCAGGAAAAACAAAAAAGTCTTCAATTAAAAATCATCTTTAGGTGAGGTTGTTAATGCTGGGATTTGGTTTGGGGCTTGGGAATGCTCCAAATGTGTGTTTGTCCTAAAAGCGGAGAATTACTGTTAAAACCAGGTTTAAGATGCTCGGTGGATGCTCCAAATGGAATTTTGTACTTGGGATAAATATCCCAGTCCTTACAGGGATTAATATCCAATATTCTTGGGATAGTTTTCAACTCTTTGGGATAAATATCCAATGTTCTTGGGATCGTTATCCCAGTCCTTACAGAGATAAAGATCCATTTTCTTGGGATCATTATCCCAGTCCTTACGGGATTAAGATCCATTTTCTTGGGATCATTATCCCAGTCCTTACAGGGATTAAGATCCAACATTCTTAGCATAGTTATCCCAGTTCTTAAAGAGATAAAAATCCATTATTTGGGTCGTTATCCCAGTCCTTGCAGGGATAAACATCCATTTTCTTGGGATCGTTATCCCAATATTCTTGGGGTAGTTATTCCAGTCCTTGCAGGAATAAATATCCAATATTCTTGGGATAGTTATCTCAGTCCTTAAAGGGATAAATATCTGTTTTTCTTGGAATAATTATCCCAGTCCTTACAGGGAAAAATATCAATTTTCTTGGGATAATGATCCCGACCCTTACAGGGATAAATATCTAGTGTTCTTGGGATAATTATCCCAGTCCTTACAGGGAAACAATATCTCTTTTCTTGAGATAGTTGTCCCAATATTTTGGGATAGTTATTCCAGTCCTGAAAAGGATAAATATCTGATATTCTTGAGATAGTTATCTCAGTCCTTAAAGGGATAAATATCTGTTTTTCTTGGAACAATTATCCCAGTCCTAACAGGGATAAATGTCCATTTTCTTGGGATAGTTATTCCAGTCCTTATAGGGAAAAATATCCATTTTCTTGGGATAATTATCCTGATCCTTACAGGAATAAATATGCAATATTCTTGGGGTAGTTATTCCTGTCCTGAAAGGGATAAACATCTGATATTCTTGGGATAGTTTTCCAGTCCTTACAGGGATAAGTATCCAGTATTCTTGGGTTAGTTTTTTGGTTCTTGGGATAAATATCCAATGTTCTTGGGATAGTTATTCCAGTCCTTACAGGGATAAACATCCAATATTATTTGGGTAGTTTTTTGGTTCTTGGGATAAATATCCAGTGTTCTTGGGGTAGTTTTCTGGTCCTTGTGATAAATACCCAGTGCTCTGCTGCAGGCTGACCAGTGCAGTGGCCTCCAAGGCTTCCTGGTGTTCCACAGCTTCGGGGGAGGCACCGGCTCGGGCTTCACCTCCCTGCTGATGGAGCGGCTCTCGGTGGAGTACAGCAAGAAATCCAAGCTGGAGTTCTCGGTGTACCCGGCCCCGCAGGTGTCCACGGCCGTGGTGGAGCCCTACAACTCCATCCTGACCACGCACACCACGCTGGAGCACTCGGACTGCTCCTTCATGGTGGACAACGAGGCCATCTACGACATCTGCCACCGCAACCTGGACATCGAGCGCCCCACCTACACCAACCTGAACCGGCTGATCGGGCAGATCGTGTCCTCGGTCACGGCCTCGCTGCGCTTCAACGGCGCCCTCAACGTCGACCTCATCGAGTTCCAGACCAACCTGGTGCCGTACCCGCGCATCCACTTCCCGCTCACCACCTACGCGCCCATCGTCTCGGCGGAGAAGGCTTACCACGAGCAGCTCTCCGTGCCGGAGATCACCAACGCCTGCTTCGAGTTCTCCAACCAGATGGTGAAGTGCGACCCTCGCCGCGGCAAGTACATGGCGTGCTGCCTGCTGTACCGCGGCGACGTGGTGCCCAAGGACGTCAACGCCGCCATCGCCGCCATCAAGACGCGCCGCTCCATCCAGTTCGTGGATTGGTGCCCCACCGGTTTCAAGGTGGGCATCAACTACCAGCCGCCCACCGTGGTGCCCGGGGGCGACCTGGCCAAGGTGCAGCGCGCCGTGTGCATGCTCAGCAACACCACGGCCATCGCCGAGGCCTGGGCCCGCCTGGACCACAAGTTTGATTTGATGTACGCCAAGAGGGCGTTCGTGCACTGGTACGTGGGGGAGGGCATGGAGGAGGGGGAGTTCTCCGAGGCCAGGGAGGACCTGGCGGCCCTGGAGAAGGATTATGAGGAGGTTGGAAGGGACTCTGTGGATGGAGAGGAGGAGGAGGGTGATGAGGATGAGTATTGACAAACTGTGGCCTGGCCTTGTGGTGGCGATGAGAGAGAGATGGGGACGCTGACTGGTAACCAAAATCCAGCCTGACTGAGCACTACATGTGCTCATTTTACAGTTATTTTTTACCATTTTACATTTATTTTACCATTTACATTGTGTTTTACTGCAATCACCTAGACAAACTTTACATCTCCACTCGGTAAAATCTGATTCCTCATTAAGCCAGACTTGACTCAGTCTTGCAGTCAGAGCTCTGTTTGCTCTTGCCAGGGTATCCTCATTATCAGGCTGCACCTGCTGATTAAATCTGCAGTGCTCTCAGTCTCATTTGCATATTACCCATATCCACAGTCCTGACCTCAGCTGCAATCCAGTTCTGTCCCCAATTCCAATCTGGAGGTGCTGAAGGACCGGCCTGGACCTCGATGTTTGATGTATTAAACCTCCCCTGCTTGCATAGTTTGGGCTCACAGAGCCCCTCCTTAGCCTGGGTGTCTTGAGCTTTATCCCACTGCTGTTTATTGATGAGTGATGCTGAGTCAGGCCTAAGTTAGGCCTGACATCCTGCCTAGCTGGGAGACCCCAGTTCCTAATGCAGGGAATGCTGCCTGCTTTGGCTGGAATGGCAAACTCTTGCTCTGGCTTTTTCTTGTTAAAAGCACTTTGGAATTAGAAATGCACCTGTAAACTTCTATGCAAATGGCTTTTTGTATATGAATAAAGAGGGGTTTTTTTTTTGTGGCTCAGAATTCCTTGGATTCACCCAGGGTGGTTTTGTGGGGAGATGTCCTGAGGAGAAGAGCAAATGCTGATCAGGGTGTGCTGGGAGAGAGTCATCAACCCTAATTAGTGTGGGGGGAGTGCCCTATATCCTGTGGGAATTTCTGTCTGGAGTGGCTGTGCTCAGGGAATCCCAAGTCTGGGATCAGGGAATCACTTTGGAGTAGTGGGGAGCAATTCTGGGTGGGGTTTGGCCTCCTCACCACCTTTGGTGAAGCTCAGGTGCTGCCTGAGCAAATCCTGGTGGTTGGGAGAGTGCTGAGGATTTGGGAAATATTCCCAAAACAGGGAAATCCAGCCAGGAGTGGGGAAAGAGGAAGGGAGCTGTGTCTGATATTTGAGACAGGAGGTGGAAGGATCCCAAAAACCCTTTAGTGACCCTAAAAATCCAGGATTGGTGACAGCAGGACTGGAGGTGACCCCCTGGGAATGTCCAGGTCCCTTGAGTCACCCCAAAATTATCACCCCAAAGTCCCCAGGTCCAGCCAGGAATGGGGACAGGGAAAGGGAAGGGAGCTGTTTCCTGGGAATGGAGTCACCCCAGAAAGGAGAGAGATTTTGGGGAAAATCCCAGAGTTTTGGGGCAGCTGGAACCTGCAGTTCCCTCCACAAGAGGTGAATCCTCATTGAGTGACTTTGGGTTTATTTTCCTTACCTGGGAATAGCAAAGCTGCTCCTACAGAATTCCAGCCTGTGGGAATGTTCCCATCCACCATCCTTAATTCTGTTTTATTCAGAATTAACAGCTCCAGCTCCATGGGAAGGCTTTGGCTTTTCATTATCCTTGGTTTGGGGTCAGGGAGGAAGGGGATTCAAAATTCAGGATTATTTGGGTTCAAAAAGCTGGAGCTGGGGCAATCCAAATTTTCATTTGAGTGAATGACTTTTTGCTGATAGTAAACTCTCCAGAACCTTTTGTTAAAATTAGACCATTAGTTAAGTGCTTTAATTTGAATTCAGCTTTTTAATTTAAAGATTAAACCTTTGCTCTGGTGATGAGGGGGCTCAGTTTGATTAAGGAATTCCATGGGAAGATCTTATCTATTCCCAACTCCACACAGCTCATTTTTGTTTATTTTTACTTTCAGCTTGCTCAGATTTAGGTTTTATTTTGCTTTTTCCCTGAGCTTTACTCATCCAGTAAAATCTGCAGGCTGAGCTTTGCCAAGGAGCTTTGTCACGCTTTTGCTTTTAGATTAAATCCACTTTTTTCCAGTGATTCCCTGAGGAATCTTTAAACCACTCATTCCTGCTAAAGCAATCCCTGTCCTGCTGCCAGGGCTGGAAATTTAACTGGAATTGAGATGGGAATTCCAGTGCTCAGCCTCATATAAAAACTCCCTCTTTTATAGGGACAGGGCTGTTCCTCCTCCTCTGGGGACTCCCCTCGCTCTGAGGGATCCAAGAAAAGCAGCAGGGCAGGAAAAAAAAAAAAAAAGGAAAGGGAAAATAAAAAAAAAGGAATCCAAGGGAAAATAAAAGGAAAAAATCCAAGGGAAAAAAGCTGGATCAGGCTGGGATTGAATATTCTCAATCTCATTTTTGCTTGGATATCCCCAATCCTCTTTTTTCTTATATATTCTCAATCTCATTTTTATGTGGATATTCCAAATCATGTTTTTACCTGGATATTTCCAATCTCATTTTTACATGGATATTCCCAATCCCATTTTTGTTTGGATATTTCTAATCCTCTTTTTATGTGGATATTTTCAATCCCATTTTTGCTTGGATATTCCAAATCCCTTTTTTTATCTTGTATATTCCCAATCCCATTTTTCTGTGGATATCCCCAATCCCCTTTTTTCTTATATATTCTCAATCCCATTTTTATGTGGATATTCCCAATCATGTTTTTACATGGATATTTCCAAATCCTTTTAATGTGGATATTCCTAATCCTATTTTTACATGGATATCCCCAATCCCATTGTTACATGGAGACTCCCAATCCTATTTTTCATGGATATTCCCAAATCCCATTTTTATGTGGATATTCCCAAATCCCATTTTTATGGATTTGGGATCAGGTGGATGGGATCCAGCAGTGGGAAGGATTTGGGATGGGCTGGATGGGATCCACAGAGGGAAGGATTTGGGATGGGCTGGATGGAATCTGGGACAGGGAAGGATTTGGGATGGGCTAGATGGGATCCAGCAGAGGGAAGGATTTGGGATGGGCTGGATGGGATCCAGGACAGGAAGGATTTGGGATCAGCTGGATGGGATCCAGCAGAGGGAAGGATTTGGGATGGGCCGGATGGGATCTGGGACAGGGAAGGATTTGGGATGGGCTGGATGGGATCTGGGACAGGGAAGAATTTGGGACGGGCTTGATGGGATTTGGGATGGGCTGGATGGAATCTGGGACAGGGAAGGATTTGGGATGGGCTGGATGGGATCTGGGACAGGGAAGGATTTGGGATGGGATCTGGGACAGGGAAGGATTTGGGATGTTCTGGATGGGATCCACAGAGGGTTTGTGTGTCTGGCTGAGCAGCTCTGGGTGCAAGACCAAGAGTTTGGGTTTCATCCCTGTGAGAAGAGGCAGGACAGGCTGAATCCTGCCTGGAATCCTCCCTTGGATCTGACAGAATTCCACAAATCACCCCAAACATCGATGCTGCCCTTGCCCAGCACTGCCAGGCTCTGGATGCTCCCAGCCCCACGGGGGGTTGGTGCAGATTCCAGTGCTCCCATTTCCATCCCATTTCCTCAGGAAATCTGCCAGTGCTTCAGCCCCACGGGCTGGGCAGGGCATGGGAAAGGATCAGATTGGGAAGGGTTAATTTGGGAAGGATCCATTTATAAAGGATTCATTTGGGAATGATTAATTTGGGAAGGATCCATTTGGGAAGGAAGAATTCATTTGTGAAGGATTTCTTTGAAAAGGATCAATTTGGAAAGGATCAATTTGTGAAGAATTAATTTGGAGAGGGTAAATTTGGGAGGGATTCATTTGGGAATGATTAATTTGGGGAAGATCCATTTGGGAAGAGTTAATTTGGGAAGGATTCAATCGGGAAGGTTCAGTTTGGGAATGATTAATTTGGGAAGGAAGGATCCATTTGGGAAGGATTAATTTGAGAAGGATCAATTTGGGAAGGGTCAGTTTGGGAAGGGTTAATTTGAGAAGGATCAATTTGGGAAGGGTTAATTTGGAAAGGATCCATTTGGGAAGGGTTTGCCCAGGTGCCAGCTGTGGGTGGGACTCTCCCACTGGGATGCAGCTGGAAATTGAGGATCCCCTTCCCCTTCCCTCCTTACCAGCTGATAAAACTGTCCCTGCCTCGGCTCATCCCTTCCCACTTCCCTGGGAATTCCCTTCCCCGAAGGGGAGAACAGGAGGATCCACTGGGAGCTCCAGGCAGGTAATTTGGATTTCCAGCCTCTCCCACAGGGCTGGGACGTTCTCCCTGTCCAGCCAGCAGCTGGGAAAGGATCCCAAGCAGGGCTGGAGGTGGGAAAAGCTCTTCCCAACCTGGACCAGGCTTTCCCAGTGGGAAATCTCTCCCAACTTTCTGCTCAAAGCAGGGATTCCTCCTCCAGCCCTGAGCAAATCCCTCCTTCCAAGGATCCCTGAGCATCCCAATGGCTGAGCCTGGAAAACCTGGGGACACCTGGACAACCCTCAGAGGGGTGAGTGTCCCCCTGGACACCTTGTTCTTCCTGTGCCTCAGTTTCCCTGGGTGGACAATGAGGACAATGCCTGTGTTAACACTGGGTGATAAAATTCCATAAAATCCAAGATTCCATCGGGTTGCAATGGGAAAAGACCCCCCTGTGCACCCCTGGAGCTGAGACAGGAGGTCATTGTCCCTCTGGTGACTCTCCAGGACATTTCCAACCCACCAGGACATTTCCAACCCTCTGGCTGTCCCTTGGTGTCCCCCCTGGAATGTCCCCATGGCCATGCCCTTGATGGGGCAAATTTCTTCCCCAAATTTCTCCCCACCTCCCAAACCTGCTGCACACAAGGATGAGGGAAGAGATGGAATTTCAGCGGGGCTGGGAGGTGGAGGGTTTGGAGGAAGGGATCAACATTCCAAGGGGAATGTGGGAGTGTAGGGGGCTGGGAAAGAGCAGGAGGAGCACGGATGGTCTGTGGATGGAGAACTGAACTGGACCAGCTGGAAAACTGAGATTCAGTGGGAAATTGAGAAGGGACAGGTGGGAATTTGTGGTGGGACTCAGGGTGGGTTTGGAGCAGCCACGGAGCTCCTGGGGATCCAAACCCACCAGGGCCGTGGGGTGATCCTGGCCAGGATCCATCAGGGGACACCAGGGCTGAGGACCCTGGCCAAGACCCTTCAGGGGACACCAGGGGACACTGGGGACTTGGGGTGACCCTGACCAGGGTCCATCAAGGGACACTGGGGCTGAGTGACCCTGACCAGGACCCCAGAGCCCATCAGGGGACACTGGAGCCATGGAGTTACCCTGGGCAGGACCCTTCAGGTGACACTGGGGCTGAGTGAGTGACCCTGTTCAGGACCCCAGAACCCATCAGGTGACACTGGGGCCATGAGGTGACCTTGGTCAGAACCCATCAGTTGACACTGGGGCTGAGTGACCCTGGCCAGGACCCATCAGGGGACACTGGGGACATGGGGTGACCCTGACCAAGACCCTTCAGGTGACACTGGGGCCATGGGGTGGCCATGGCCAGGGTCTATCAAGGGACACTGGGGCTGAGTGACCCTGACCAGAACCCATCAGGTGACATCGGGACCATGGGGTGACCCTGGCCAGGACCCATCAGGGGACACTGGGGCTGAGTGGATGACCCTGGCCAGGACCCATGAGGTGACACTGGAGCCATGAGGTGACCCTGGCCAGGATCCATCAGGTGACATCGGGACCATGGGGTGACCCTGGCCAGGACTCATCAGGGGACACCAAGGCCATGGGGTGGGAGGGTAATGCTGAAGGTGCTGGTGACAAACCCAGGAGGAGGAACTGGGAAATCCCTCCTGAGATTGTCCCTTTTCCCTTCCCGTGGATTGGTGGCTGTGGCAGGGACAGCTGGTGGAGGATTTGGGATGGGGAGGTTTTGGCATCCCTACGACCCCAACGGAGCAGGAGATGGAACAACACAGCATTGGAAACTCCAGAGATCTGAGCTTTAATCAGGAACCTTCCCTGGGCGGACCCGGGTTCCCCAGGAACCTCTCCCAGCGCGTGGAAACGTCCGGCAGGAAGGCGGAGGAGAGCGGGGAGGAGACGAGGGGAGGAGGAGGAGGAAGGCGGGCGTGAGGCGGCGCCGTGGGCCGGACAGGCGGCCCTGATGGCGCTCCCGGCCCGCTGCCCCCTCCGGTCACTTCCTGCGGCCGATCTGCGCCATCAGGTGCGCGTTGGCCGCCGCCTTGGCCCGCAGGTTCTTGGCCTTGGCGATGTTGAAGAGGATGTTCATGATGTTGGTGGGGACGTCGAGCGACAGCGTCACCTTGGCGCGCCGGTCGCTCTTGGCCCGGTTCTGGTGGCTCTTGGCCTTCCCCTGGGACACATGTTTGGAGTGGCCATCCCCTGGGAATGTCCTTTTCCCCAGCTCTTCCTCCTCCCCGTCCTCCTCCTCGGACGCCTCCTCCAGGGACGGCGACTGGCGCTTGTCCAGCGCGGCGTTTTCCTGGAGGTGGATCCGCTGCGCTTCCGCCAGCGCGGCCTTGAGGCAGCTGAGGATGGAGGCGGCGCTGGAGAGGCTCAGGGCGCGGCTGGTGCTGGTGGCTCCCAGCAGGACGAGCAGCAGCAGCAGCCTGGGGTGGGACATGGCGCTGGCCTGGCCCTGGGGACACCGACGGGAGGGCAGAGAGGGCCGTGAGCGTCCCGCGGCTCCTGGTGGGATCCAATCCCTTCCCAATCCCCCAACTCCCCTCCCTGAGCTCAGAGTCACCTCCCAGGTTCCACCTGAAGGTTGGCACAGGTGGGAATGCAACCTTTGGTTTTGGGGTGCTGGTGGGAAGGGGGGTGTCCAAGGAGCTTCGCTTCCGTGGAGGGAAAGGTTTGGCTTTTACTCCATGGAATTTCCATGGAGAGGAGGATTTGACCTGTCCTTTATGGAACTTCCATGGAGCTCCCATGAGAGGAGGATTTGACCTTTCCTTCATGGAACCTCCATGGAATTTCCATGGAGATGAGGATTTGACCTGTCCTTTATGGAACTTCCATGGAACTTCCATGGAGGTGAGAGTTTGGTTTTTCCTTCATGGAATTTCCATGGAGAGGAGGATTTGACCTTTCCTTCATGGAACCTCCATGGAATTTCCTTGGAGAAGAGGATTTGACCTGTCCTTTATGGAACTTCCATAGAACTTCCATGGAGGTGAGGATTTGGCCATTGCTTCCATGGAACTTCCATGGAGAGGAGAGTTTGACCTTTCCTTCATGGAACTTGGATGGGGCATCCATGGAGCTCCCATGAGAGGAGGATTTGACCTTTCCTTCAGGGAATCTCCATGGAATTTCCATGGAGGTGAGGATTTGGCCTTTGCTTCCATGGATCTTCCATGGAGAGGAGAGTTTGGCCTTTCCTTCATGGAACTTGGATGGAACATCCATGGAGCTTCCACAGAGAGGAGAATTTGGCCTTTCCTTCAAGAAATTTCCATGGAACTTCCACAGAGGTGAGGATTTGACCTTTCCTTTATGGAACCTCCATGGAATTTCCATGGAGAGGAGGATTTGACCTTTTGACATCACCTGAGATGTCCCAAGCCCATCCCACCTCCCTCATTCCCAAAAGGATGTGGGAATGGTGGCCCTGTGGGATGGCCCTGTGTCCCACCAGCTCCATCCAGGATCCTCCAATGAAATATGCTCAATTTTGGGTTTTTTGGGTCTTTTTCACCCATTTTTGGGGGCTGTGAATCCCTGGATAACTCTCCTGCTCCACAAACCCTTCAAATTTCCCTTTATCCCCACCTCACCTCTCCAAAATCCCACCAAGGATCTCCCGTGGGGCTTTTCCCACATTCCCAGGATGGAAAAATGTCCCCAAACATTCCTGAGGCCACGTGAGCTCTGCAAGTGCCTGGAATCCTGCTGGAATTCCAAAAAAAACCTGGAATCCTGCTGGAATTCCCAGAAAAACCTGGAATCCTGCTGGAATCCTGCTGGAATTCCCAGAAAAACCTGGAATCCTGCTGGAATTCCCCAAACCCTGAAATTCTGCAGAAATTCCCAAAAAAACCTGGAATTCTGTTGGCATTCCCAAAACCCTGAAATCCTGCTGGAATTCCCAAAAACTCTGGAATCCTGCCAGAATTCCCCAAAACCTGGAGTTCTGCTGGAATTCCCAGAAAAACCTGGAATCCTGCTGGAATTCCCGAAAACTGTGGAATCCTGCTGGAATTCCCAGAAACCTGGAATCCTGCTGAAATTCCCAAAAACCTGAAATCCCCCTGCCAATCCCAAAATCCTGGAATTCTGCTGGAATTCCCAAAAACCTGAAATCCCCCTGGCAATCCCAAAATCCTGGAATTCTGCTGCAATTCCCAAAAACCTGGAATCCTGCTGGAATTCCCAAAACCCTGAAATCCCCCTGGCAATCCCAAAAATCCTGGAGTTCTGCCATTCCCGATATTCTGGCCCCATCTTGTGGCCAGCGCCTCTCACAGCAATTCCTGGCTGGGGAAAGTTCCCTGGGAATTTTGGGGACTGGAATTCCAGCCTGGATTTTGGGAAAATTTTGCTGCTTTCATTCCCATGGGGGCTTGCAGGATTTCTTGGGAATTCTCCTGGGGATGAAATTGCCTTTCCCTGTCCGTGAAAGGGGAAATTTGGGAAGTTTTATTCTCTAAATTCTGCCCTTTTCCATCTCTTGGAGAGGGAATTTTGGGAAGTTTTTGGAATTTCTTGGAATTTTGAACAGGTTTATTTCCTTAATTCTGCCCTTTTCCATTTCTTGGAGAGAGAATTTTGGGAATGTGGAATTTAGAATTTTCTTCTCCTTAAATTTTCACTTTGCTGTTCCTCGGAGTGGGAATTTTGGACAAGTTTATTCCCTCAATTCTGCCTTTTGCTGGTTCTTGGAGTGGGAATTTTGGGAAGTGTCATCCTCTAAATTTTCTGCCTTTTGCCATCACTTGGAGAGGGAATTTTGGGAATGTCTCTTCTCCTTAAATTTTCTTTTTGCTGGTCCTCAGAGTGGGAATTTTGGACAGGTTTATTCCCTAAATTCTGCCTTTTTCCATCCTTTGGAGAGGGAATTTTGGGAAGTTTTATCCTCTAAATTTTCTGCCTTTTGTCATCCCTTGGAGAGGGAATTTTGGGCAGGTTTGTCACCTTAACTTTTCCCTTTTCCATCTCTTGGAGAGGGAATTTTGGGAATGTCTCTTCTCCTTAAATTTTCCCTTTGCTGTTCCTCAGAGTGGCAATTTTGGGAAGTTTTATTCCCATTAACTCTGCCCTTTATTGTCCACAGAGGGAGAGATTTGGGAAGTCTCATCCTCTCAATTCTGCCTTTTGCTGTCACCTGGAGAAGGAATTTTGGGAAGCTTTATACCCTTAACTTTTCCCTTTTCCATTTCTTGGAGAGGGAATTTTGGGAATGTGTCTTCTCCTTAAATTTTCTTTTTGTTATTCCTCAGAATGGGAATTTTGAGCAGCTTTATTCCCTTAATTCTTCCCTTTTCCATCCTTTGGAGAGGGAATTTTGGGCAGCTTTATCCCTTTAACTCTGCTCTTTGCTATCCATGGAAAAGAGGAGAGATTTGGGAAGTTCATTCCTTTAATTCTGCCCTTTTCCATTGCTTGGAGAGGGAATTTTGGGCAGGTTTATCACCTTAACTTTCTCCTTTTCCATCTCTTGGAGAGGGAATTTTGGGAATGTCTCTTCTCCTTAAATTTTCTCTTTGGTGTTCCTCAGAGTGGGAATTTTGGGTGGATTTATTCCCTTAACTCTGCTCTTTTCTCTCCATGGAAAAGAGGAGAGATTTGGGAAGTTCATTCCCTTAACTCTTCCCTTTTCCATCTTCCCAAGAGGAGATTTGACCCCTCCAAAATCCTTCCCTCAGGATTTGGGGGAGCTGCTCCATTTCCACTCCTGTTCCTCCCCAAAAATCCATCCCCCCCACCCTTCCCTGGCTCTGGGTGGGAGAGGAGCAGCCATGGAATTCCAGGGAAAGTTTTTCCTGCAGGATCAAGGAAGGAAAACCCTCCCCAGGCACTCAACCTCCACATGGGATCATGTAGGACCCCAAAACTCTTTTCCTCCAACCCCAAATTTGGGGCACATTTGGCCATTTAAACATGAGGATATCCCAGGATTTAATTTTTCTCGGGGAAAAAAGGGGGTGGAGATTTGGGAACAGCGATTTTTCCATGTGATCCAAGCCTGAGACTCCCGAAGGATTTAGGGTGAAGATTTCTCCCACCCCAAAATTCCTTTTTTTTTTTTTTTTTTTTTTTTTTCCCCAGCTGTATTTCATCTCCCTCCCTATGAATTTTGGGATTGGGGTTTTTCCCCACCCCAAATCCTGGATGGGGACTGGGAAATTCTCCAAAAGCCCTTCCAGATTCCCCGTCTGGAATCTCGGAGCAGCATTTTCACCTCTGACTGAACCCAGCGCCTTTTCCTGGGATTTTTTCCAGCTTTTCCTGCTTCACAAAAATCTGGGAATCTCAGCTGAGCTGAGGGAAAGGCAGAACAAGAGGAAAACGCGGCTGAAAACATCCCCGCCCATCCCTGCTCCTCGCCGGGATGGATTTAAAAATCAAAGGGAAAAAAGCAAAGAAAAACTGATTTTTTTTTTTTTTAGGATTTGGTTTGTTTTTGCCGGGGGAGGGGGAGGGGGGGGTTGTGCTCCAACGCTCCAGGAAGTTTTTATGGAGCAGGAAAAAAAGCTGGAATTGGGAATAGCTGCTTGCTAAAAAAAAGCAGGAAAAGGAAAGAGAAAAAAAAAAAAAAAAAAAAAAAAAGGATTTGAGGAAATGGGAATGAAACCCGCGCTGCTGCAGGGCGACCTGCGAGAGCCGCTCCTCCCGCTGGGAATTGCTGGGAATGTTTTCCAGGAATTTTTTCGGGATGCTGCCGAGCCGAAAGGAGCGTTTGAGAAATCTCCCGCTCGGCTCCAAAGGAGAAAAACGCCCCTGGAAAAAACGCTCTGGAAAAGCGGGATCGGGGATTTGCTGGAGATGGAACCGGAATTTTCCCTGTTCCCGAAGTAAGTCTGGGATAAAACTGTGGGTGGGACCTTCTTCAGCTCCTCTTCCCCCGAGGAGCTTTTCCCGGTGCTGATTCCCAAAAATCCAGGGAATTGGATCGCTGGTGCCTCGCTCTGCTCCCCATCCCTGCAGGGATTTATCTCCCTAATTTTCCTTTTCCCAACATTTCCCAACCCTTCCCATGCTGCCTATTCCAATCTGCCTCCCAGAATTGCTGGAATAATAAAAAAATATTTTTCTTAGGAGGGAGGGTGAAGGGAATTTGCAATCCCTTGATATCAAAATATCTTTCATTGCTTTTCCCTACCCTGCCTAATTTTTTTTTTTTCCCTAAAATAAACCCCCTGGAATCTGATTTCCCAAGGAAAATTTCCAAGGAATTTTTAAAGTTTCTGCAAACTGGGGGATAAATGAAATCCAGGCACTCACCTGCTTCTCCTGGATCTTGGGATGGGAAGGATTTGCCGTGGAATCACTGCCAGGAAAGAAGCATCAGGAGCCTTTCCCGAACTTCTGGCTGCTCCCTGACTTTTATATCTATTTTTTTTTATTATTATTTTTATTTTTTTTTTCAGGGGCTGAGATATATAATTTTTTTTTTCCTCTCTCTGGAAACCTTTCCCCGCTCCCTGGTGCATTTATAAAAAAATCAGGGATCACGGGGTTAGAGTCGTAATTCCAGACGTGGAGCCTTGTCTTGGGAATGATTTCATTAAAATGAGATCAGAGCGAGCCGGTGACGTCACGGAGGGAAAAAACCGGGAATGGGGGGAGGGAAGGGGGGGAAAGACGTCGGATCCCAAAATCTGGGAAGAGTCACCCCAAAGTGGGGCTGGCGTCAGTGCCGGGATTTTGTGGGATCACGCACGTCTTTGTCCCCGGGGTTTTGGGGGCAGGGAGGATTCCAAAGGTTTTTCTGGCTCCAGGGATGGATTGATGTTATCCCAAAAAAACGGGGTTTTATTCCCAGAGTCGGGATTTAGGAGGGTTTTCCCTGTTTTTCCCCCATTTCTATTCATGGAGGGAAATCCCTGGGAAATGGAAATTTTGGGAAAACTTCCAGGATTTAGCAGAATCCGAAGAAAAGGATGGTTAGGACGAGGTGTGGGATTCCCTAAAATTCCCTAAAACTCCAGCAGGATTAACTTGGATCACCCCAAAACAGCTGCCAGGTGGGAAAAATTCCCAGTTTGGGCTCCCAGCACTGACTGGTCCCAGTGTGCCCAGAAACTCCTGGAATCCCCCAAGGTTTGGGAGCAGAAAAGGGTGGGGAGGGAAATTTGGGAACAGGGAGCAGGATGGAGATTTGGGAACTGGGATGGAAATTTGGGAACTGGGATGGGGATGGAGATTTGGGAACGGGGATGGGGATTTTGGGAACTGGGATGGGGATGGAGATTTGGGAACAGGGAGCAGGATGGAGATTTGGGAACAGGGAGCAGGATGGAAATTTGGGAACTGGGATGGAAATTTGGGAACTGGGATGGGGATGGAGATTTGGGAACTGGGATGAGGGATGGAGATTTGGGAACTGGGATGGAGATCTGGGAATGGGGATCAGGATGGAGATTTGGGAACTGGGATGGAGATTTGGGGACTGGGATGGAGATTTGGGAACTGGGATCAGGATGGAGATTTGGGAACGGGGATGGGGATGGAGATTTGGGAACGGGGATCAGGATGGAGATTTGGGAACTGGGATGAGGATGGAGATTTGGGAACTGGGATGGAGATTTGGGAACTGGGATCAGGGATGGAGATTTGGGAACGGGGATCAGGATGGAGATCTGGGAATGGGGATCAGGATGGAGATTTGGGAACTGGGATCAGGATGGAGATTTGGGGACTGGGATGGAGATTTGGGAACGGGGATCAGGATGGAGATTTGGGAACTGGGATGGAAATTTGGGAACTGGGATCGGGATGGAGATTTGGTAACAGGGATCAGGATGGAAATTTGGGAACTGGGATGGAGATTTGGGGACTGGGATCAGGATGGAGATTTGGGAACAGGGATCAGGATGGAGATTTGGGAACTGGGATGGAAATTTGGGATCTGGGATCAGGATGAGGATCAGGGATGGGGATGGAGATTTTTCCATGGGATCCAAGTAAGATCTCAGCTCCCTCCAAAGGGTCCCACCATGGATTTGTGGCTGGGCTGGATTCTCCTGGAGGCTCCAGGACCAAATTATCCAAATTTCCTTTCTGAAGCTTCCTTGGAAAAGGAATTGCTGAGCTGGAGGGGAGCAGTTTTCCCTGGGAATGAGGCAAATCCTGCTGAAAGTGGGAAAATCCTGGGAGAAACCCCTGGAGGCAGCAGAGACCTGGGTGGGCTCTGATTTAGGGTGGGGAGATGTTCCCACTCCCAAAATTGTGGCTTTTCCACCTCTGGATCCAATCCTGAGGTGTTTTCCTGAATTTTATTCCCCCCAAAAAATTTATTTTCCCACAAAATGCTTTGCTGGGAAGGGAAAATATCCTTGTGGGAGGCTCCAGAAATGGAATTTTCATGGTTTTATTAAGAAAAAATAGGGAAGAGAAAGCAGAAAAAAAAAAAAAAAAAAAAAAAAAAAAGGAATTTTCTGGTTTATCCTTTAAAAAGCAAATCCTACTTTTTTTTTTTTTTTTTTTTTTTTTTTTTTTTTTTTTTTTTTTTTTTTGGCTGCCACAATTTGGAATTCCCCACCCTGGGAGGAGCAGGGAAGATAATTTCCTGCAGAAATTTTGTATTTCCAAGGGGGAAAAAAAATCCAGAAAAATCTCTGAGGCAGGAAACATCCCAGGGCACCCACAGGACGTGGAGGGCTCAAACTTCCCAAAAGTTTCCCTGAAAAGTCCCAAATTTATAAAAAATGCAGGATGTGAGGGTCAGGAGCCCTTTTCCCACCTTTCCTGGGAGCTGAATTTCCTGGAGTGAATCATTGCTTGGAGCTCATTAAAATTTCATCTCCACAAAACCAGGAAAAATCAAAAATCAGGGATTTGGGGTCATTCCAAAAAAAAAAAAAAAAAAAAAAATCCTAAATCCCAGAAGTTTTGCCAGGAGGATTTTCCTACTTGTCTTTCCCCTTTTTCCCCCCCAATTTTTAAGATTTAATTTTCATTTTCCAGGCTGTGGAAGGAGGAGGATTTCCCAGGGAAATTCCCAATTTCCCTAAAATCCTACAGCAAACCTTTCCTCTGCCCCGAGGCTGATTTAGGGGATTTTATGGGATTTTTATTCCTTAAAATCCCAATTTTTGGGGTGATTTTCACTCCTCCTGACAGCTCAAATCCATAAAGTTTTCCCAAGGTGGCCAAATATTGGAAAACTCCATCCATAAGGAAAAGAAGAGCTGGGAATACAAAATCCTGAATAATTATTTTGCATTTTTTGCACTTTTTTTTTCACCTTTTCCATGGGGATTTGCATCCCTGGATTTCCATGAAACTGTGTTTCATCTTCTTGTGAATTAATTAAATTAGTTCCATTCATTAATAAAATTAATTAAAGCCTGGAGCTTTGGATGCCAGGAAAGCTCCTTGGGATGAACTGGATTTGGGATATTTTGGAAATTCCCAAAAATCACTTTGGGCCAAACCCAAAAATCCAACTCCTTGGAATTAAATTTGGATTTTGCTGCTTTCCCTCCAAAGGAAAAGGAGGGAAAAAAAGTGATGGAGGAGGAAAAACAATCCCAAATCCTCCAAATTTTCCTGGAATGTTTGTTTTATTCATTCTGTTCCCTTTTCCAAAGGGATTTTTGCACCTCCCTGGAAATGCAGGAAAAATTCCTGGTTGGAAAGGAAAAAAAATCCAGGAAAATATGAAGGAAGCTTGGATCCTCACCCAGACTCTGGGAATTTTCCCTGATTTTTTGTTTTCCAACATAAAATCCACTTTTATCCCAAAAATCTGAGTCTTGGAGGAGCTGCTCCTGATTTTTCCTGCACCCAGATGTGGGATCTGATCCCACTGCTGAGGCTGGAAAAGTTATGGGAAATTTCTGGGAATGTTTCATTCCTTCCATTGTTGCCTTTCCAGGATTTTTTGGGATTTTCCAGGTGCCAAGTGGAGCAGGATGAGCCCAAGGTGGATTTTTCCCTTGGTTTTCCAGGAACAAACCCATCCTGATTTTTTCCCCCCTGCAGAGCTGCCTGGCACTGAAGGTTTTCCAGGTTTTTCCAAGGATTTTCTGCCTTCCCAGGGATGTTGGGATGCAATTCCAGTCTTGGGATGGGGATGGGAATTCAGGGATAGAGCTCCTGCTCCAAACTGGGATGGGGATTTGGGAATGGGAAAAGGGATTTGGGAGCAGGGATGAGGATTTGGGAACAGGGATGAGGATTTGGGAAAAGGGATTTGGGAACAAGGACAGGGATGGGGATTTTGGGAACAGGGATTTGGGAAAAAGGACAGGGATGGGGATTTGGGAACAAGGATGGAGATTTGGGAACAGGAATGGAGATTTTGGGAACAGGGATGAGGATTTTGGAACAGGAATGGGGATTTGGGAACAGGGATTTGGGAACAAGGACGGGGATGGGGATTTGGGAACGGGGATTTGGGAACAGGAATGGGGATTTTGGGAACAGGAATGGGGATTTGGGAACAGGGATGGAGATTTGGGAACAAGGACGGGGATGGGGATTTGGGAACAGGGATTTAGGAGCAGGGATGGGGATTTAGGAACAGGGATGGGGATTTGGGAATAGGGATTTCACCCCAAAAGGACTGTGCATGGCAGGAAAAGCTCCCAGAGAGGATGGAGGGGGTCACAGAGGCTTTCCCAAGATTTAGGCCAGGCTGGATGAGGCTCATCCCAAGCCTGGGATAATGGGAAGTGTCCCTGCCCTTGGGATGAGCTTTAAGATCCTTTCCAACCAAAGCATTCCACGATCCAGGATTAAATCCATCCCTCCATTAATGGCACCTTTAATTCCTCCCAGTGTAAAAATCCAGAATTAACCACCCCAGTTCCAGCTGGGAACATTTCCAGGGCTGCTTTCCCACCTGGCAGGATTTTGGCTCCTTCCCAAGGAATCCAATCCAATCTCATCCAGGGGTGCTGGGGGAGGCTCAGCCTCATTTCCCAATTACCAAATTATCCCAACCCAGCCTCTCCTCCCTCTCCTTTGTCAGGGTTGCTTAGGAACCACCGTGGGCATCAGAGCTGCAGCCTGGAGGGTTTCAAGATTCCCTGGCTGGAAGCAGCAGGAATCCCCTCCTGGAAAGAGCCTGGATCCCAAACTCTTGGAATGATTCCCAAAATTATGGATCTGAGCCTTCAATTCCTCTCTTTTCAAAGATTCCCTCAAGCCCAGAGCAGACAAACCTCACCTGAATTTTGATTTTTTTTTTTTAATAGATTGTGGAGAATTCATGGATTTTTTTTTTTTTTTTTCCAGAAGGAGGGAATTCTGAGAGAGAAATATTTTCCTTGGAAGGCTGGGATCAGCCACAGCTCCTGCCCTGCTTGCAGCAGGGTTTGCTTTCCTGCCAGGGCCCATTTTCCCTGGGAGACGAGGGAAAATCCACCCAAACTGATCCCAAATCCCCTGGATCTGGCACTGGAAGCCAAGCTGTGCTTCCAGAAGTTTTTCCCATTGAACATCTGGGTGAGGTGAGACTCCAATCCTAAATCCATGGATTTGCATCAGTGCTGGAGCCACAGATCCTGACAGGACACCATCCAAAATCCCTCCTTATTTCCAAATCCCATGAGGATTTTTGAGCTTTAAATCCCAGATTTCCACTGCTCAGCTCTGCTTTTTCCAAGGGCCTTTCTCCAAAAGATGCTCAGGAATTTTCTGGAGCCCTAAAACCTCTCCCCCACTCCCACACTGAGATAATTCCAAGGAACTCCATGAGCTGACCTGGCATTTCCAAGGAAATGCTGGGGCTCCACTCCCAGGATGTTTTGGCCCTGCCAAAGCCTGGATGGCAAATCCATAGGGAACATTTGATTAATCCAATGGGAATTAAAAAATATTCCAGTTCTCAGTTTCTCCAAGATTTCTCTGATGGGAATTTGAGCTGGGTTTAATCTGAGCCTGACCTTAGTCCTGCCTAGAATTCCTCTTACTGGATTTCCACAAGTTGCAGCTCTGAGCTCCTCAAGGAATTGGAAGTGGAATTTTTTTTGGGAGAAGCCTGGTTTGGATCCCTCTTGTTTTTCTTGGAGATTTTGGGATGGCTCCTTTTATTCTGCCCAGGGAATTCTCAAATGGAGAAGAAATTGGGGATTCCTAAAGGTCACAGGGAATTCCCAAATGGGGATGAAAGTGGGAATTCCTAAAGGCCCCAGGGAATTCCCAAATGGGGAAGAAAGTGGGAATTTCTAAAATTCACAGGGAATTATTTACCAGGCTAAAAGGTTCCCACCCACCTGATCCAGCTGGAAAAAACAGATATTCCCCCTTTTCTCTGCCATTCCCAAGGTTTCCTTCTTCCTGGCAAATAATCCATAATTTCATGGCATTGAGACACTTTTATTTTACAAAAATAAAACTCAGGAATTTGTGCCACCTGGTTTGGCTCAGGAATTCTGTCCTTCCCATCCTCCTTTTCCTGAGCATCCAGAGGTTTCCCTCTCCTCATCCCATAATGTCCATAATTCCAGTTTTCTTTCTTTCCAACATCTTCATGTTTGTTTTTTCTTGTCCATCCCAGAGGTTTTGGATCCTTCCAGGATTTAAACGAAGCTCTTGGAGCTGCTCATCTCCCTCTGCCTGGTTTGGGAAAAAGAGGGAAGAGGAAAAATGGGAATTTCAGAAGTTGGCTGCAGTTTGGGCTCCCTCTTGGAATTCCCAAGCTCACAGTGGCTCAGGAACACCATGGGATTGTCCCATCCCACATCCATAAATATCCCAATCCTGGCTGAATCCTGGCTCTGTTGAGGATCAGCCAGGAAAAATGGGCACACAGAGGGCTCAGGAATTGTCCTGGATTGGGATTAATCCTGGATGGGATTTCCTGCTCTGGAAAATCCTGGATGAGATTTCCTGCTCTGGAAAATCCTGGATTTGATTTCCTGCTTTAGAAAATCCTAGATGGGTTTTTCCTGTCCTGGGAAATCCTGGATGGGATTTCCTGCTCTAGAAAATCCTGGATGGGATTTCCTGTTCTGGAAAATCCTGGATGGGATTTCCTGCTCTGGAAAATCCCAGATGGGTTTTGCTGCTCTGGCAAATCCTCAGTGGGATTTCCTGCTCTAGAAAATCCCAGATGGGTTTTGCTGCTCTGGAAAATCCTGGATGGGATTTCCTGCTCTAAAAATCTTCAGTGGGATTTTCTGCTCTGGAAAATCCTGGATGGGATTTCCTGCTCTAAAAATCCTCAGTGGGATTTTCTGCTCTGGAAAATCCTGGATGGGATTTCCTGCTCTGGAAGAACCTGGATGGGTTTTGCTGCTCTGGAAAATCTTGGATGGGATTTCCCTGTTCTAGAAAATCCCAGATGGGTTTTCCAGCTCTGGAAAATCCTGGATGAGATTTCCTGCTCTGGAAGATCCTGGATGGGTTTTCCTGCTCTAGAAAATCCAAGATGGGTTTTGCTGCTCTGGAAAATCCTGGATGAGATTTCCTGTTCTGGAAAATCCTGGATGGGTTTTCCTGCTCTGGATGATCCTGGCTGGGTTTTCCTGCTCTAGAAAATCCCA
Organism: Oenanthe melanoleuca; assembly: GCF_029582105.1. Taxonomy (NCBI): domain Eukaryota; kingdom Metazoa; phylum Chordata; class Aves; order Passeriformes; family Muscicapidae; genus Oenanthe; species Oenanthe melanoleuca. The sequence continues at coordinate 68,152,662 of NC_079334.1, read as the reverse complement.
GGTGGGATTTCCTGCTCTAAAAATCCTGGATGGGATTTCCTGCTCTAAAAATCCTGGATGGGTTTTGCTGCTCTGGAAAATCCTGGATGGGATTTCCTGTTCTGGAAAATCCTGGATGGGATTTCCTGTTCTGGAAAATCCTGGATGGGTTTTCCTGCTCTGGATGATCCTGGCTGGGTTTTCCTGCTCTGGAAAATCCTGAATGGGTTTCCAGCTCAGTGTTTTAGCTCCTGGCTGTAGGAAAAGGGGATCTGGGGGAATTTCCAGCCTCACCTGCGGAGCCCTGGCAGCGCCGCTCGCAGTCCCGCCGGGACGGGAAGCGGTTGCTGTTCCCTCGGCAGCCCCCGAACAGGAAGGGCCGGCAGGAGTTTGTGGGGCTGTGGAAGTACCAGAGCAGGGAGTGGTGCTGGCAGGAGCCCTCATCCATGGGCTGCAGGCACAGGGCTGCAGGGAAACACCCAAAAACCCCCAGGGGTTGGATCAGGGTGGGAAAACACCCAAAAAACACCCAGGGGTTTGATCCGGGTGGGAAAACACCCAAAAACCACCCAGGGGTTGGATCTGGATGGGAAAACACCCAAAAACAATCCAGAGGTTGGATCTGGGTGGGAAAACACCCAGAAACCACCCAGGGGTTGGATCCGGGTGGGAAAACACTCCAAAACCATCCAGGGGTTGGATCCGGGTGGGAAAACACCCAAAAACCATCCAGAGATTGGATCTGGGTGGGAAAACACCCAAAAACCACCCAGGGGTTGGATCTGGGTGGGAAAACACTCCAAAACCATCCAGAGGTTGAATCCACTCTGGAAAACACCCCACAATCATCCAGGAGTTGGATTTGTTCTGGAAAACACCCCATAACCATCCAGAGGTTGAATCCAGGTAGGAATACACCCCACAACCACACATGGATTGGATTTGCTCTGGAAAATATCCCCAAAACCATCCAGAGGTTTGATCAAGGGGGATAAACACCCCAAAACCATCCAGGGGTTGGATTTGCTCTGGAAAACACCCCCACACCCACTCAGGGGTTGGATCCAGGTGGGAAAAGGGCACAGTATGGAAAACAACCCCATAACCATCCAAGGGTTGGATCCCACAGTGGACAAAGGAGGGAATCCGAGTGGGTTCCCAAAGGGGACAAAGGGAAACATCCAGCACTGGATTCCTTAATTGGAAAAATGGGGATACCCAGGAGTGGATTCCCAAACTGGAAAAGTGGGGATACCCAGGAGTGGATTCCCAAATTGGAAAAGTGGGGATTCCCAGGAGTGGATTCCCAAATTGGAAAGATGGGGATACCCAGACCCCCCAGAGGGGACAAAGAGGGAAATCCAGCTCTGGATTCCCAGAGTGGGATGAGCTCCGTGTTGCTCCATCACCCATCCTGTGATTCCCACCACGGTGACCCCTGACCTTTCCCAAGGGATGGTTAAACCCTGGATTCCAGGTGGGATATTTTCACAGGAATGTTTGCACGCAGGGAATTCCAGGAGGATCCTTTTTCTGGATCAAAACCCCCTCCAGTTCCTTCACCACCAGCTCAAACCCAGCTGAGTTTTAACCTGGTGCAACTCCTTCAGTGCCACATCCTTGATCCCGAGGCCAAGCAGCCCTTCCCACCTGGGAAGTGACTTCCCTAAATGCCACTTAATTCCTGCTTTTCACCTGGTAATTGGCCGTCTGCTTCTGGCTGAGAGGTTCCCATTGTCTGCCGTGCCTGGGCTGGGGGGGAGGAAAAAAAACCAAAAAAAAAACCAAGGAAATCACACGGAATGAGGGCGTGCAAACAAATTATCCTGCATTTCAACCAAGATCCTGGGAGCCTTCCGTGGCTAACGAGTTCTCCTAATAAATGTCACGGAGCAACCGGCCAGGGGCAGCGAGGAACCGGCGGCAATAAAACCCTTAATGGTGTTAAACAACTCCGTGGGAAAGGTTGGGCGTTCGTCAGAGAAAATGGAAGTGTTTGAGGCTGTTTGTTGGAGATAAATGTCAGGCTGGAGCTGGGGAGGCTCGGGAAAGCCGGGAGCGATTGGAATCTGGCGGCAATAACGCCGGGGCTGCAGAATCCTGTTAATATTTGGAGCCGCTCCGCGCTCGTCACTTAGCACGGGGATTTATGAGCCCTCCTGCCTCAGCCCCAGCTTTTAATGGGATTGTTGGCTGCTGCTGTGATTCAATAACACCTGGAATGTCCCATCCATCTGATCCCGAGCGCTGCCGGGGCATAAATCGAGTTTAGATCCAGATGGGAGACTCTGACGTCCGGCACCGGCGGCGGGAGGGGAGTGAGGGTGGTTGGGGTTTGGTTCTAGGCTTGGCTGGTTTTTTGGGATGTGTTCATTCCTTACATGGGGCCATCACTGATGGGTTTGACTCAAAACCCTTCCCAAAACTCCTGAAGCTCTTCCCAAAGCTCTCTGTCTTGGGGAGCCATGAAATCATAGAATATGAGCTTGGGATTGGGTGATCCTTAAGGTCCTTCCATCCCAAACCATTCCATGTCCCAAATTGGAAGGATCTGTAAAAACCCTGGAATCCAACTCTCCATTGGACTCCTTGGCCTGGAATTGGATGATTTTTAAGTCCATTCCATCCCAAACCATTCCATGTCCCAAACTGGAAACTGGCCTGTAAAAACCCTAGAATCCAAATCTCTGTTGGATTCCCAGCCTTGGAATTGGATAGTTTTTAAGATCCTTTCCATCCCAAACCATTCCATGTCCCAAAATGGAATCCAAATCTCCATTGGACTCCTTGCCCTGAAACTGGATGATTTTTAAGGCTCTTCCAGCCCAAGCCATTCCACATCCCAAATTGGAAGGGATCAATAAAGACCATTGAGTCCAACTCTGTTGGAATCCCTGCCTTGGAATTGGATGATTTTTAAGATCCTTTCCATGCCAAACCATTCCGTGTCCCAAACTGGAAGGGTCTGTAAAAACTCTGGAATCCAAATCCCCATTGGAATCTTTGCCTTGGAATTGGATGATTTTTAAGGCTCTTCTATGCCAAACCATTCCATGTCCCAAACTGGAAAGAGGGCCGTAAAAATCCTGGAATACAAATTCCCATTGGACTCCTTGGCCTGGAATTGGATGATTTTTAAGGTTCTTCCATCCCAAACCATTCCATGTCCCAAACTGGAAACTGGCCTGTAAAAACCCTGGAATCCAAACCTCTGTTGGACTCCCAGCCTTGGAATTGGATAGTTTTTAAGATCCTTTCCATCCTAAACCATTCCATGTCCCAAACTGGAAAGAGGGCTGTAAAAACCCTGGAATACAAATTCCCATTGGACCCTTTGGCCTGGAATTGGATGATTTTTAAGTCCCTTCCATCCCAAACCATTCCGTGTCCCAAACTGGAAGGGTCTGTAAAAACTCTGGAATCCAAATCCCCATTGGAATCTTTGCCTTGGAATTGGATGATTTTTAAGATCCTTTCCATCCCAAATCATTCCATGTCCCAAACTGGAAACTGGGCTGTAAAAACCCTGGAACCCAAATCTCTGTTGGACTCCTTGGCCTGGAATTGGATGATTTTTAAGGCTCTTTCATTCCAAACTATTCCACATCCCAAGCTGGAAGGTATTGGAAGGATCATGGAGTCCAGCTCCCTCTTAGACTGGAATTTGGAGCATTGAGACCTCCCCTACAGGATATTCTTGGGATGACAAAGAGGATTTAATGGCAGTGATCAAATTTAATTAAGCCCCGAACCCCCAGGCTGGGAAATCATTCCACAGCTCCATCCCCCTAATTTGGAAGGAATTCCCAAACTTGCATCCCTAATAAAACCCCACACCTATAAACTGTAGGACAACACCACAGCTGATTTTGGGGTGTAAAGGTGACAACATTGGGGTGACTTGCTCAGTGTAATGGGATTTTTAATTTATTCTGAATTATTTTTCTGGCTGTGCCATCCAGGAAAAAATTATTTTTCTGCTGTACCCAACCCTCCTCCTCCTCCTGGTGACAAAATCTGAGCATCTTCATTCACTGAATTACAAGAAGTGATCCCAAACTCTCCCTCCTTTTTAATCCTGCCCTGAAGTTTGGGTTTTGAGAAACCCTGCATAATTCCTCAATTTCTCCCTCTTTTGTTTTCCCTCTCTCCCACAAATCCAGGTGGAAATCCAAGCCCTGATGAGGGATCAGGAGGTCCATGAGTGGCTCTTGCCTCATGGAAAACACAAACAGGAACAGATCCTGTTGTTGTTCCCTGAGTTTTAAACTGTGGTTTTTATTAAAATGTTCATGAGGCCCTGGACAGAAATAATCTGAGATGAGTGTTTGGTCTCAGAGATGCCATTTCTGCCTGGCTGGAAGTTTTACTGGAATTAGCCAAGGATGTGGTGGGAAAAATGGGAGAAAAATCAGCTTGGAAACAGCTGCCTCCTCCCAGCCTTTCAAAAGGAATCCTTTGGAAGGTTGGGATCACCACTGATCCCAAGAATATTTTGATTTTCCTCACTGTCAGCTCAGTGGGAATCCCATCCCTGCCTCATTCCTGCCCAATTCCAGGGAAGAGGATTTAGGGGATGCTCCAGAGGATTCCATGGTTGGAAAGATGGGAAGGAGCAGCAGAGCTCACCTGGAAGGAGGGGAGGAGGCTCCAAGGAAAGTTTCACTGGAGTCTCCAATGGGGTCGTGCCATGAGTTGTGCCAAGATTTTCTTCCCAATTTCCACCATTCCCAGTGGATTCCCCAGGCTGGGAATACCCTTGGAGCTGCCTGTGGGCTTCCAGACCTGTGGATTGAGCATCATGGAGGATTAATTTGATTTTTTTGGGGTCTCCAGGCTCCGTGGATCATTGGATTTGAGGGTTCCATGAGTCCTGGAGCTCATCCTGGGCATGGTTTGGGGTGGTAGAGGAATCCTGGGATTGGGATTTCTGTGGGTTCAGCTTTAAAAACTGGGAGTCAGGAAGGGATTTAATCATGTCCTGGAGGAGAGGGTGAAATCCAGAGGGTTCAGGTGATCTCTCAGATTCCTTTCAGGGAGACCCAATCCCCCCCAAACCAGAATCCAAAAGCTGTTGGTGATCCAACATTTTTCAGGAAAAAAAAAAAAAAAAGCATTAATTCCTAAAAACCACCTTTTCACTTGCAGTTTCAGGCTGCTTTGGGGCAAGGAGAAGATCCTTTCCTGCATGAATTCCCAGCCTTACCCTTTTCCATGGACTTCCTTCCCAACTCACCTCCACAACCTGGAAGAAGAGACAGGGAAGAGTTTGTTTGCCTCTTTTATTTTTCCAGCACAAATAAGATTTTTTTTTTTCAAGGAAATAATTTTTTTTATGGATTATTTTTCATCCCTTTCCCCCCTTTTCAAGGGTTCAAATGCTTCCTATCAACTCCAGTGGGTGTGAACCTAAAAATTTTCCATATCCATAGGGAAAGCCCAGGGAATGGGGCAGGAAGGTTCTGCTGGATCTCAAATAAATGGATTTCTGCAGGGCAAGAAAAGCAAGACCCCGAAAAATTTAAATGTTGGGATTCTGGGATAAAATCATCCCAAATTTTTAAAAAATTTGTTTTTCAGGATCTCAAATAAAAGGATTTCTGCAGGGCAAGGAAAGCAAGACCCTAAAAACTTTAAGTATTGGGATTCCAAGATAAAACCATCCCAAATTTTTAAAAATTTTATTTTGTGCTGGTGGTAGAGAGGAGAATTTGTGCTGTGGGAGAGGAGAATTCTGTGTGCCAAGAAATGCCACCAAAAATCAGGAATTAAAAGGTTCAGTGAGCTCCAAACTTCCCACTGTGACCCAGCACCTTCCCAATCCACGAGGAAATTTGGGAAAGATTTGCTGCCAAAACCAAATGGGAAGAGAGAGGGGAGTTAAGGGATAAAAATGAAAAGTTCCAGGGAGTCAGGAGCCTGGAATTCCACAACCCCCTGCTGCTGATGGGTGACATTTTCAAGTGTGCTGGCACAGAAATGGCTCCAATTTAGCTGCTGGCAGGGTCACCACGGGGCCAACTCACCACAAATCCCTCTCATCTCGCTCCTGAGCACTTCCTTCACCTCTTCCTCCTGTGCCAGAGCGGGAAAAGGGAATTTAGGGATGAATTCCAACCCCAGCACCACCTCCCTGCTTGTCCCATCGAGGTGGAGCCACCTAGTTTGGGGTGTAACCAGAGTGGGGATTTGGTGTCACGGGGTTCAAGATTTGAAGATTTGGGGCTCATTCCCTCTGGAAATTCCTGGTTTTTCTGCAGCCAGCTCCTCTGGCCACAAAGAATTGAAATTCCAACCCATGTCACATCTCAAATCTGGGCTGGCTTTCCAAGGAGAGTCCCCACCCTCTTGAATTGTCCCCCCAAAGTGGAGTCACCTCGTTTTGGGTGCAATATCAGAGATTGGTGTGATGGTGAGCTCTGTGCAAGATTTGTGGCTCATTCCCAATGGAAATTCCTGGTTTTCCTGCAGCCAGCTCCTCTGGCCATGAGGAATGAGATCCCAGCCCATGTCACATCTCAAATCTGGGCTGGCTTTCCAAGGAGTGTCCCCACCCTCCTGGATTGTCCCCAAAGCCACAATTTCCCAAACTTCCCATGGAGCCACCTGCATCCAAATTATCCCTTTGGGATGAGCTGTGGGATCACATTTGGTGATTTTGGAGCTGCATCCCCTCCTGTTTCCTCTGCCTCTTTCCCAGCCAAGGCTGTTCCCCATGGAATGAAAACTCCAATCTCATGGATTTGGAGCCCATCCTTCATCCCTGGGACAGCCAACAGCCACTGATCCCATTGGGAATCTTTTCATCACCTCTTATTCTTCTTGGGATTCTGAATTTTGGGATATTTTCCGTGCAGGGAGCTGGAATTTTCAGCAGCCCAAATTTAGGAGATCCTTTCCCACAACGCCCCTGCTAAAATTAATCCTGCTTGGAAAATTAATCCAAATTAACCCTGGAAAAAATGGGAATTTTGTGGCACAAAAATTTCTGGAAATTTTTGTGGCACAAAATCCAGGATGATGGAGGGAGCTGCAAGAGGAATTTTGATCCATGTGGCTCAACCTCTCCTTCCTTCTCAGGATTTCAGGGCAGCAGCTTTTCCCTAAATGCTTTGAAAAAGGGGCACAATTCCCTCTCCTGCTTTTCCTCAGGGCTGGATCATCCCTGGAGCAGCCAAGCAGGAATTGGGAGTTGTGGGAAGGATGAGGGAGGAAAAAATCTGCCTTAAAGGGGGTTTAGGCTTGGCTTTGCAGAGCCCAGCTCTGCCATCCCTGGGTAACACCAGCAGCCTCATTTCCCAGATATTCTCAGAGCAAACCCATTTCTCAGCATTCCCCTCCTCCCCTCAGCCTCTCAGGGCTGATTTTCTCCATTTTTCCCCCCTGTAATGGGAAATGATTTTGGGAGAAAGCACTCACAGAAAGGCCTGGATCTCCCTTGGCTCCTTTCTGCCCTGCAGGACCATTTTCCCCCTGTTGAAAACACTTTGATCATTACCAAATCTCCAGAGATTGCCCATGAAATGCTCTGGGAATTAGTGCTCCTGAGGGATGAGAGCTTGGGGGGGAGGTGGGCAAAAAGCCTGACGTGTTTTCCTGTAAATTTTAGGGATATCTGTGAGTAGCTCATCCAGATCCTGGATTTTTTGGGAGCTCAGCCCCCTAACAATGTGGATTTTAACACCTTAAATCAGTTTAAGAGGTTGGATACATGGAGAGGATCTGGCCTGCACAGAATCTTTGAGAAATCAGCTCAAGCAGAAGATTTGAAACTTCCAATTAATTCCAATTGAAAATTCCAACTTCCAATGAATTCCAATTTCCTCAGTGCTGGAAAAATGGGAAAACCAGATGTCCAGCTTTGTCAACAAGGGATAAAAACACTCTGACAGATTTTCCACTCAGAACTGCTGGAAACTGGATTTGTGCATTAAGGCTACTCAAAAATATTAAAGGACAAGGAGCACAAGAAGGATGATCCCAATTAAAGCTGGGAGGATCATTTTTCTCAATCCACACTCGCTTCCAGTGCCAGGAAAAATCACATTATCCACCAGCAGCACATGGAGTTAAAGCAGTGCCACTCCTGACCCTAAAATCCCTTTGGGACATTGGGATTTGCAGGGTGTAGGGACTGACCCCAAACAGGTTGGGATTGGGATCTGAAGCTCCTGTTGGAATTCTCTGCTGAGCAGAGAATTAATTAATTCATTGCACATTAATTACTGATTATTGGTTCATTCCTGCTCTGCATTGAGGATGTGCTGATCCAAAGCTGGATGTTTTCCCACAGGAATCTTCCCCCAGGCAGAAATTTGGGCAGCAAAATTGCCTGGAATTCGGGATTTCAATATCTCTGCTCTTGCTGTAAGATTTGGAAAGCTGAGAAATGAAAACCTGGAAGATCCAAGGCTCATCCAAGCCCAGTCTGGAATTTTGGGATGTGCTGATCCGTACTGACCACTTCTCCTTTTGGCCCATCCATGCCTGGGGGTCCCTGGAGGCAGAGCTGGGATCTCCCTCTTTTCCCTGGTGGACCCTGGAGAGGAAAAGGAGATTTCAGGCAGCACTCCCAGAATTATCCAACATTTTTTTTTTTTTGGATTTTCCCCCTAAAACCCAACCTGGCCATCAGTAGAAGACAGTCAGGTGTTTTCCAGATGGGATGGGATCATCACTCTGGAATTTTTTCCCTCTGTCCCAACCCCAAAAGGCATTCCTGGAGTTTCTCCTTTAATTCCAGGAGAAGCCACAGGAGCAGTGTGGGTGGGAAAAGTGGCACCTCACAGCTTCTCTTTAATCAGTGTCCAAAAAAAAAAAAAAAAAAAAAAAAAAGTCATTTATTATCCCAGACAGGCTTTTCTGGGCTTGCTAATAACATCAAAAATTCCAGCCTTTTTAAATATCCATGAGGGAATCTTGTACCTTTTGGCTCCCTCCTCCCTCCTGTGATTCCTTTGATTTATTTTTCATGGCAAGGCACAGCCTGGGGAGCAGGAGAAGGAAGAATAATTTTGTTTCCATGGGCTGGAGGGGGATTTAATCCATATTTTATTATTCTGGAAGGACCTTTTTCCACCTTCTTCCTATAAGCACCCTTCAAAATTCCTTTTAAAGAGCTTTATTCAGTGACTTCAAGCTCTTCTTTTTAAGGAAGATGCCAATTTCCAGAGGTATTTTCCAGGTAAAATTCAGTTTCTATCAGGCAAATCAGCAGGGAGAAAACCCAAGTCTCTTTGGGGGAAAAAAAAAAATATTTGGGGAGGAAAAAAAGGAAAAAATGAAGTTGATTTTGTGATAAAAGAGTTGATTAAGGAGATTTAAAAAAAATTGTGAATTGCTAAATGTGGGTTGAGTTGCTTGTTCATCTTTCTGCTCTGCATCCCTCTGTTCTTGCCTTAAATCCCATTTTTTTTAAAATTTCATTTAAATTCCATTTTAATTCCATTTTTTATCTTTCTGAAGAGCAGCCTCATGTTCTGATCAACATCTCCTATTCTAGATATTGATATTGTAGGTTTTAATTAATTAATTAAAACATTAATTTTCATGTGGAATTTGCCAAAATCCCGTCAAATTTTGATCCTGATGGGGCTGATGTGGTGTAAAAGTTGTCAATCTTTTGGCTTTTTGGGAAAAATGTAGGAAAATTCTGCTGGAATGAGGTGGAATAGAGATTTTTTTTTTTAAGTGACCCATCCATGTCAGAATTCCTGCAGGATAAGGAGACCTTGGAGATCCAGACTCATTCAGATTTTCCTAGAAAATTTGGAATTGTCCCAACTTCCATCCTCCAAAATCCAAATTATTGCTGTCATTGTCAGGAATCAACCAGGTCTTATGGATAAAATTTGGTTTTTCAGGTTATTTTATTCAATTGTTCAATTTATTTTATTTAATCATTATTTTATTTTATTAAACTTTTCTTTTATCCTTTGTTCTTCCAGGTAATTTTTTGCATTCTTTAATCCAAACCTGAAACTCTCCCAGCAAACGGAGGGAATTTTAATTTCCAACCTTTTTTTTTTTTCACTTTGGAAAGTTTTTTATTTCTCAAAGCTGCCTCAAGAAAACTTCCAGGGCAGGGTGATACTGCTCATGGATGGAATTAACATTTCATTTCCAGGTTTATTTTTTTTTTTTTTCCCCAAGTGTTTCTAAAGGTGCCTGGCGTGGCTGGAATGCAAAAATATTCATTAAAAAGAGGAGCTGAGAGGCAGCAGCTCCTGATGCTGGGATAATGAATGACCTGGTGTCCTGATCACTTGGAATTGTTGCTCCGTGGGGAGGGCAGATCCTCCCCGGAGGGAGGGAGGGGAAATTTGGGGAGAGGAATGAAATGGGGGTGGGGCAGGAGGATGGAGATGCCGTGGGATGGGGGACATGGGGACACTGCAGGGCACAGCAGGGTGGCCAGGGAGCATCCCTGTGGGGTTGGGGATCTGTGGGATTGGGGATCTGTGGGATTGCTGTGGGATTTGGGATCTGTGGGATTGGGGATCTGTGGGATTCCTGTGGGATTTGGGATCTGTGGGATTGGGGATCTGTGGGATTCCTGTGGGATTTGGGATCTGTGGGATTCCTGTGGGATTGGGGATCTGTGGGATTGGGAATCTGTGGGTCTCCTGTGGGATTCCTGTGGGATTGGGGATCTGTGGGATTCGGGATCTGTGGGATTTGGGATCTGTGGGATTGGGGATCTGTGCAATTCAGGACTTGCAGGGATTCCTGTGGGATTTGGGATCTGTGGGATTTGGGATCTGTGGGATTTGGGATCTGTGGGATTCCTGTGGGATTTGGGATCTGTGGGATTCAGGGCCTGCTGGAATTCAGGATTTGTGGGATTCAGGACCTGAGTGATTCAGGACCTGCTGGGATTCCTGTGGGATTTGGGATCTCTGGGATTCAGGGCCTGCTGGAATTCAGGATTTGTGGGATTCAGGACCTGCTGGGATTCCTGTGGGATTGGGGATCTGTGGGATTCATGTGGGATTGGGGACTTGCAGGGATTCCTGTGGGATTCTGTATCTGTAGGATTATGGATCTGCTGGGATTTGGGAGCTGTGGGATTCCTGTGGGATTCAGGACCTGCTGGGATTCATAACCTGTGGGATTTTGGACCTCCTGGGATTCAGGATCTGTAAGATTCAGGATCTGTGGGATTCCTGTGTGATTCAGAAACTGCTGTGATTCCTGTGGGATTCTGGATCTACCGGGATTTCTGTGGGATTCAGAACCTGCTGGGATTCCTGTGGGATCCAGGATCTGACTGATTCAGGACCTGTGGGATTCAGGATCTGTGGGATTCCTGTGGGATTGGGGATCTGTGGAATTCAAGACCTGCTGGGATTCCAGATCTGTGGGATTCTGGATCTGCTGGGATTTGGGACCTATGGGACTCCTGTGGAATTCAGGACCTGTGGGATTTGGGACCTTCTGGGATTCAGGATTTGTGGGACTGAGAACCTGCTGGGATTCCTGTGGGATCCAGGACCTGTGGGATTCTGCACCTACTGGGATTCTTGTAGGATTCTGGACCTGTGAGATTCCTGTGGGATTCTGGACCTGCTGGGATTCAGGATCTCTGGGATTTGGGACTTTCTGGGATTCAGGATCTGTGCAATTCAGGACCTGTGGGATTCACATCTCTGGGATTCTGGACCTGCTGGGATTCTGGACGTGGGGTTGAGAACCTGCTGGAATTCCTGTGGAATTCAGGACCTGTGGGATTCAGGACCTGCTGGGATTTGGGATCTGTGGGATTCCTGTGGGATTCAGGACCTGCTGGGATTTAGGAATTTCTGGGATTCAGGATCTGTGAGATTCAGGACCTGTGGGATTCTGGATCTGTGGGATTCTGGACTTTCTGGGATTCTGGACCTATGGGATTCCTGTGGGATTCTGGACCTGTTGGGATTTAGGATCTGTGAGATTCAGGACCTGCTGGGATTCTGGACCTTTGGGATTCCTGTGGGATTCAGGAGCTGTTTGGATTCTGGACCTGTTGGGATTCCTGTGGGATTCAGGAGCTGTTTGGATTCAGGAGCTGTGGGATTCCTGTGGGATTCAGGAGCTGTGGGATTCTGGACCTGTTTGGATTCCCGTGGGATTCAGGACCTGCTGGGATTCTGGACCTGTTTGGATTCCTGTGGGATTCAGGAGCTGTGGGATTCCTGTAGGATTCAGGATCTGTGGGATTCCCGTGGGATTCAGGAGCTGTGGGATTCCTGTGGGATTCAGGATCTGTTTGGATTCAGGATCTGTGGGATTCCTGTGGGATTCAGGAGCTGTGGGATTCAGGAGCTGTGGGATTCCTGTGGGATTCAGGATCTGTGGGATTCCTGTGGGATTCAGGATCTGTGGGATTCCCATGGGATTCAGGAGCTGTAGGATTCCCGTGGGATTCAGGATCTGTGGGATTCCTGTGGGATTCAGGATCTGTGGGATTCCTGTGGGATTCAGGAGCTGTGGGATTCCCGTGGGATTCAGGAGCTATGGGATTCAGGAGCTGTGGGATTCCTGTGGGATTCCTGTGGGATTCAGGATCTGTGGGATTCCTGTGGGATTCAGGATCTGTAGGATTCCTGTGGGATTCAGGAGCTGTGGGATTCCTGTGGGATTCAGGATCTGTGGGATTCCTGTGGGATTCAGGATCTGTAGGATTCCTGTGGGATTCAGGAGCTGTGGGATTCCTGTGGAATTCTGGATCTGTGGGATTCCTGTGGGATTCAGGATCTGTAGGATTCCTGTGGGATTCAGGAGCTGTGGGATTCCTGTGGAATTCTGGATCTGTGGGATTCCTGTGGGATTCAGGATCTGTAGGATTCCTGTGGGATTCAGGAGCTGTGGGATTCCTGTGGGATTCAGGATCTGTGGGATTCCTGTGGGATTCAGGATCTGTAGGATTCCTGTGGGATTCAGGAGCTGTGGGATTCCTGTGGAATTCTGGATCTGTGGGATTCCTGTGGGATTCAGGAGCTGTGGGATTCCTGTGGGATTCAGGAGCTGTAGGATTCCTGTGGGATTCAGGAGCTGTGGGATTCCCATGGGGTTCCAGGGTGCTGCTCACCTGTGGGCCTGGCTCTCCCTGTGGCCCTGGAGCTCCAGCTGCTCCAGCCCCTCCATCCTTCCCAGGCCATCCCGTCTGTCCTTTGAATCCTGCCAGCCCAGGAACTCCCTTGGCTCCCTGGGAATCACAGGGGTGTGGGATGGGGCAGCCAGAGCCATCCAAACATTTCCATGGCATTGGGAAAATGGGAACACATTCCACCTTTGGAGTGGGAGCTCTGCTCTCCACATTTCCTTGTCCAGGATTTGCCATCCAACTATTCCCAAGAATTCCTAAATTCCCAGCTCAGAACATAAACAGAACCCTTTCATTTGGGAAAAACCAGGAAAGAGAAAAATCCCAAACCTATAAATTTCCCACTCATCTTCACCACTGAGCTTTCTCCCAGGGCTGCTGGAACAGAAAATATTCCCATGAAACCCAGAAGAAGGAAAAATCCAACAGCCAGCAGTGGAGGAAAAGAAATTTGTGGGAGAGGAGAAAACCAGGAGAGGAAAGAAATGAGAATTCCCTGGGAATGATGATCAAGAATCCAACCTGAGACTTCAGGAGGTGTTTGACCATCAGGGTTTGTTATCAATAAAATCCATTTTAGATCCCAAATCTGCTGGAGACTGGAATGCAGGAAGGGCCTGAAGGGCTGGAAAATGCCAAGAGATTTGATGGAGGCTGCTGAGATTGTGTTTGTTGGGGTTTTTTTTCCTTAAAAATTGTCTGTTTTAACAGAAATTTTGATTTATTTTTTTTTCCCTTATGGAAAAGTACAAATTTAGGTTTGGTGTTTTTTTTTTTTTTTGAGGGGGTTGGGTTTTGGTATGGTTTTTTTGTGTTTTTTTGTTTTGTTTTGTTTTTTGGGTTTTGTTTATTTTTGTTTTTTTTAAGGAATAAAGCAGGAAATGAAGGAATGCTGAGAAGGAAGATTGGTGGGGAGTGATCCAGGTGGGAATTCCTCAGGAGGATGAGAACAGAACTCAGGATCAGCCTGGAAACCTTTCCCATTTCCCATCCCACAGCCTGATCCACTTTTTCCTCCCCAGAGCATCCCAGGGATTTACCCTGGGAATGGTGGTGGAATAACTGACTGAATCCCATAAAAATCCCAAATAAATCCCCAATAAATGAATCCCAGCCCCTCTGGATGGCTTTTCCTCCCACTAAACTGGGATTTTCTCCATGGACAGAGGTGAATTTAAGGAGACCTCCCTCCCCTGCCCTTTTCCAACTGCATTCCCAACCCTACTGTCCCAGCCACTTGACATTTCCCCTCTGGAAAGGGCACCAGTGATGTGGAAAATGTTAAATTTTGTTAGCTCCAGCTGATGGATGTGGGATTTATCCCTTGGAAATGGCAGTGTGGTCAGCACCAACCTTTTCTCCTTTTTCCCCAGGAATTCCTGAGGCGCCGTCGCTCCCTGAGGCTCCTGGTTCTCCCTGGAAGGAGCCAAGGCAAAATTGTGGCTTGGAAAGGTTGGGATTTTGGGAATAAACTGGTTTTTCCTTGGATTGGAGTGATTTGCTGAGTGTCACCTCAGTTTGGGCACTGGTGTTGTTCCAGGAGAGGGAAAATTCCCTTTAAAATGGAAAAGAGCCTGTGGAGCATCAGGATTGGGAGGGATGAACTCAGCTGAGGTGAGTAAAGATCCCAATCCCAATATCCAAGAACCTTCACCCAATCCGTGCTGATTTATGGGAACAGCTCCAGCAAATCCCAATTTATGCCCTTTGGAAGAAACGAACATTTTCCTGAGGTGGATTTAGGAAAACTTCTGGGAAAACTCTTGTGGGATGATCTTTAATCATCCCTTCCCAAACCATTCCATGATTCTGTGATGATTCAGATCCTCACCTTTGCTCCATCTTGTCCATTTGATCCTGGAATTCCTGGTTTTCCAGGACTGCCAATTTCTCCCTGTGGATGGAAAAGCAGCAGAGGGGCTGTGAGGACAAAGAACCCCAAATCTATTGGGAAAACTCTGGAAAAGCAAGGAAAGGGATAATCCAGAGATAAAGTCTCATCTCAGCCTAGAAATTTCAACTCACTAAAATTTAACCCATGGCAAATGAGACAAATGAACTAATTAACACCAATTTAAACTCATAACCAACACAACTGGAAATCCTTAAAACTGGAGCTTATCCCAACTCCAAGCTCTCCTAGAGGAAAATAAGTGAGAAATTCCCCAGACAAAAATTCAGTCACGAAATGGAGCCGGGGGTGGGGGGGGGGCTTGATGAAATCAAATATTAACAGCAATAATAATCAAAATAATATTAATTAAAAGTTATTACAACCGCAATAATAACAACAACAACATTGTCTCCCTCACCAACAGCTCCCATTTCTCTTCTCGAGCTTTCCAAACCCCCCATAAAAAGCCCATTAAGGCTCATTAGCGTTGTTTGCTGATAAGGGACTAATGGTGCTGATAAGAGCCCTGCACGAATTTAGAACTGAGCCCAGGCCGTTGCTAAGTCACGGGTCAGGAGGGATTTGGGCTGGGTTTGGTTTCGTTTTTAACCCCAGATTATCCCAAAGTTCCCTGCAAACCTTAAAGCTTCCCAATCTGAGATTCCCTGCTCTTTGTAGGATTTCCAAGAGGGATTTTCTCACAGGAATGGGATGGATTCCTCAGGATTCCACGCCATGGATCAGGAGGGATTTAGGCAGAATTTAGTTTAGTTTTTTATCCCAGATTATCCCAAAATTCCCTACAAACTTAAAAATTTCCCAGTCCATGATTCCCTGGTCCAAGAGGGATTCCCTTGATTCTTCCAAGGATTTTCCCACAAAATGGGGTGGATTCCTCAGGATTCCACGCCATGGATCAGGAGGGATTTGAGCTGGGTTTAGTTTAGTTTTTAACCCCAGGTTATCCCTAAAATCCCTGAAAATTTAGGAATTTCCCAATCCATGATTCCCTGCTCTTTGTAGGATTTCCAAGAGGGATTTTCCCACAGGAATGGGGTGGATTCTTCAGGATTCCATACCACGGATCAGGAAGGATTTAGGCAAAGTTTGGTTCAGTTTTTAACCCCACATTATCCCTAAATTCCCTACAAATCTAAGAATTTCCCATTCCATGATTCCCTGCTTTTCATAGACTTTCCAAGAGGGATTTTCCCATAGGAATGGGGTGGATTCCTCAGGATTCCATACCATGGATCAGGAGGGATTTGGGCTGGGTTTAGTTTAGTTTTTTATCCCAAAATTTCCTACATGCCTAAAAATTTCCCAGTCTGTAATTCCCTACCTTCCAAAAGGGATTTTCCCACAGAAATGGGATGGATTCCTCAGGATTCCATATGGATTAGGAGGGATTTAGGCAGGATTTAGTTTAGTTTTTTATCCCAGATTATCTCTAAATTCCCTACAAATCAAAGAATTTCCCATTCCATGATTCCCTGCTCTTCATAGACTTTCCAAAAGGGATTTTCCCAGAGAAATGGGATGGATTCCTCAGGATAGAGGAAGGAATTAGATCAGGAGGAATTTGGTCAGGGTTTAGTTTTTTATCCCAAAATTTCCTACAAGCCTAAAAATTTCCCAGTCTGTGATTCCCTGCCTTCCAAAAGGGATATTCCCACAGGCATGGGGTGGATTCCTCAGGATTCTGTGCCATGGATCAGGAGGGATTTGAACTGGGTTTGCTTTAGTTTTTAACATCAGATTATCCTTAAATTCCCTGCAAGCCTAAAAATTTCCCTATCTGTGATTCCCTTCCTTCCAAGAGGGATTTTCCCACAGAAATGGGATGGATTCTTCAGGATTCCATGCTATGGATCAGAAAGGATTTAGGGTTTAGTTTTAGTTTTTAATCCCAGATTATCCTGGGCTTGGCTCACCTTGGCACCTTTGGCTCCGGGGGCGCCGGTCCTGCCTGGAAACCCCCGAAATCCCTGGGAATAAAGGCAGGAATGAGGGAATTCCACAGGGAATGAGGGCAGAGGAGGAATTCTGATAATGCTGGGAGCTCCTTCCCCATTTCTGCTTGTCCCATATTTATTTCTGCTTATCCAAATTTTATTATTTGGAGCTCTGGATGTTTTTCCAGCTCCCAATCCAAGCAGCGCCATCCCAAAGATCTGTCACCACTTTCCCAAAAATTTTGGGCATCCCAAAGGATGGAGGTTTCTCTGGATCTCATCCATGTCCTACCTTTGTCCCTTTCTGCCCAGTGTCACCAGTGGTCCCAGGGTCACCTTTCCCTCCCTGCATGGAAAAAAAAAGGACAAAGGAGATGAATTTTCAGGAATTTTGGGCCAAAATCCCATCTGTGTGCTGGAAGTTTTTTTAGGAGGGAGCTGATCCAAGGAAAGAGAGATCCAGGAGGGATTTGGTGAAGGATTCCTTGGTTTCCTGGGCAGAGAGGGATTTGGGATGAGAAGAAAATTGAAATTCGGGCTTTGGTAAGAAACAGAGGAAAACTCAGGTTGGTAAACATGGGATAAGTAAGAAATTTTGGGATATGGGCATGCTGGGAACTGGAGGAGGACAACTCCTAAAAAACAGGACAAGAGAGTTTTCCAGGATTTGGGAAAGACCATGAGGAAGGCATGGAGGTATTTAGAGAGTGGGAAGGGAAAGGAATGTGGGATCCAAGGAAGAGCAGACAGGAATTTGGGATCTGGGAAGGAATGGAGAGGAATTTGGGATCTGGGAAGCACAGACAGGAATGTGGGATCTGGGAAGGCACAGACAGGAATGTGGGATCTGGGAATGGACAAACAGGAATGTGGGATCTGGGAAGGAGCAGAGACAGGAATGTGGGATCTGGGAAGCACAGACAGGAATTTGGGATCTGGGAAGCACAGACAGGAATTTGGGATCTGGGAAGCACAGACAGGAATTTGGGATCTGGGAAGGAATGGAAAGGAATGTGGGATCTGGGAATGCACAGACAGGAATGTGGGATATGGGAATGCACAGACAGGAATTTGGGATCTGGGAAGGCACAGACAGGAATGTGGGATCTGGGATGGCACAGACAGGAATGTGGGATCTGGGATGGCACAGACAGGAATTTGGGATCTGGGAATGGACAAACAGGAATGTGGGATCTGGGATGGCACAGACAGGAATGTGAGATTTGGGAATGGACAAACAGGAATGTGGGATTTGGGAAGGAGCAGAGACAGGAATTTGGGATCTGGGAATGCACAGACAGGAATTTGGGATCTGGGAATGCACAGACAGGAATGTGGGATCTGGGAATGGACAAACAGGAATGTGGGATCTGGGAAGGAGCAGAGACAGGAATGTGGGATCTGGGAAGTACAGACAGGAATGTGGGATCTGGGAATGGACAAACAGGAATGTGGGATCTGGGAATGGACAAACAGGAATGTGGGATCTGGGGAGCACAGACAGGAATTTGGGATCTGGGAATGCACAGACAGGAATGTGGGATCTGGGAAGCACAGACAGGAATTTGGGATCTGGGAATGCACAGACAGGAATGTGGGATCTGGGAAGCACAGACAGGAATGTGGGATCTGGGATGGCACAGACAGGAATGTGGGATCTGGGAATGCACAGACAGGAATGTGGGATCTGGGATTGAGCACAGACAGGAATTTGGGATCTGGGAATGCACAGACAGGAATGTGGGATCTGGGAATGGACAAACAGGAATGTGGGATCTGGGATGGCACAGACAGGAATTTGGGATCTGGGAATGCACAGACAGGAATGTGGGATCTGGGAAGCACAGACAGGAATGTGGGATCTGGGATGGCACAGACAGGAATGTGGGATCTGGGAATGCACAGACAGGAATGTGGGATCTGGGAAGCACAGACAGGAATTTGGGATCCAGGAAGGCACAGACAGGAATGTGGGATCTGGGAATGGACAAACAGGAATGTGGGATCTGGGAAGGAGCAGAGACAGGAATGTGGGATCTGGGAAGTACAGACAGGAATGTGGGATCTGGGAATGGACAAACAGGAATGTGGGATCTGGGAATGGACAAACAGGAATGTGGGATCTGGGGAGCACAGACAGGAATTTGGGATCTGGGAATGCACAGACAGGAATGTGGGATCTGGGATGGCACAGACAGGAATTTGGGATCTGGGAATGCACAGACAGGAATGTGGGATCTGGGAAGCACAGACAGGAATGTGGGATCTGGGATGGCACAGACAGGAATGTGGGATCTGGGATGGCACAGACAGGAATGTGGGATCTGGGAAGCACAGACAGGAATTTGGGATCCAGGAAGGCACAGACAGGAATGTGGGATCCAGGAAGGAGCAGAGACAGGAATGTGGGATCCAGGAAGGAGCAGATTTTTCCCAAACAATCCATGTCCTTTCCTTTCACTCACCGGTTTCCCCTTCTGTCCCTGGAGGCCTCTGTCACCTTTGGCTCCCTTGATCCCGTTTTTCCCATCCAGTCCTGCTGCACCCTGTCAGAAAATTGGGAAAATTTCACTCCAGAGCTTATTTTTTTTTTTACAGGGAAGAGGGGTGAGGACAATCCAGGATGGAAAACCAACTGCAGGATCCCTCAATCTGACATCAAAAA
This sequence comes from Oenanthe melanoleuca, assembly GCF_029582105.1. Taxonomy (NCBI): domain Eukaryota; kingdom Metazoa; phylum Chordata; class Aves; order Passeriformes; family Muscicapidae; genus Oenanthe; species Oenanthe melanoleuca. The sequence goes on along the minus strand of NC_079334.1, from coordinate 68,133,085 downwards.
CTGCCCCAAGACCTGAGGTTGGGATTTGGGTCCCATTCCTCACCCCAGTCCCATGGGATTGTAAATCCCTGACAAATGAAACTTGGAGGGGATTAATTTGTAATTCCTTGGGAAATTTTGGCAGCACAAGGGTCATTCCAGGCCAAGGATTTTTGGATGGAGTTGGGAATGGGAACAGGATTTAGGGAATGTGTGACCCAGGGGGCTGCAGCTTTTTTTATCCCAATTTGGAATTTTTTTGGCTTCTGGAGCTACATCCAGCACTGGGAAATCTTTTCATTGTTGTGGTTGCAAATAAAGCTGTTAAAAAGCCTCACTTATTTTTTATTTTTATATTAATTTTTTTTTTCCAAGGTTGCCACAGACTCCTCACCCATCCTGGCCAATTTTGATGGCATTTTCCAGCATCTGGAAGCGAAGGAAAAATTGGATTTATCCCCACTTGAGCCCCTCATCTCTCTCAGGGGAGAATGAATTGGCTGCTTGAGCAAATCAGGAGCTGAACAAGTGGAATTCTCTGCTTGGAATTTGTTTGCTGTGGTTGTTGGAGGAAAACAAATTCATTTAAAATAAAATACAGATTAAAAAACCATCAGATTTGTGTGGCAGGGACTCCCTGGATGAGGGAAAATCCATGTTACTCAGTTTTCCAGGCACTATCAGACACAAATATCTCTTTATTGGTGACTGTTTATTGACACAATCAATAGAAAATTCCATTTGGGGATGTAAATAAACCATAAAAACCTGGGAATGTCTCTGTTTGCTGGGACAGATTGGAGGGTAATAAACCATTTGTGTGATGCTTAAATCCCACAAATCCAGGAGACCTTCAAGTGCCTGGAGTTTTGAAGGAGCTGGGATCAGACAAGGGATGGCTCAAAAAAAAATTCTTTTTGTGCACTAAAAACCTGACATTAATTAGAGTTCTCCTAATTAGCTGAAATATTTCTCAAAATTATCCCAAATATCTCCAGTGCCAGGTTTTTAATGTTTTTAATCCTTCTTGTCCTGAGAGGATCTCAAATGGTTTTAGGAAAAGTTAAACTCACTTAAGGCTGTGTGGGAAAGCTGAGTCTAAGCCAGGCCTAGTCCAGGCAACAAAAATAAAATTTAGACCCGGGTTTTGTCTCTCATAAATGGTTTCCTGCTTGTCCTGGGCTGGAGAAATTTTGGAATATGGTTTAAAATCAGGATTGGACATGGCCTGGAGGGGAAGAAGGTCATGGAGGTGATGCTTTCCCAGGACAGGGAAAAGATGGGATAGGAGGAACTAAAAGAAAAAAAAAAAGAAAAGAAAAGAAAAGAAAAAAATATATATGTAAAAAAAACCAAAAAAACAAAAACAACTAAAAAACACAACCAAAAAAAAAAAAAAAAAAAAAAAAAAAAAAAAACAACGCAAAGAAGCCAAAATGGAAATTCCTTCCCTCGGATTTCCACCCCAGTGTCGTGCCAGGGAAATCAAGGCTGGCCGATAAACGGCAGTAAATTAAAATTTCAATGGCAATTTAAAGGCAATTACTGCGGGAATACTGGAAGCGGCTCTGGCTCGTCGGATTTGGGATTAAAACGTTGCTGGAATTGAACTGCGAACGCAGAGAGGCTGAGTCACCAACCCTGTGACGCAGAAAAAAAACTTGGATTTTGCTTCCAGGCAAAAAAGGAAAAAAAAAAAAAAAAAAAAAAAAAAATTCCAGCGGAGGAGGAGCCGGGAATGAGCAGGGACGCCCTGGGAAAGGCTGGAATCCATCGGGATGCTCCCCCGAAAGGATGGAGCCCTTTGAAGCCACTCACATCAAAAAAAAAAGGGAGGATGAATCCCCCAAAATTCTCCTAAAAGGTTTTTCCACCTCCCGCTGCTGCTGCTCCTCAATATTTCAATATTTGATGGGATGATGCAAATGGAATCTCCACCTCGCAGCTCCAGCCGTGGCTTTTTATCCAGATTTTATAAATTCCCTGCTGGGTTTTGGCGGAATGGGTTTGGTCAGGATTGTTTGTTGCAGTTTTGAGCTCTTTCCCCCCCCAAAAAATAATAATAAAAAAATAATAATAAAAAAATAATAATAAAAAAATTGGTGTTTGGGATGGGAATTGCCTGATTTAGTGGTTTGGGGGTTTGGAATGAGAGGATTTGGGAGGGAATGATCCAACAGGATTCTGTGTGATCCCAGTTTTCCTGGGAAATTTAATACCCACAATAAATTCAAATTATGGCTTATAAACCATTCCCACCCCGCTGAACTCCGAGTCTGGTGCGCTCCAGACTCCAGGGATTCAGAATCCCCGAAAAACCAAAACAGGGAGCAAGAAATGGGGGAAAAGAGCATTAAAAAAAAATCAGAGTTTTGGGGGGGAATAACGGGTTAATCCGTTGTTAATTCAATGCACAATCACAGGGAATAAAGAAGAGGAGCAGGAATGATCCAAACGATGAGTTAATGGGAATAACGAGCGGCAATTTGAACATAAAAGAGAGAAGGAATAGCAAAATAAAAAGGGAGCAGAGCTTTTAGAAAAGAGGAGAAAAGAGGAGGAGGCGCCTGGAATATCAAAACTGAACCCGTTTGTGAAGTCAAGCGGATCCACAGAAATTTTCCGAGGGATAATTGCAGGGAGAAGACACAAATGCTGTCAGCTCGGTTGGGAACTTCCAGGGATTAGAAAATCGGGAGAGTTCAATGGATGAGGGCGCTGAAATCACCGCCAGGGAATTCAGCAGGAGCAGCAATTTGTGGGAATAAAAAAACGGGATTAAAGGGAAATGAAGGAAAATGAGGAGCAGGAGGAAAGATTTGGTGTTGGATGCAGACAGGATGGGAGCTCAGGAAAAGGGGGAAAGAGGATTTAGGGAATGATGGACAGCTTGGGAATAACTCAGGAAGGAATAATCAAAGTGGGAGCATTTAGGAGATAAAGTGAGAGTTTAATTCCCATCAAGAATGGGATGAGAATGATGGGTGAGAATTCCCTAAATCTTCCCATAAAACCAATGGGAAGTGAACCTGGCAGAGATGGGATGAATTCCAGAATTTATCATGGATTTCCTGAAGTGTCCCAGCTCAGATCTGACTTTTGGGAATGTGGTAAAAGATCAAATCCCAGCTTTCTGCACCAGGATATTTCCAAAAGGAAGATTCCTTGGCTTTGCTCAGATGGTGGCTGGCAGGACACCACTTTGTGGGGGTTATTATCCCTAAAATCCAGGGAAAAACGGGATGTGGGATCCCTTTGCACTCAGCAAACTTTGCTCTGCTCCTGGATGGATTCACCCCATGGATTCTGGTGTTCCCTACAAAACAATTCCATAAATATCCTCAATCCAGTGCTGATCCCAGGTCTTGCAGCACATTCCAACCTCCAGGCTTTGGCAAAGTGCTCAGAAGGTTGTTTATAATTATTAATAATAATATTAATAATAAATAAAATAATGAATTGAGGGCCTTTTCCTCAGGGAGCAATTCCCATTCTGCCTTGCAGGCCTGTCAATAATTCCACAGCTGTGACCAGGAATCAACAGGGATTTATTTATTTATTTGGACAACCTTGGAAATTTGGAATTTGGGCCCTTAATTGAAGTGCTGGGCTTTCCAGCTCCAAATATTCCATGATTCCATAATTCCATGATTCCATGATTCTGAGAGTCTGTAGAGCTTGGAGACTTTTCCACTAGGGGTGAATTCACCAGAGGCATTAAAAACATGAAATAAATGTGTTTTTTTTCTTGTGTTCCTTAATGCAAAATCATGGAATCACGGAATCAGGGAATGGTTTGGGTGGGAAGGGACCTTAAAGCCCATCCAGTTCCAATCCCATGGACAGGGACACCTCCCACTGTCCCAAATTGCTCCAAACTCCATCCAACCTGGCCTTGGACACTTCTGGGGATGGAGCATCCGTAATTTTTCTGGGAATTCTGTGCCAGGGCCTCCCCATCCTCACAGAGAGGAATTTCTCCAAATCTCTGATATTTTTTCCAGCAAAACCTCTTGGAACACAGCTCCAAACTCCCATGGGCTCTTCCCACCCCTTCCCACATTCCAGGATTTGGAAAAACAGAAAAATATTTTCCAACTCACGGAAGATCCTGGTGAACTTGGTTCTCCTGGCTCCCCCTGCAAGGAAAATGGGGATGAGTTATCCTGGGGAAGAGCTGAGACCCCTCTGGAAACTGGGAATGCTGTAGGAATTCTGGAAAATGGGACAAGGAGGGTTTTAAGCAGCTCCCTACATATGCCAAATATCCCAGCTGGATTCCACTGGCTCTAATTGGAGTTTGGAGAACATGTCTCACCTCCCTCCTGGAATATTGACATTCCAGCAACTCCCAATTGATTATTCCAGCCTGGAAAAGCTCCCAGAGTGTTCTGCTGCTTTAAAATCTTTAGGATTTTCCTGGAAAAATCCAGCTGCTCCTGCTTTTCCAGAGCTTCAATCAGTCCAATCAGCAATTTTAGGGAGGGAATGAGGGATTATATCCCATGGGAAAACCAGGATGGGATTTTCCACCTTAGTGCTGGCCTCAAGTTTGGAGCTCACCTTTTGTCCCACGGGTCCTCTGCTCCCGAAAAGTCCCATCATTCCCTTGGATCCAGCTTCTCCTTTGATCCCCTAAAATGTCATTAAATCCATTTTCAGCACCCACTCTCTGGAATTTATCCATGGAAAAAGCCATGGAGATAACAAAGATGAGCAAAAAACACCATTTCCATATCAAAATTCCATCCTGGGGGTTGAAAAGAAAGCCACCAGTGCCAGGATTTGGCAGGAATCTCTGGGAATTTTTATGGAAAAGATTCTTTGCACAGTGGTGGGGATTGAAGGAAAACAGGCAGGAAGAGGGTTTGGATCCTTGGGATCCAATTTATGCCAAAAAACCAGGAGAAGACCCTGCTGGGGCTGGAGATTCCACTCTCCAAAGTCATCCAGATATTTCTCCAAGAGGAAATACTTGTATGTGATTTTATGGAATTTTTAGAAATTATTTTTCATGGATTATGTTTTTTTCTGGAATGTTTTTTAGGGGAATATTTATAATGTATTATTTTTATGGATTATTTTTTATGGGGTATTTGTAATGGGTTATATTTTATGGAGTATTTTTTATGGGTTATTTCTTATGGAGCATTTTCTTATGGAGTATTTTTAATGGGTTTTTTTAATGGATTTTTTTAATGGAGTATTTTTATGAATTTTTTAAATGGAGTATTTTTATGGAGTATTTTAATGGATTTTTTAAATGGAGTATTTTTAATGGAGTATTTTTAAAGGGTTATTTTTTATGGAGTATTTTTTATGGAGTATTTTTTATGAATTATTTAAATGGAGTATTTTTTATGGATTATTTTTAATGGAGTATTTTTAAAGGGTTATTTTTTATGGAGTATTTTAATGCAGTATTTTTCCTCAGAGTCCAATCAGACAAATAAAATATATGGAATTTTATCTGACTTTAAATCACAGGAACACCCTCCTCAGTGGGAGAATCTCCAAGAGTTTCCTTCACTTTGGGAAGCTGAGCAGCAGGATCAGGAAAGGGCAGGATCTGCCCCTTTCCCAAGGTTCCCACCTTGGATCAGACAATTCCCACCTGGGCTACACCTGGATCCAGCTTCCCATGGGAATTAACAGGGGCTGGATGTGTCAGTGCTGCTGCAGGAGCTTCAGTTGATTCAGGCTGGGTCAGGCTGGTGAAGCCAAAGCCATTTCCATTTCCCTGAGATGGAAATTGGGGTGAGCAGGGCACGGAGATGGGAGCTGTGACTCAGCTGGGAGTGGGAGAATTCCGTGATTCCTCCCAGGAAAAGGAACCTGGATGAGCTCTGGGGGAGCAGAGGGAGAGGGAGGAGCTCTGCCAGCACCCAGGGGACACAAGAGGGACATGGGAGCCGTCTGAGCCTCGCCAGGAGAATTCCAGAGGCTCCAGGAGCAGGAGGGAGAGGGGGATGGGGGAATGTGGCGTTTCCCAGTGGGACACCTGAGAAATGGGATGTGCTTGGTGTCCCCAAGCCCCTGCCCAGCCCCTGCTCTCCCTGCCCGTGCCACAGCTGGCTGTGGCTGTTTTCCAGCAAAAACCAGAGAATCCCAGGATGGTTTGGGATGGAGGCGACTTTGAAAATCACCCAGCTCCAATCCCAGCCGTGGGACACCTTCCACCATCCCAGGCTGCTCCAAGCCTCATCCAACCTGGCCTTGGACACTTCCAGGGATCCAGGGCCATCTGTAATTTTTCTGGGAATTCCATTCACCACCCTCAGTCCCTTCCTCACAGGCTTTGGGAAGTTCCCACCTTTTCTCCTACAGGTCCGTCCTCTCCCTTCTCGCCTTTGTCTCCATCAAAACCTGGCAGGCCCTGCTCACCCTGAAAGGAAAACCAGGAATTGGTGGATCCAAGTTTTTCTTCTTCTCCTGGAAGGATCCAGCTGGATCCAAGTGCTGATCCCAAGCAGGGAAGGGGAAGTTTGGAAAGTCAAACTTACAGGATCTCCTTTGGTGCCTTTGTAGCCCTGGGGCCCAAAAATAGTCGTGGATTCACCCTGGAGAAAGGGGAGAGGGAAAGGGATTCACTGGGAGCTCATGGAATGCAGTGATTAACAACAACATTAATTGCTAGGGTTAATCACCCTTAATTAAAAGGGACATCTCATGGAGGTGACCAGAAAACTCCAAATCCTGAGGTTTCCCAGTGACCTCCTGTTCCTAAAACCGCTGGAGTTATCCCAGTGCAGCTCTCCTGGATGGAAAAGGACAATGGGATCATTCCCTGATCCCAGGCTGCCAGTGCTGGGACAGATTCCATGATGGAAAAGGACAATGGGATCATTCCCTGATCCCAGGCTGCCAGTGCTGGGACAGATTCTGTGATGGAAAAGGACAATGGGATCATTCCCTGATCCCAGGCTTCCATTGCTGGGACAGATTCTGTGATGGAAAAGGACAATGGGATCATTCCCTGATCCCAGAGTGCCAGTGCTGGGACAGATTCTGTGATGGAAAAGGACAATGGGATCATTCCAGGAGTGCCAGAGTGCCATTGCTGGGACAGATTCCATGATGGAAAAGGACAAAGGGATCATTCCCTGATGCCAGAGTGCCATTGCTGGGACAGATTCTGTGATGGAAAAGGACAATAGGATCATTCCCTGATGCCAGGCTGCCAGTACTGGGACAGATTCCATGATGGAAAAGGACAATGGGATCATTCCCTGATCCCAGGCTGCCATTGCTGGGACAGATTCCATGATGGAAAAGGACAATGGGATCATTCCCTGATCCCAGGCTGTCAGTGCTGGGACAGATTCCATGATGGAAAAGGACAATGGGATCATTCCAGGAGTGCCACGTGGCTTTGTCACTCAGTTGTTGGGATTCCCAGCTTTTCCCAGCTGTGGGAAGTGGCAGGATAAGGAATGGAGCTGTCCATGGTGTCCTGGTTTATGGATCCTTGGAGCTGAGGAATGGGAGTGAGGTCCCCCCTCAGAGGGAGGTTTTGGGGGGGTGACACCCCAAAGTGTCACCCCTGGGAACCCCATGGACACATCCTGAGCTCCTCAGAGAGTGGAGTCCAGGCTTTTCCAAGGAATGTCTGTGCTCTGGAGAAGGGATGGCTGTGTCTCCAAAGGGATGAGGCAGCTGGAAAAAAATTCCCTTCACTCAACTCCCTTCAGTGCAAATATTCTGAAATATCCTCATCTTATATATATTTTATATATATATATATCCTCATCTTTCTTATCTGAAACATCCTGATCTATCTTGATGATATTCTGCAAATATTCCTGATCTGGGTGATTTGGCTTGGCTGGGGTTTTACCAAATCCACATCTGCCAATATTCCCAAAAATCCCACATTTTTTGGACTCTGTCCAACCCTCACTACAGGACCCTGCCCAAATTCTGGTTTCATACACATTCCTGCTTCCCAGCTCTCTAACAGAGGCAGGATTGGGGAATAAGAGAGAGACTAAAAATCCTGCCCTGGGATTCATGGACTTATTCCCACATGGATCCAGGAAGAACAAGATGGAAAATTAAGCAGCAATAATCAACTGGAACAAACCCAAGCCAGTTTTCCCCTCCTGCTCCCACTTTATCTCTGGTTCCACCTTATCTTTTGTGGAGGCATCCTTTGGAAAATGCATCCCACATTCCTTGGCTCGGGAGGAGTTCCGAGTCCTCCTCACGAAGCAAATTAAGAATTGATTGTTCTCCTTTCCAGAGGAGCTTCCTCGGAGACAAATGGGCCTTAATCACCCAATATTGCATGACTCAAGGGCAGCATCATCTCGGAGCTTTTTCCAAACCTCATTTTCCAACGAGCCACTCCAGCCAGGAAGGAACTTAACAAAACGCTGGGCACGAGTTCAGCTGTTTCTGAGCATTTTCCAGGAGCACTTGAGGAGTTATTTTCCCATTACCTGTCAGGAGCCAGCTCGGGCTGGTGGAAATTAAGGTTGGCTTTGGGGTCAGCTGCTTCATTCCAAAAATCAGGGGGAATTTTCTTCCTCCCTTAATTCAGGATTTTTGTGCCCCAGCAAATCGTTCCTAAAATTACTTTTTTTTTTTTTTTTTTTTTTTTTTTTTTTTTTTGTCTTTTTTTTTTTTTTTTTTTTTTTCTGCTTTGTAGGATCCCATCATCCATTCCCACAAACTCAGCTCTGAGAGATGTTTCCAGTGCAAGGCTGGAATAAAAAAAAATTGATTTAAACTGGTGGAGACCCCCAAAAAGGAGGGGGAGAATCCAGGTGTTGTCTCCTCTTCATTTCCCAGGCACCACAAGGAGAGGATGGATCCAGACTTTTCTTGGAGCCACACAGTGAAAGGAAAACCCCAAAAATCTGGAATGTCCTTACTCGTTCTCCCTTTGGTCCCAGAAGTCCCCGATCACCCTAAAAACAGGAAAAAAAGAAAAAAAAAGGTGAATTATTCCTTTTTTTATTCCCTCTCATGTTGCTCAGGCCATTGTTTCCCACCCCAAGCCATTAAAACCCAAAGTCAGATCCTCTGGACACTCTGGAAAACCCTCAGCTCACCATGAAATGTGGAAACCCCAAATTCATGGCATTGAATAATAAAACCCCAGAGGGCTGAGATGGTTTTCCTGACCTGTGGAATCACTGCTGGATTCCCCATCCCAATGGGATTCAGCATCCAAAAAATGAAGGATTCCCCAAATTTATCCCTCAAATTTTTTAATAGAATCTGTATGGAATAGGAGCTGGAGTGCAGAGCACATGAGGCTGATCCAGGGGTTCTCCCAGTTTATTTCATGGAGATTCTGGGATTATTCTTAAAGGCTGATCCAGGTTTCTCCAAGTCTTAATCCAGGAGATTCTGGGATTATTCTTAAAGGCTGATCCAGGGTTCTCCAAGTCTAAATCCAGGAGATTCTAGGATGACTCCTAAAGGCTGATCCAGGGTTCTCCCAGTTTATTCCCAGGAAATTTTGGGATGATTCCCAAAGGCTGATCCAGAGGTTTATCATGTTATTCCCAGGAGATTCTGGGATTATTCCCAAAGGCTGATCCAGAGGTTTCTCCAAGTCTAAATCCAGCAAATTCTGGGATTATTCCCAGAGGCTGATCCAGGGGCTCTCCCAGTTTATTCCCAGGAAATTCTGGGATTATTCCTAAAGGTTGATCCAGGGTTCTCCCAGTTTATTCCCAGAAAATTCTGGGATTATTCCTAAAGGCTGATCCAGGGGCTCTCCCAGTTTATTCCCAGGAAATTCTGGGATTATTCCTAAAGGTTGATCCAGGGTTCTCCCAGTTTATTCCCAGGAAATCCTGGGATTATTCCCAAAGGCTGATCCAGGTTTCTCCAAGTCTAAATCCAGGAGATTCTGGGATTATTCCTAAAGGCTGATCCAGGGCTCTCCCAGTTTATTCCCAGTTGATCCTGGGATGATTCCCACTGGTTTAAAAGGGCAGCTGCTCCCACAACACTGGGGCACCATGTGGAGAAGACAAGAGTTGTAGAGATAAGAATTTTAATGATAAGAGTTGTAGATAAAATCAGTTCTTACTCTTTGGCCTTTCACACCTGGGAAACCTTTTGGACCCTGGAAAAACACATAAAAAACATGTGAGGATCCACAATAATAGGAAAAAGTGGGAAAGTTGGGAAAGAGCAGCCTCCATCCAAAGGCAGAGCTGCTTCCAGGGATGGGCTCCAGCATGGAAAAACAATTGGAAGAACCAGCACAGGAGCTCCCACCACCAGGATCTCCTGGAGGGTAGATAAATTCAGCCCAATTCCCTCATTTTGAAAACCCCACTGGGATTTTTGGACCCTCAACAACAAGGAAGAGCTGGCTTGCTCCAAGAGGTTCCTCCAAGGTGGAGGTGGATCCTTGATGGGGATTTCCAGATCCCTTGGAGGCCAAGCCAGGATGGGAAGCAAATTTAGAGAGGCCAAATTGTGACCATTGTGGTCACCCCTGTTTGCTAAATTCCTGGGAATGTGCAGGAAGATGGGAATTTCCATCTGCAGGGACACCCAGGGTGCTCCAAGCCTCATCCAACCTGGCCTTGGACACTTCCAGGGATGCAGGAACAGCCACAGTTTTTCTTGGAATTCTGTGCCAGGGCCTCCCCACCCTCACAGGGAAGGATTTCTTCCCAATATCCCATTTATCCCTGCTCTATTCCAGTTTAAATCCATTCCCCCATTTCCTATTATTAAAAAAATCCTCTTCCTTTCATTCCATGAAAAATAGCAGCCTAATAAATAATAATTAAGAAATAATAAGGAGTTTATCCAAATTCCAGCTGTCATTTGTGTCTCCCCTCACTCAGCCCCTTCCAGGGGAACAAGGGTCTGAAATTCCTGAAATTCCCACAGACCTGATAGCAGCAGGGAGGGACTGATATTCCAGGAGAGCTTCCAAACCTTGGGAGGAGCCACCCAAATGGACAAGGACAGTAAGAAATTCACAGGATTTCCATTCCCTCATCCCACTGGAATTGTGGCTCCCAAATCTCCATTTCCCACTGGAAGAATCCCGTTTTATTTCTCTGGTGGCTCGTGGGGGTTTTGTGGAATCCGTGGTTTTCCCGGAACACTCACCATCATTCCAGGGGGACCCCGAATTCCCACGATGCCCTCGTCACCCTGGGGGATGCAGAGGATGCAACAGGAGTGCAGCACAGGGGGAATCCCAAACCCACAAACCATCCTGCTGGGAAAGGGGCAGGCAGAATTCCCTGTCCCAGAGGTCCAACCCCTTTATCCCTGTGTTGGGTTGGTGTGACAGCAATGTGTGTTCTGTCCCCATCTGTTAAACCAGCTGGGGCAGTGACCCTGATCTCCTGGCACACATTATCTGCTCATGGGCCATCTTTAAACCAGCTGGGCAATCATCTTTATCTTTCCCACAGCCCATCCTCCCTCCAGGAGATATCTCCTGTTCATGGCCAGTGAGTCCCAGGCCATGACTGATAAAATTCCATCATCCCATGGGAGATGCTCCAGCCAGGGGAGGAGCCAAGCCTTTCCTACCCAGATCAAAACTGACATTTTGGACACCAAGGGACCTTCTTTCCACTGCATTCCAGAGGAAAACCAGACCTTTGCACATCATCCCTGCACCTTCAGAGGAAACTGCACCTTCTCCAGGAGCACTGCTCCAGCTGAACCACATCTGCCCCTGCAGGAGGATGCAGCCACCATTGAATGGGACTGTGCCAACACCCTGACTGACTGACGGGTGTCAGCTTGGATTCTGACTCTGGCAGGGTTGGGATTGTTCTGTGTAATACTGCATTTCTAGTTTAATTTTCCTAGTAAAGAACTGCTATTTCTAATTCCCATATCTTTGCCTGAGAGCCCCTCAATTTCAAAATGGTAAGAATAATTTGGAGGGAGGGGGTTTACATTCTCCATTTCAAAGAGAAGCTTCTGCCTTTATTGGCAGACACCTGTCCTTCTCACCAGGACATCCCTCCATCAGGATTTTGGTGCTGGATGTTTTTATGGACTGGGATGAAAGAGCATGAAGATCTTTTATGACCTCCTTGAGTTCACCCTACAGGACCTGCCTTTAAACCTCAGGAATTGCCCAAATTCCAAATAACTGGTCTCCAAAAAATTCCAAATTTAAGTCTCCCATATGAAGCCAAGGCAACCTGATATCCTGGGATTTAGCTTCATGCCGGAGTCAGAAGAGCAGAAACATTATTCCATCATTTCCTTTGGATAATGAAGCTCCAGCAAGGTTTACCCACAGCTGTTGACATTTTCAGGGAATGTTTTTTGGAGATTGGGCCATAAAATCCTGATTTATTTGTGGGACAGCCACAGGAGCAGCGAATTTAAACAAATTTAAACACGGCCTCCAATTCTGATTCCATCTTTGCCAGAAGGAGACCAAAACTTCTTAGGGATAGGAGGAAAAGGGAATTTTTCTGCCTTCAGGAATTTCTGGGATGGGTGGGAGGGAGGTGATGGATCAAGCTGCCTCCAAAGGAGGCTGCAGGATTAAAGCCTGGAATATTTATGGATGGACTTACCCGAGGGCCAGGGAATCCATGGGGACCTCTGGGGCCAGCAGCTCCAACTCCGGCTTCTCCCTGGAAAGCAGAGAATTCCAGAGGTGTCACTTGGAGCAGGGAAACCCCAGCACACAATTCCTGATGAGTTTGGTCAGGATTGAAGCCCCAGGAAGAATCAGGAGACTCAATTCCATGGATTTGCTGCTGTTCTCTCTGGAGGGTGCTCCAGCAACCATGGGAGGAAGGGAGTGAGGGTGGAATGGGATGAGGAGCCAGGAGAAGGGAAGGATTTGCCCATTTTCCCACTCCCATCCCAGGATTTCTGCTCGTGACTTTCCTGGGAAGGTGACACTGACCTTGTTGCCTTTGGGCCCAGGTGTCCCAGGAATTCCCTGTAGGACAAGGAGAACAAAATAAAAGGCAGGATTTGCTTTGGAAGTGCTCAGTGCTCTCCTACCCCAACATTCCCAGAGGATCAAAGCCCATCCAGCCCAGACCCCTCATCCATCCCTCCCAAAAAGCACAGGGAATCAAATCCACCTCTTTTCCTGGGGATCCTGATGGTCCCACGGGCCCAGGAAATCCATTCCGGCCTCTCCTCCCACGTTCCCCCTGGAAAACAAAACTCTGTGAGAGGAGAACACACGGTTGGGAAAGTTCCTGATTTCCCTGACCCAGACAAAAACTGGTGATCCCAGTGTTCCCTGCCCTGGCAGGAATTTCCTCATGGAAAGGGTGGCTTTGGAAGGGGCTGCCCAGGGAGGTTGGGAGGAATTCCTGGATGTGGCACTCCCTGGGGATTTGGCACAGCTTGGACTCCATCACCTTGGAGGGCTCTCCCAACCTCAGTGATCCTGGGATTCCTTTCTTTATTCCCAAGGATTAATGACCCCAAAATTCCAGCTGCCATCCCCATGCCAAGGCCACTCCTTCCCAGTCCCCTCCTCTGGTCATACCATCAAATTCCCAGTAAGAACAACTTCCTGTTTTCTTTTGAAATCCACTGTTTTCTTTTGAAACCTGAGGATCATCCCATTGCTCTAATCATTCCCAGTACCTTTCCTTCCCCAACTGGGATTTGTTCCCACTTTTCTGGCTCAGGGAGACCCACCTGGCAGGGACAGTTTGCTCACTGTGGTCACCTTGAGGTGACAATCACCACCCACAGTGTCCCCTCACCTTCTGTCCTGGAATTCCAGGCACACCTGGAGCCCCTCTGTCCCCCTGGGATCCGGGAGTGCCGGCGTTGCCGCGGATTCCTTGGATGCCCTGAGCTCCTGGAGGTCCTGGAGCCCCTGGCTCACCCTGGTGAGGGATCACAAGGAATTGGGATATTGTGAATACTGCTGAAGGCCCAGGCAGATTTTAGCCAGGCCTTTTCTCAGTTTCTGAGTTCTTTTTCTCTTTCTGGGAGGATTTTTCCCAGGCTGAGACAGTTTCTCAGCTCTGGTCTGAGCCTTTCCCAGGGTGATAACTTTCTGGCAAACAGAAAGGAATTAATAAACACATTAATTAGCACGTGGTGTGGACTGAGGGACAGTTCCTGATGTACATGACAGGAGATGTTTTCTCCTATTGTCCAATGAACTGCTGTCCCATTTGAGGTTTGCAAACCACTCTATAAATATGGTTCAGTTTTTCAAGAAAATGTTTCTTTCTCCTAAGAAAAAGTCAGTAATTATTATCCTCCATTCTCTGCAAATTGCAACAGGATACTGGGTGGGATTTGCTGGAAAAAGTCTGGGGTGTCTCCTTGAATTCCCATGACCACAGCAAGGAATTTGGGACACCACTTCCAGTCCTGGTCCATGAGGAGATGGAGAAATTGTCACTGAACTTTGGGATGTCCTTTCTTCCCAAAGGACTTTTCTGTGGCTAAGTAAGGACAGAACTTTAGCTCCTGACCTGTGGTGAATTCAAACATCCCAGGGATCTCTGGAACTCATTTCTGCTGAGCCCACAATTCCCTGGATTTTTTATTTTCCCAGCCTGAGGATGTCCCTGCTGATTGCAGAGAGGTCAGCCCAAACCTTTCCATGAATCCCTATTTATCCTCAGGATCTCCCTTTGGAGGACACAGAGCATTCCCTCCATCCCAAATCCTCCTCCTGCTATTCCAGGATGATTTTGCTGCTTTCTCTTCCATGCTTCACACCCAACAGTGGAAAACCAGGATGACAAAGAGGAAAAACCCAGGGAAAAACAAAAATCCAAGTGAGATCCAAGCCTACCTTAAACCCAGGTGGCCCAGCCTGGCCAATGGGACCTCTGAACCCAATTCCTGGCTCTCCCTGTGAAAAGAAAACTCAGGAAAAAATCAGGAATTCTCCTTCCAGTGCAAAACAAGCACAGGGAGGGTTTGGTTTGTGCTGCTCCAGCTGAAATCCCACAGAGCTGATCCCATTCCAAGGGTTCCTACAGAGCCCTCATCTCCTCTGGAAGATCCGAGCTGGAGAGACAAAGATGCTGGGAATCAGCTTTGGAAAAACTTCGGAATATTCCTGGGAATTGTATCCCAGGATTCTGGGTCAGACTCATTTCCTGGCACTGCTCATTCCCAAGGTGTTTGTGGGATCCTCCTGGAATATTCCTGGACACTGATCCCAAGATGGGAAAAAGGAGGAAAAGTCATCCCTGGCTGGCACCAACTTTTTCCTTTACCTTCTGACCTTCTTCCCCTCTGTCTCCTTTGGTGCCCTGGGGAATAAAGAGAAGATTCTGAGGTCATGGAATTGTCTGAGCAAGAGATTTCCAAGGATTATCTGCCTGGAATGAGGGGGAAAAATCTGGGAAAACGCCCAGATTCCATGGAATTCAATGATGGGATGAGAGAGGACATCAAATGCCCCTCTCAGGTTGTTGTCTGGGTGAGTGACATCAATCTCTAGTTCAGTTATTTGGATTTTGGCTAATTTTAATGCAATGGCTTTAAAATAATTAATTAAAAACTTTAAACACCAAAATAATGAATTTAAATTAATTTAATTCCTTTGGTATCATGCACTGTTTTGTCCTATCCTGATTCTCCATAATAAATGGAGATTCAGCTTCTCCATAATAAATAATTCTGATGAAGATATTTTTTTTTCAAATTATTAACCAATAGCAGACAATTTTTATATCAATATTTTTGGTTTGCCATCATTAATCCTGCTGGACAAAGGTTCATCAGCAGTTCTGTAATTTCTTACATTTAATCTATGGATATTCCAGGTTTGGGATTGGATCCAGCCCCACCCAGGCTGCTCTTGGAGGAAATTCCCAAATAAACTTTGGAGCTGATTCCAGCACTCACCTTCTCTCCAGGCTCTCCCACATCCCCAGGCTGTCCCTGCAAGACAAAATTCCCTTTCCAGCCACTTCTCCTCCCTCCTTTTCTCCCAGGATTCCATCCAAAAATTTCCCAGGGGATTCTGCCTTTTACCAACCCTCCCTTTCTCCCAGAATTCCAGGTCCCACCCCCCTGGATCTGCCATTTCCTCCCTATAAATTTTTTCCCATCCCTATCCTCATGCCAGGACTGGATTTTCCTTGTCCATCCCATCTTTTAGTTCTCTTATCCAGCAGAAAATGAAAATTTGGAACTCCCCTTAAATTTTCAGTATCATAGAACACAATAATTCCATCATAGAGGCTGGAAAAACTCCTCAAAAATCACTAAATCCAACCTTTAAATTTTGTATTTCCTCCTGAGCATGGCAGGTGTGTGGAAAAACTGCTGGAATTTGGGAACAAAACCCCCAGGAAGGTTTGGGGATAAAGGTGGGAATGTGCCAATCCCAGAATTCTGGTTTGGAATTCTGGTTTCAAAGGATCAAGCTGGAAAATCCCATCTCTACCTTTTCTCCTTTATCTCCACGGGCTCCAGGAGCTCCCATTTCTCCCTGGAAAACAACCAATTTCCAGAATAGTAAATCCCAAAAAATTCACTATTCCAAGGAATTTTCCCTTCCCTCTTTGCACCTGGTGGGTGCTGCCCTCATTTCTGCTCCAGTTTTTTGGCAAATATCCGTGGAGGAATCTCTGATTTCCCACAATGGATTGGGAATTATCCTGTGCAGTGGCAATGCAGAGGGAAAACCACAAATCCTGGAGCAAAGGCCATGGATAAGTGACAAATCAATGATTTCCCTATCCCAGGATGCTGCAGATGTTAAAGAATTCCATGAATTTGAAGGAGACAGGAGGAATCCCAAACTGATTGAGGATTCCCAAAACACAAATCCCATGTTTGGATCAGCTGTGAAAAAATTCCTGGAATTCCTGCTCATCACTAATGGCAAAATTGTTGATTTCATCTTGAATTTCCTGAGTTTTTCCTGTGATTCCTCAGTTTCCAAAGTGAGGCAGCTCTGGGATAATGGATCATTATCCTGGGAATGTGCATTAAAAAGTGGGATAAGAGCACCGACCTTGGGGCCACGGGAGGAGGGATCTGCTGGGCCACACCCCTCCTTCTGCAAGGAAAAATGCACTGGGATGGGATGGGATCCATGGGATGGGATCCATGGGATGGGATCAATGGGAAGGAATGGGATCTGTGGGATGGGATGGGATCCATGGGATGGGATGGGATGGGATGGGATGGGATCTGTGGGATGGGATCCATGGGATGGGATCTGTGGGATGGGATCCATGGGATGGGATCCATGGGATGGGATGGGATGGGATCCATGGGATAGGATCCATGGGATGGGATGGGATGGGATCCATGGGATAGGATCCATGGGATGGGATGGGATGGGATGGGATCCAGGGGATGGGATGGAATAGGATGGGATCCATTGGATGGGATGGGATCCATGGGATGGAATCCATGGGATGGGATGGGATGGGATCGGATCCATGGGATGGAATCCATGGGATGGGGATCCATGGGATGGGGAGGGAGAAAGGAGCAGCTGCCTCCTCCCTGGGATAAGAGCAGGACAGGAGGAATTCCATACCTTAATTCTCCTTGGATGATGAGGGCCTGGATATGCCTTGGATTCAAAAAGAGGAGAGGGAAGTGTGAGAGCAGCTGGAAAAACTTTTCCTTGAGCCATGCAAAAGACACCTCTGAGGAATGGGATGTGAGAATGGAAGTGGGGAATCCCAGAGGGAATCTGGGGTCTTCCAGGGATCATCAGGATCCTTTGGAGGGTTCCTGGTTGGATTTGGGGTGGCCTCCAGGCTCCCAGTCTACTCCAGCCTGGATGGGATATCTGGGAGCTGCCAGGACCAAGGAATTCCTGAGCAATTCCTGAGGAATTCCGGGTTTTTGGCAATGGCACAGATATCCCATTTTAACTCTGGAATTCCTGGAGAAGGTGTGGATGAGCTCAGCTCATTCCTCCTGGGAATGCAGGGTGAGGGTCACTCCCTGCTTTCAAAGAAATCCATTAATGGGAAAACCACCCTGCATTTTCCATCCTTAACTCCTGGGAATTGGAATTTTTGCTCTTAAATTTTATAAAAAAAAGTTTTTTTTACCCCATTTCTGGGATCTTGTGTTAAAGATCCCTGGAATGTCCAGGAATGGGCAGGTTTATCACCACCCCCACAGAGAACTATCTTCAACATTCCAAGGGGATTCCAGTTGTTCTGTTTTCCCCAAAAAACCAGATTATTCTGTTCCCTCATTTCCCTGGATAAATTCATGGAGAAGGATCTGTTTGTCCACTAAAAACTGTTCCTGCAGCAGCTGTTTCCTGCTTTATTTATGGATATTTATCCCTAGAATTCCATATTCAGTGTGTCTTTGCCAGATGGGAAAATAGGGATCCACTTCCATCGCTCACCGTGGATCCCGACGGGAATTTCCGAGCTCCTGGAGCACCGGGGGGATGAGCTGGGGATGGAGCCTCCAGGCAAGGGGCACTGCTGGATCCTGGATCACAGGGATGGCTCTGGAATGGGATCCTCATGGGGTGTCCCTCCTGCCAGGGAGATCTCCTGGATCGGTGCCTCGGCATTGCGGAGCCGTTGTCGGAATTCCCATTTTCCTGTGGGAAGGGAAATATGGACAAGGAATGGTTTAAAAGCAACAGAGGAGAGAAGTGGATTGGATTGGATGGAATTGGATTGGATTGGATTTGGTTGGACTGGATTGGATGGGATTGGAATGGGTTGGATTACATTGGAATGGATTGGATTTGATTTGATGGGATTGAATGGGATTGGTTTGGACTGGATTGGATTGGGTTGGATTGGACTGGATTGGATGGGACTGGATTGGATTACATTGGAATGGATTGCATTTGATTGGATGGGATTGAATGGGATTGGACTGGATGGGATTGGATGAGATTGGATTGGACTGGATTGGATTGGACTGGATCAGACAGGATTGGATTGGATTGGATGGGATGGGATTGAATGGGACTGGATTGGATGGGATTGGATTGGATTACATTGGATTGGATTGGATTGGATTACATTGGATTGGATTGGATTAGGATGGGATTGGATTACATTGGTTTGGATTGGATTGGATTTGATTACATTGGATTGGATTATGTTGGATTGGATTGGGTTGGATTGGAATGGACTGGATTACATTGGAATGGGTTGGATTTGATTGGATGAGATTGGATTGGGTTGCATGAGATTGGATTGGGTTGGATGAGATTGGATTGGACTGGATCAGACAGGATTGAACTGGATTGGATTGGACTGGATTGGATGGGACTGGATTGGATTACATTGGAATGGATTGCATTTGATTGGATGGGATTGAATGGGATTGGACTGGATGGGATTGGATGAGATTGGATTGGACTGGATTAGATTGGATTGGACTGGATTAGAGTGGATGGGATTGAATGGGACTGGATTGGATTGGATTGGATTGGATTACATTGGATTGGATTGGATGGGATTGGATTAGGATGGGATTGGATTGGATTGGATTACATTGGATTGGATTGAATTGGATTGCATTGCATTGGATTGCATTGCATTGCATTGGATGGGAGGAACAAATTCCTTACCCAGGGAATGGGGAGCCCCTGGGAAAGGTTTCCCAGAGAAATTGTGGATTCCCCATTCCTGGAAGTGTCCAGGGTGAGGCTGGATGGGTTTGGGATGAGGTTGGAACAGCCTGGGATAGTGGAAGGTGTCCCTGCCCATGAACTGGATGGGCTCTAGGATCCCTCCCAACCCATTCCGTGATTCCATGAAACTCCAATTATAAAATAATAATATTAATACCAATAAACCAAATTTATCTTTTCCAACCTTAAGTATTCCATTATTCCATTTTCCAATTTGTCACCAGGCCACAAATCAATGGATATTTCAAAGCAATAAAACCCCACCTAAAATATTCCAACTTGGAACTTGAAATTCCTCTCTACTCCAACCATTCCTGTGTTTATTGCACCTGGAGCATCCAATTGGAATAAACCATCAATTAATGCCAATTAACAGCCATATGTTAATCAGCAGTGATAATTTGAAATATTTAAGACATACAAAGTAAAGCAAATTATTCCTGACCTGGCTCCTAAATTGTTCCTGCTTTTCCTGCAAGAAGTAGAAAATGATCCATTGGAAAAATGAGAATATTCCTATCAAGAATATTCCCAGCAATTATTTCCTGAGCCAAATATCTGGGGAATGTTTGGATCTGAAAGCAAAAATTGAATTTATTTGCCACAAAAGTCCTGAGATCTTCCAGGAGAAGCACAAGAAGGAGAAGAAAAAATCAGGATGTGGTGCAGTTATTTAGGGATATTCCCTTTTTTTATTTTTTTAGGAACAAAGATCTGGATTCACCTCCATTAACTTAATGGATTTTTGGATGGTCTGAGCAGGGAAAATCAATCCTGAACTTCCAGGGAATGTTGGTGAGTGCAGCTGGATGAGATTTTCAGGGATGATCATCCTGTTTTCCTGGATTTTAACAAACCACAGGATAATTCCACCTCATGGATAAAAAACCCAACAAATTTCTGACTCACAAGGGGAAAAAAACCAAACCATTTTCAAGACAATTAAAACTGGAATTTTTTACTGGAAGAGGATGAGGGAAAAAGGGATAAAAGAGGGATGAAGGATATGCTGGCATGGGGAGAACCCATGGGTTTTTTGGGATAAAGGAGGGAAAATCTCCCAAAAGTGGCACCATGGGATGGCACCACGTGGATTTTCTCATCCCTCCTCCCCAGGCACTGCTCATTTCTCTGGGAATGGCTCTAAAATGCTCCACAGATTCCAGGGGTTGCCAAGACCTGGCTGAGGTTTGGAATGTTCTCTGGGATCTCATTTACTGGGAAATTGCTGAGGGTAATAAAGCTCCATTAATTCCATAATTCCTCTGTAATTTTGGCAGTTTCCTGCTCCAGGAATGAGGCATTTCCAAGAAAAATTGGGAGGTTGCTACTTCCTCGAGGAATGATTTGTTGCTGGCAGGGGAAAAAAAATAAAGAGGGGAAGGAAAAGAGGGGAGGGAGAAAAGGAGGGAAGAGAAAAATGTAAATAAATGGTAGAGGAAAAAAAAATCCTGCAAAAAAGGAAAGGGAAAAAATAGAAAAAAGTCAGGATTTCAGGAAGGGAAATGAAGCAATTGTGGGTTTATCTATATGGAGAGGAGAGGGATTTATCCAAACTAACTCTGGAAAGGAATAAATAAAAAAGGAATAAATTCAGGGATGGAGGAGCAGGAATTTTTTGGGATGGTCCCATAACCTCAAAGCAGTGGCTCATCCATGGATGAGTGTCCAGCCCTGCTCTGGACAGGTGGATTCGGGATTATCCTGCTCTTCCCAGTGGTTCCTTTGCTTCCTGCCAGGAATTGCTCCTCAGGGATCGAGCTCCTGGGCTGCTCCAGGCTCCATGGACCTCAGAACAGGTGGGAATTTGTGATTCCTGCTGCTTCTACTGGGAAAATTGGCAGGAAAAGTGGGAGGAAAAGCAGCTCCATCCCCTTTAGCAACTCTGGGATGTGGGAGCTGCTCATTCCCTGCCCTTGGAATCTGCATGAGGATAAAGAAGATTTTATTCCAAATGCAAGCAAGTAAAATCCTTGGAAAGCAGATCCCATCCTGCTGAGGGGGTTTGGAGCATCCTAAAAAAAAAAACTGTGGGAGTTGTTTTATGTTTATAAAGCTCCTGATAAAAAGGGGATCATTGGAGGAGCTGCTGGAGCAAATCCAGAGGAATCCATGGAGCTGGAGCCAGGCTGGGAGAGCTGGGGGTGCTCACCTGGAGAAGGGAAGGATCCAGGGAGAGCTTCCAGCACATTGCAGGGGATCCAGGAGAGCTGGAGAGGGACTGGGGACAAGGGATGGAGGGACAGGACACAGGGAATTGGGAAAGGGGAGATTGGGGAATTAGGAATTGCTGGCTGGGCTGGAATTGCCAGAGAATCCCTGGATCCCTGCAATGTCCCAGGAAGGATTGGAGCAGCCTGGGATGTGGGAGGTGTCCCTGCAATGAGCTCTGAGCTCCCTTCCCAGCCAGGGCAGCCCAGGATTCTGGGATTCAGGACACTCAGAATCCATCCAGAGGGATTTTGATGACAGTGGGGATGGAAAAGAGAGGAAAAGGGAAGGGAGAGCCTTGATGGTTCCCTGAGATTGCAAGGGAAGGCCCTGGATCCATCAATCCCTTGGAGAGGAGATGGATCCAATGTGAGGTTGTGGAGAGCTGGGAATTGGCAGCTGGAGAAGGGAAGGATCCAGGGAGAGCTTCCAGCACATTGCAGGGCCTGGAGGGGCTGCAGGAGAGCTGGAGAGGGACTGGGGACAAGGGATGGAGGGACAGCACACAGGGAATTGGGAAAGGAATTGCTGGCTGGGCTGGAATTGCCAGAGAATCCCTGGAATGTCCAAGGAAGGACTGGATGGGGCTGGGAGCACCCTGGGATGGTGGAAGATTCCCTGCCAGTGGCAGGGGGATGGAATGGGATAATCCTTAAAATCCCTTCCCACCCAAACCTTTCCATGGCTCTAAAACCCGATGGATTTGAGCTCCATCCTCTGTGTTTCTCCAATTTAATTCCCAGGAGAGGGAATTGCTGCATCCAGGAGGGAAAGCAGAGCCCGTGGATGCTCCTGGCACATCCCAGCCTCTCCAGAGCCTCACTTCCCTCTCCAGGTTTTTGCCTTTGAGCCGGGAGCCCTCTCGTGGCTGCTGAGCCATCCTGAATCCAGCTCCACAATTAACCCCGGGATTCATTTCCAGGGCAGGGATAAAGGGATGGGAGCAGAAGGAAGAATTCTGCAAACTGGATAAAGCTGAGAGGGATTTTCTGGAGCAGGATCTCCCCACTTCCATCCTTAAAAATATCCTTGCTGATGGTGCTCCTGCAGCTCCAAGGAAATATTCAAGGGTTTTTTCACTTCACTATTTAAAGATGTTGCTGTCCTGCCTCTGGATATTCCCAAGAATTCCACAGGGATACAACAATGTCCAGACTGGAGAGTGCTGGGTTTGGAGCAGGAATCTCTGCCCAGGAGGGCAGAAAACAGAAGGAAATGGGATTTTATGGATTAGGGAAAATCCCCAAATTCCTGCCTACACCTTAAAATCCTCCTCTTTAAATGACTCAGATGCTCTGGAGCACAGCAGGAATATCCTGGAATATCCTGAGACCATATCCATGAATTTCCATATCCATGGAAAGTGGGAAGGAAAAGGGAATTTCTTATAGAAGACATATTTTAAATTCCCTTTTTGGAGTCTGAATTATCCCTATTTTCAAAGTCTTGGGAGTAATCAACTCTTCATCCAAGCAAGCTGGAATTACACAAGGATGGTGTGGCCAGATGGGATCAGATAAAATGGGATTATCCTGGTTTTCCTCCCCAAAATTGTGGGATTAGCCAACAAAGCATTTCCCAAGAGATTTTTGGTCACTCCCATCAGCCTCCTGCCCATTCCAGGAGCTCTGGTGTTTTCCAGGGATATGGAGAAGCCATCCCAGAATTAAGATTTGCATCTCAGTTCCTCTCACAGGTCTGAAATCCTTGGAAAAACACACCTGGCTGGTGTCCTGCTGGAGTTGTTCTTCCAGCTTCTCCTCCAGGGGCTCAGAGAGATCCAGGGAATTGTTTTCCTGCAGATCTCCTGGATGTGGTGGGGACACAGCCAAGCTCTGCAGAGAGAGATGGAGAAATGCTGACAAAATTTCATTAATTGCTGGGAAAAAGCAGAAAAAGAGGGAAAAAAAAGGGGGGGAAAAAAAGGGAAAAAAAAAGGGAAAAAGGGGAAAAAAAAAGGAAAAAAAGGAAAAAAAAGAAAAAGGGAAAAAAAAAAAAGGAAAAAAAGAAAAAGGAAAAAAAAAAGGAAAAAAGGAAAAGAAAGGGAAAAAAAGAGAAAAGGGGAAAAAAAAAGAAAAAAAGGGAAAAAATGGAAAAAAAGGAAAAAAGGGAAAATTTGGGAAAAAAAGGAAAAAAAAGGAAAAAAAAAAAGACAACAGGACGTTCTCCCAAGCCCTGACACCAATCCATGCAGAAATCTTTATCCTTTCTCTAATTTAATTTTTCCATTGCAACAAAATAGGGGCAAAACTCAGAATTCCAATGATCTGTTCAGTCAAGTTGTGGGAATTTTAACTCATTTGATTTCATCCAAACAGCACCAATGGAAAAGGAAGGATTCCCTGAGGGATTCAGGGATACTCTGATGGTTCCAAATCCTTTTTTCCAGTTTGATTTGGGCTCCCAAAGCTCACCAGAGACAGTTTTGGGGTCTCTGTACCCCAAATCCCAACTTTTGCTGGCTCCAGGGTTGTGTCTTTTGGTACAAACCTCCCCTCTCAAGCCTCTAAAATGTCCTAACCCAGCTTGGAAAAATCTGGGAAAAATCTGAGGGCACAAGAGGAGCCTGGGGCTGAGAGGGAATTCCTGTCCCACCTTGTCTGAGTCTCTGAGGAATTGATGGAGATAAAAACCCCAGGAGATGCCTCCTACAGGAAGCCTTAAAATTGTGGATAAATTCCTAATTCCCATAAATAGGAGCTGTTAATCAGGGTGCAGGTGGCTGGAATTTGTCTGGTTACTCCAAATGGAGGTTCTGGGGTCACAGAATCATGGAATGTCCTGAGTGGGAAGTGACCCACAGGGATCATCCATTCCCAGCTCCTGGCTCTGCACAGGACATCCAACAATCCCACCCTGTCCTGGGAGTGTTTTCCAAAGATTCTTAAAGTTCTGGCAGCTCCAGAATGGACAATCCCAATCCTGACAGTGGGATTGGATCCATCCCTGCCAGAATTCCAGGATAGAAAAGAATTCCAGGCCCATGGAGTTCAACCTGTGCCTGATCCCCACCTTGTCCCCAGCCCAGCTCCAGGAATTCCTTGGACACTCCAGGGATGGGGATCCAACCCTCCCTGGGCAGTTCCAACCCCTGCCCACCCTTTCCATGAGGAAATTCCTGCTGATTCCACCCTGAGGCTGTTTCCTCTCCTCCTGTCCCTGTTCCCACAGCCCGACCTGGGGCTGTCCCCTCCTGGCAGGGACTTGTGCAGAGCCACAGGGGCCCCCCTGATCCCCCTTTTCTCCAGCCTGAGCCCCTTCCCAGCTCCTCCAGACCCTTCCCAGCTCCATTCCCTGAGACCATATCCATGAATTTCCATATCCATGGAAAGTGGGAAGGAAAAAAGTAATCTCTTCACTTTTTAAAGATACTGCTGTCCTGCCTCTGGGTATTCTGAATAATTGGAATTGGAAGAGCCCAGAACTGGACACAGTAAAACCCCAGTAAAAAAACCCCAGTTTTATCATTCCTGCTGTTTATTTTCACCTCAGACAGCAGCAGCTCCAGCTCCAGGCTCTGTCCCTCTCCTGTCACCTCGGTGCTGGCCGGGACTCGGCGGGAAGTGTCGGACACCAGCGGATCCTGCAGCACCACAGCAAGGGACTGGTGTGACAGTGACATTCCACCCTGCCCCAACCTTCCAGCACACTCTGCCCCACTTCAGTGGCATTTCTGAGCCAGGCTGGGGCCCAGACTTTCCTTCCAAGGAATCCTCCTCCCTCCCTGGGATCCCTTTTGAGACCCCACTCAGGACCCCTTTTGGTGCTTCCAGCCCTGCACCCACCACTCCAAAAACTCCCAGAGGGCACAAGGACAAACTCTGATGACTCTGGGAGTGGTTCCTGTGGACAAAAAATTATTCCTTCATTCCCATTAAAAAATGAGTGGTTTGTATCCCTTTATCCCTGTGTTGGGTTGGTGTGACAGCAATGTGTGTTCTGTCCCCATCTGTTAAACCAGCTGGGGCAGTGACCCTGATCTCCTGGCACACATTATCTGCTCATGGGCCATCTTTAAACCAGCTGGGCAATCATCTTTATCTTTCCCACAGCCCATCCTCCCTCCAGGAGATATCTCCTGTTCATGGCCAGTGAGTCCCAGGCCATGACTGATAAAATTCCATCATCCCACTGGGAGATGCTCCAGCCAGGGGAGGAGCCAAGCCTTTCCTACCCAGATCAAAACTGACATTTTGGACACCAAGGCACCTTCTTCCCACTGCATTCCAGAGGAAAACCAGACCTTTGCACATCATCCCTGCACCTTCAGAGGAAACTGCACCTTCTCCAGGAGCACTGCTCCAGCTGAACCACATCTGCCACTGCAGGAGGATGCAGCCACCATTGAATGGGACTGTGCCAACACCCTGACTGACTGACGGGTGTCAGCTTGGATTCTGACTCTAGCAGGGGTTGGGATTGTTTTTTTGTATTACTGTATTTCTATTTTTTTAACAATTTTCCTAGTAAAGAACTGCTATTCCTAATTCCCATATCTTTGCCTGAGAGCCCCTCAATTTCAAAATGGTAATAATAATTTGGAGGGAGGGGGTTTACATTCTCCATTTCAAAGAGAAGCTCCTGCCTGTATTGGCAAACAAGTGTCCTTCACACCAGGACAATCCCAAATATCCCAGATCCCGGTGCCTGTCCCAAACCACCTCTATGTCAGAGGTGACCCTGGTGGTGGCTCATTCCCAATTCCCTCATTCCCTGGAGCTCTGTCACCGCTGCCAGGTGACACCACTCACGGTGACAGGCACGGCTGCCTGGTGTTCCCTGGAGGTTTTGCTGCTCCACAGGAGCCCGTCCAGCCCGTCCCGCAGGATCGCCTTGGAGAGCTCCCTCAGCAGCGCCAGCTGGAACCAGTGCACACCAGTGAGGCAGCCCAGTGCCACCCTGTGCCCCCAGCACGTGACAGTCCCACAGCAGCCACCCCAAAACAAGGAATGATGGATTCCCAGGGGCTCACAGGGCAGGGATAGCCAAGGGATGGTTTAAATACAGGTTTGGGGTCAAAAAGCTTGATTAAACAATCATGGAGCTTTTGTGGGGTCTCACCCACAAAATCCTAATAAAACCCATCCTAAATAAAACCCCCATCCTAAATAAAACCCCCCATCCTAAATAAAACCCCCATCCTAAATAAAACCCCCACATTTGTGGCCTTTCAGGATTTCCAGGGGACTGAAAGAAGAGGGAGAGTGGCTTTTTCCATGGGAATATGGGGATATGACAAGAGGGAAGGGTTTTAAACTGGATGAGGATCTAGGTTGGATATTGGGAAGGAATTTTTGGCTGGGAGGGTGGGGATGAAATTCCCAAAGAAGCTGTGGCTGCCCCTGGATCTCTGGAGTGTCCAAAACCAGGTTGGATGGGGTTTGGAGCAACCTGGGCTCGTGGAAAGTGTTGAGGTTGGAATTAGAGGGGCTTTAAGGGCCTCAAAGCCACCACCCACCCCATAAAATAGCAGCAAAAAATCTGCCCCAGAAAGATTTAAATATTTTAAACATTTATATATTTAAATTTTATATATCCAGGAATACTTAAATATAACCTGGAAAAGGAAGTGGGATGAACCTTCCTGGGGTTGCTGGGGGGAGCAAATGCCACCTCCAGGATTCCAGAGGGAAGAGAGGGAAAAGCCAAATTTACAACCCCTGGTGAGGAGGAAGGAGAAAGGATCTCCTACCTTGATCCCATATGCTTCAAAAAGCCTCTCCAGGTCCTGCAAGGGCAAAGAAAAGTCTCAATTTCTCCCCCTCTGCTCTCCAGGGATTTTCTCCTGGAGGTTGTTGATGGCCACGGGGACACACACCGGGTCCCCTCTGCCATCCCAACCCAGAGAGGGAAGCCCTTCCAACATTTATATGGTCTTTAATTTTGATTTATTTACCTCCATTTCCACTCCTTTTCCTGGTGGGCCAGGTTCTCCCTTGGAATAAACGAGATCAGATCATTAATTCCATCATTTCCATGATGGAGCAAGAAGAGGAAGGGGAGTAATGCCATAACTGGACCTTTGTCTGCCAGCAGCCCTCTCTGTAAAACTGGATAAATCCTCTGTAAAACTGGATAAATCCCATTTAGGGTTTGAATCCCACCCTGATCCTCCACTGGACACAGGCACAGCTGGATTTTGTAGGGAAAACCTGGTTCATGAGCAGCATCCAAGTGAGGTTTGGGCCAGAGCTTTGCTCCATCCCCTTCTGTGGGATGGAATTTGTGGGAAACGGAAGATTTTTGAGGTCCCTCAGTGCCACCAGTGCAGAGGACACCAAGAGGGATGATGGCCAAGGTGTCCCTGGTGGTCCCTTCTGGAGGTCCCCACACGTGGCTGGGTCCAACATCTCCACGGGGATGGGCTCCCACAGAAGTGATGGAATTCCATCTCCATCTGGGGATGGTGCACAGATGAAATCATGGATGAGGAATTTGGGAGGTCCAGCCTGGAGGCTCCTGGGGTGAGGAACACCTGAGGTGGGGCTGACCTGCCTCTCTGAGGGGCTTCATTTCACTGAAATCCGGGTTCTGCATCGACAGATTCCGGTGGAATGAAGGGCACCAGGAAGGCCCCGATGGCATCTCCAGCAGAAGGACAATTTGGGATACCCATCCCTGGATAAATCTTTGCTTTTCCAAAGGTCTGGATCTCCTGGCAACCAGGAAATCTCTCTGTCCTCACTGCTGCTGCTTCCTGCAGCGTTTTCCTCTCCATTAAGGAAGGAGCTGCTCCCACCTCCACCATTCCTCCTTCCACCCCTTCCCACTCTTCAGCTTGCAGGAGCAGGAAAGGAAGCAACAATCTGTGAACATTCCAGAAATTTATCCCCTTTGGCTCCTGAGGAACATCCTTCTTCCTGAAGAAGCTCTGTGGAGATGTGGGACCACGAGTTCCTGAGCCCATCCCAGGAGCTCTGCTTTGAATCCCAAATTTTCGGGGGGGTCACAGGAGACCTGAGCTGGGTTTTCCTGCCCAAGGTGGTGGCACCACCACAAAAATGTGGACTCAGGACTTACCTTTGGGCCTGGGGGGCCTCTTTCACCTCTCAGGCCGTCCTTCCCAGGAACTCCCTGAAAACCAGGAATGTGGAAACAGGAATGTGTTAGTTCCCCTCTAAAATTCCCATTTCCTGGGTGCTGATCCCAAACTAACTCCAGTTTTTCCAGAGGGATCAACCAACCCCTTCTTGTGTCTCCCTAATTCCCATTTTTAGGTTAAATTTGGAGCAATTCTGCTCTTTACTTGTTGACCTCCTAAAAGACTCATGGGAGTTTTCCTTTTTCCTTTGCTATCCCACCTGGAATAATGGAATTATACTTTTATTTCCCTGCCACTTTGGGACTGGATCTGTTTTGGATCCATGGGGGATATTTCTCCCAATCCCACTTTTCCTGTGACTCAGGACACAAGTCCTGCAGGTAAATCAGGAATTTGGCAGGAATGGCTGCAAAGAATCCATCCAAAAACACCCTTTGGACACCTGGGAATGAGTTTTTCCTCCCAGCAGAGCAAAATTTCTTGGGAATTGCTGCTGTGGCTGCTCTGCCTGGTGTCCTTCCCTGTCTCCATAAAATAAATAGCAAGAATACACAAAATTAAAAATAAATTAAATAGTTAAATGGAATAAATAAAAATCAATAAAATAAAATAAATGAAATTAAAAAATAAATGAAATAGTTAAATGGAATAAATAAAAAAATCAATAAAATAAATAAAAATAAAAATAAATGAAATAGTTAAATGGAATAAATTTAAAAAATCAATAAAATAAAATAGATAAAATAAACAATTAAATGAAATAAATCAAATAATTAAATTACAAATTTAAACTCCCAATTCTTGTTAAAATGGCCACAAGGAGAAGGGTGGGAGAGGAGGGAGGAGCTGCTTTGATATTTTTGGGACTCTCCCAAATAGGATTTAGGTAAAGTCATGAGAAACTTGGCAAAATTTTCCCTGATTTTTTTTCCATGGGAATGAAAAAAGGATGGAGTGAATCCATCTCTGCTGGATCTATCCATGTGGGATCCATCCAACCTCAATTTGAATAAATAAATATTATTTCTTTATAATGGTGGGAATAAATAAAAGTTCTCCCAAAATCCACCCAGCTGCTCCTTCAGGGATTCCTTACATCCATTCCAGGTTCTCCTGGATCTCCTTTCATTCCTTGCTCTCCAGGTCGTCCTGGGAGTCCAGGAGGACCCTGCAAGAAGAGATGGAGAGAAAAAAAAAATCACAAGCAGAGCCCCAGCAGCAGCTCAGAAAAGGAAAATAGCAAGGAAAATAATATTTTCCCCAGGGGAAAGGAATATTTGGAAGTGGATATTTCCAAGTGAGGGCTCTCATTGGGATGGAGAAGGGAAACAGAGAAGTCCCACCTCTCCCCAGGGCAGGAAATGATAATAACAGTGAGAAAAATGGAATTATTACCCTGATTCCTCTCACTCCTGGCTCTCCAGGGACTCCAGCTTCTCCCTAAAAGAGAAGAGCAGATTTGCAAATGTTTTTTCCCCTCAAGTGATTGGAATTTTATTGTGTTAAAACCTGGAGGAAACGGTTTAAAGGGAGAGAACTGAGCCTATCAAATATTCCAGGGGCTCTAATGGAGATTAAATCTCTTTAGCCCTGCTTAATGCTTGGAAAACTGGGATAGAGGCAGGTTTTGGGATATCTGGCATGTCTTAAAATAGGGATGGTGTTTTACTGCATTCCCATAAATGAGGAAAAAGGGGCACAAGGAATGAGGTGACTGGAATATTTAAATTTAGGGGTAGGGTGAGATGACTGCCACCAAATCCCACTGTTCTGAGCTCCAGGAATGTCTGGATAATGATCTCAGGGATAGGGTGGGATTGTTGGAGTGTCCTGAGCAGGGCCAGGAGTTGGACTGGATGATCCTGGTGGGTCCCTTCCAGCTTGGGATATTCTGGGATTCCATTCATGGCACTTTGTCTTCAGCATCTCCCAGAAACAAACAAACAAACAAACAAAAAAAAACCCAAAAAAACCCCCAAACAAAAACCCAAACCAAAACAAAACAAAAACAAAACAAAAACAAAACAAAACAAACCCAACAAAAACAAACAAACAAACAACTCCAAACAACAACAACAACAAAAGTTCCCACAAACAACAAAACCCAAAAAACCACCAGTTTAGTTCTTCTTTAGGCTTTTCCATTCCAGCCTTTTGGAATGTGAAATCCAAGATAAAAGAAAGGTGAAGAGGATTCTCCACAGTTTAAGGAGTAAGTCAACAAGAAATGAAAAAATGAGCAGGGATCAACTCCAGGACAAATCCAAGGGTTTCATTTTCCAGCTCTGTTTTCCTGGCACCTTGGGAAGGGGTGGGATTCCCTTGGTCCCAGAGGAGCCTTTCCTCCCTGGTTTTCCCAAATTTTTTGCCATCATTTCCTGCTCAAACCCAGAGCTCTTGTTCTGGAATCACGACTCTGAAGTCAGGGATGTTGGAATGCAGCTGCTTCCTTTTTTTTCCAAGGTTTCCCTGGGTGATCCTATTCCACTTGATGTCCAGGGATCAACCCAACCCTTGGAGCTGCAGAAAGCTCTTCACTGCCTTCAGTCAGGAGAAGATTTCCAGGAGAAAAGTTGGGAATTCATGGGAGGTTGGGAAGAGACAGAGCCAGGACAGGTGACCCAAACTATCCACAGTAAAATTCCAAAATGACCACAGAAATATTCCAAACTATCCACTAGGATATTCCAAACTGATCACAGAGATATTCTAAACTGACCACAGGGATATTCCAAACTGACCACAGGGATATTCCAAACTATCCACTGGGATATTCCAAACTGACCACAGGGATATTCCAAACTGATCACAGGGATATTCCAAAATGGCCACAGGGATATTCCAAAATGGCCACAGGAATATTCCAAACTGACCACAGAAATATTCCAAACTATCCACGAATTATTCCAAACTGACCACAGAAATATCCAAACTGACCACAGAAATATTCCAAACTAATCACAGAAATATTCCAAACTAATCACAGAAATATTCCAAACTGACCACAGAGATATTCCAAACTGATCACAGGGATATTCCAAACTGACCATAGGGATATTCCAGATCATCAAGCTCAGTGTATAAAAAATCCAGTTTTCCATAAGCCAGTCAGGATGTATTTGTGAGGGCCCACCTTGTTTTGTGAGGGACCATCTTCTGTTGTGAGGGTCCATCCTGATTTTGTAAGGGGCCACCTTGTTTTGTGAGGAGCCATCTTGTTTTTGTAAGGATCCACCTTTTTTTTTTGTGAGGGGCCATCCTCTTTTGTGAGCGGCCATTTTGGTTTTGTGAGCAGCCATTTTTTTTTCATGAGGGGCCACCTTGTTTTTGTGAGGGGCCACTTTGATTTTGTGAGGGCCCACCTTGTTTTTGTAAAGATCTACCTTTTTTTGTGAGGAGCCATCTTCTTTTGTGAGCGGCCATTTTGTTTTTGTGAGAGGCCATTTTGTTTTCATGAGGGGCCACCTTGTTTTGTGAGCAGCCATTTTGTTTTTTGTGAGAGGCCATTTTGTTTTCGTGAGGGGACACCTTGTTTTTGTAAGAACCTACCTTGCTTTTCTGAGGGGCCATCTTGTTTCTGTTAGGGCCCACCTTGTTTTTGTGAGGGGCCATCTTCTTTTGTGAGTGGCCATTTTGTTTTCATGAGGGTCCACCTTGTTTTTGTAAGGACCTACCTTGTTTTTTGTGAGGGCCCATCTTGTTTTCATGAGGGCCCATCTTGTTTTTAAGGACCTACCTTGTTTTTTGTGAGGGGCCACTTGGATTTTGTGAGGGCCCATCTCGTTTTCATGAGGGCCCATCTTGTTTTTAAGAACTTACCTTGTTTTTTATGAGGGGCCACTTTGATTTTGTGAGGGCCCATCTTGTTTCAGCAAGGACCCACCTTGTTTTTATGAGGGGCCATCTTGTTTTTGTGAGGGACCACCTCATTTGATCCCAAGAGGGAACTCCTACCAGGGATCCTATTCCATTTCCAGGGATCAGGAACTGAGGAAAGCTCTTCACTGTGGTCAAGAGAAACTTCTAGAAGTTTGTGATGTTTTTGTGAGGCCCCACCATGTTTGGCCATAAGAGGGGATTATTCTGTGAGGAGCAGCCAGCTGGGCTCCAGGATTTTTATGGATCATTTCCAAATTGAGATCATCTAAGGCTCAGAATCTGTCAGGGTGTGGGTGCACTTCATGCTAAATCCACATCAGGCAGACGTGACTCAAAATATGACAAAAATCCGGATCAAAGAATCCCAGGATGGTTTAAACCCCAATCCCATGGCAGGGACACCTTCCACCATCCCAGGGTGCTCCAAGCCCCATCCAACCTGCCCTTGGACACTTCCAGGGATCCAGGGCGCTGATGTTGAATAAGTAACAAAGAAATAAAATTGTCACTGCAGGGCTGGGCTTGGTGGGTGGTCCCAGGGGATCAGCAGCTCCATCCCCCTGGATCCTTTACTCACATCTTTTCCTCTCAGCCCGGCCTCTCCTGGTTTTCCAGGGAATCCTGGTTCACCTCTCTCCCCCTAAAGGAAACAAGACTTGTGACATTCCCATCCTGCATCCCGTAATTCTCCCACTTCAGACAGGAGCAGATTCCAGCACATCCATGGTCATGGAATTGCTTCCACAATCCTGGATGAAGTTTGGGCTCAACATTTACCCTGTGCTAGGAAGGGCTGGGATTGTAGGATTCGTAGTATTAATATTTATTTTATTTTGATTGATTTTCTTTATTTATTTTATTTTATAGTAATTCAGTTTATTTAATTATAGTGTTATTATTATTATTTTTGGAGGATTATTGAGCTGGAAAGCATCCAGCTCTAACTTCATCTATCCAGACCCCACAGTCATCCCTGGAATTCACTCAGGACAGGATCTGTTGAGGTTCTTCACCTCCAGGAGCTGCTCAGATTAGCAGAGACTCGAGATGGATCCAGTCTTGGCCACAGGATCAGTTCCCATTCCACATTTTAATTTTTATTCCCATTTAAATCAGCTGAGCTCTCATGGATGGGTCCTCATCTGCTCTGTTTGATGTTTGTCCCACAAGGGTGTGGATTGAACCCATTCCCTTAAGAGCTGGATGATCCTTGTAGGATTCTCTCCCAACTCAGAATATTCCATGAAATCTGGGAAATTTGGGACACCCCCTCTCCAGACCTTCTCTCAGAATATTCCATGAAATCTGGGAAATTTGGGACACTCCCTCTCCAGGCCTTCTCTCAGAATATTCCATGAAATCTGGGAAATTTGGGACACCCCCTCTCCAGGCCTTCTCTCAGAATATTCCATGAAATCTGGGAAATTTGGGACACCTTCTCTACAGGCCTTCTCTCAGAATATTCCATGAAATCTGGGAAATTTGGGACACCTTCTCTACAGGCCTTCTCTCAGAATATTCCATGAAATCTGGGAAATTTGGGACACCTTCTCTCCAGGCCTTCTCTCAGAATATTCCATGAAATCTGGGAAATTTGGGACACCCCCTCTCCAGACCTTCTCTCAGAATATTCCATGAAATCTGGGAAATTTGGGACACCCCCTCTCCAGGCCTTCTCTCAGAATATTCCATGAAATCTGGGAAATTTGGGACACTCCCTCTCCAGACCTTCTCTCAGAATATTCCATGAAATCTGGGAAATTTGGGACACTCCCTCTCCAGACCTTCTCTCAGAATATTCCATGAAATCTGGGAAATTTGGGACACCCCCTCTCCAGACCTTCTTTCAGAATATTCCATGAAATCTGGGAAATTTGGGACACCTTCTCTCCAGGCCTTCTCTCAGAATATTCCATGAAATCTGGGAAATTTGGGACACCCCCTCTCCAGACCTTCTCTCAGAATATTCCATGAAATCTGGGAAATTTGGGACACTCCCTCTCCAGATCTTCTCTCAGAGTATTCCATGAAATCTGGGAAATTTGGGACACCCCCTCTCCAGGCCTTCTCTCAGAATATTCCATGAAATCTGGGAAATTTGGGACACCTTCTCTCCAGGCCTTCTCCCAACCCCAAACACCTTTTCTTGCCTCCTCTTTGGAACCTCATTAACACATTTTCTTAGCACCTCCTGGCTTGGCTGCATCCCATCTATTTCTTGTGACATCCCATTTTTCCATGCCCTGCAAGCTGATCCAGCCTAAATATTCCACTCACTGATCTATGCAACAATTCCCAAATCCAAACCCTTCTCCAGCCAAGCCTGGGGAGATCCCTGTTTGAGGAATGCCCACACTGTACAAACACCACAGGGGGGATCTTTTCCAGAAATTTCTTGACTGGTTTTCAACTTTTCCAGGGAAATATCCTGCAAGTGAGGATTAGCAGGAATTTTTAAAGGCCTGATCAAAGATTTTGGAATAAATCTCTAGAACCACTTGG
Source organism: Oenanthe melanoleuca (assembly GCF_029582105.1). NCBI lineage: Eukaryota > Metazoa > Chordata > Aves > Passeriformes > Muscicapidae > Oenanthe > Oenanthe melanoleuca. The sequence continues at coordinate 68,097,923 of NC_079334.1, read as the reverse complement.
TTCCATCCCTTGCCATGGGACACTTTCCACTATCCCGTGTTGTCCCAAGTCCTGTCCAGCCTGGCCTTGGACAATTCCAGGATCCAGGGGCAGCCACAGCTTCTCTGGGAATTCTGTGCCAGGGCATCCCCACCCTCACAGCTTTCCATGGACTCACCTTCTGGCCTGGCTTCCCGGACAATCCCACATTCCCCTGCAGAAACACAGAAGGAATGACACAGGTAAGGTAATTCCAGGTGTCAGCTAAAATCAGAGAGAGGAAACCAGGGAATGTCCCACGAGGGGCTGTGCCAGGTGCACCCTGTCCAGAGGTGTCTCCTGTCTCCCCCACTTTGAAATCATCAATATTTTGATTTTCCCACCCTTCTTCCCAAAAATAATCATCCATAATATTGGGATTTGTTAATTTTTGATGGATTAAAATGAACAGGACCGTGATGGAATCACATGGGAGCCACCAAGAACTTTCTAGACACAAAAGTCAGAAAATGAAGATCAAGGGAACTTGCAGGAGAGGAAATGATTGGGAATGGGACTTCCTTGGATTCTGTTCACAGAGTCACCAGCTCAGCATTGACCATCTGTGTTTTCCTCAGTCATGAGGAATTCTCCACGTTTTGGGGGATTCCATACCCACCCCACTGTCCCACTCACCCTGTCACCAATGTCTCCCTTTAGCCCAGGCTGGCCAGGAATTCCAAATCCTGGACTTCCCTGAAAAAAAAACAACAAAGGGATAAAAGGTCTTACTAAGGCAGTTTTTTTTTGTTTGTTTGTTTGGTTTTTTTTTTTGTTTTTGTTTTTGTTTTTTTTTTTGGGAGGAATCTCCACAGAGCAAGAAATTATTTAAATGATTTCTCCTTGACTTCCTTTCCAGCTTTGCATTTCTACACATGGAAGTCTCCCCATGGATTCCTGGATGGGTGATTTTGGGATTTGGGGAGGAATTCCATCTCCCTCAGAGTTTCCTTGGTGGTAACAAAAGAAAAAAGTTAAAAATTCCTTTTATAGCAAAAGGAAGTGCAAGGTCATCACCTTCTCTCCTTTTTCTCCTGGGATTCCTTTGTCTCCTCGTGGTCCAGCTGGTCCAGGATCTCCCTGGGAATAAAAGACACACCTGAAACCAAAAATATCCTGCAGGAAGCCGTGACTCCTTAGGGCTGCATTTTGCAATTCTAGTGCATCCTGGAAAAAATTTCTTTGCCAAATCCACCCACTCATCCATCTTGGATTTAAAAGGAATTTTTTCCATGGCACCTGCTCTTCCAAAATTCATCACAGTTGTTTGCCACACTACAAAGCACCATAAACACATATTTACTGGTTTAAACTGTCATTTCTCTGTAGGTTGGCAGTGAAGCATCAGGAATAATAATAAAAAAATTGGATATTCCAGGCCACATTCCTTCACAAAATTCCTAGGACACTGTTTAAGCTCAGCCTAAAAGAAAAGAGGGATTTTTGCCAGCCAAGGTTAAGCAGTCTGGGCAATAGGAGCAATAAAAGGAGGTGAGCCCAACATCCAATCCCAGCAAAAAAGTCAAAATTCATTCTGTCTATGGAATGAGGGGGGTCTGAAGCAGTGTAGGGAATTTCCATGGAAAAGCCACAGGGAATCAGTCCTGCAGTAAATCCTTCTCACAGACTCTTAGCAGGATGGCAATGAGAGAGCAAGACTGAAAAAAAATAAATAAAAATATTCCATTAAAAATATTCCAGGTCATGTTCCACCTCAAAGCCACTGAGAAAGTGACTGGAATTCTCTAAAGCAGCTGGAAAACACAGGGAACAGGAGAGCTCCTGGGTTTGGGAAATCCACTTTTCTCTCTGTGAGGCCAAACTCTGGATCAGGGTCCTAAAGGTGTGGGAATTCTCCATCCACGGGGATTCTCCACCCAAGGGGATTCTCCACCCAAGGGGATTCTCCACCCAAGGGGATTCTCCATCCATGGGAATTCTCCATCCATGGGAATTCTCCACCCATGGGAATTCTCCACCCACGGGAATTCTCCACCCACGGGAATTCTCCACCCACGGGAATTCTCCATCCACGGGGATTCTCCACCCACGGGGATTCTCCACCCAAGGGGATTCTCCATCCATGGGAATTCTCCACCCAAGGGGATTCTCCATCCATGGGAATTCTCCATCCATGGGAATTCTCCACCCATGGGAATTCTCCACCCATGGGGAATTCTCCATCCATGGGAATTCTCCACCCATGGGAATTCTCCATCCATGGGAATTCTCCATCCATGGGAATTCTCCACCCATGGGGATTCTCCATCCACGGGAATTCTCCATCCATGGGAATTCTCCACCCATGGGGATTCTCCATCCAGGGGGATTCTCCACCCATGGGAATTCTCCATCCAGGGGGAATTCTCCATCCATGGGGATTCTCCATTCATGGGAATTCTCCATCCAGGGGAATTCCCAGCACAGCAGACCTGACCCAGCTTTGGAGTGGGCTCTGCTTTGAGCATTGCAGGTCTCCAGAAATCCCTTCCAGCCTCTTCTGTCCCTGATTTTGGCCTCCCCTGGCTGGAATTGGGCTGGATCTGCACTTGAGTGATGTCTTCCTTCTGAAATCCCAATTCTTCCCCTGGACTAAGGCTAGAATGGGAATACCAGGTACAAAATGTGAATAAAAGCAAGAGAAATATCTCCAGGATGAGACTTTTCCAAGCTCTCCTGTCCTGTCAATCACAAAAGAGATGGAATTTAGGAAACATGGAACAACTTCTGCTTTTCCAGGAACAGATCTTGGCTTTTCAAGCAGTGCTAATTAATTAATCAATTAATTAAATGTCAGTCTTACCCTGACACCTTTCTTGCCTGGAGGTCCCAAAACCTGAGGAGAAGAAATCCTCAGTTAATGGTGGGGGGGGGGGGGGAAATTAAAATCTTCTTTTCATGGTACTTTTTCCAAAGCAAGGAATGTAATGGGATAAGAATTGTTATGGGATAAGAAATGTTATATGGGATAAGAAATATTATGGGATAAGAATTGTTATGGGATAAGAAATGTTATATGGGATAAGAATTGTTATATGGGATAAGAATTGTTATATGGGATAAGAATTGTTATGGGATAAGAATTGCTATGAGATAAGAAATGTTATATGGGATAAGAATTGCTATGGGATAAGAATTGTTATATGGGATAAAAAATGTTATATGGGATAAGAATTGTTATATGGTATAAGAATTGTTATGGGATAAGAATTGTTATATGGGATAAGAATTGTTATATGGGATAAGAATTGTTATATGGGATAAGAATTATATAGGATAAGAATTGCTATGAGATAAGAAATGTTATTTGGGATAATAATTGTATGGGATAAGAATTGCTATATGGGATAAGAATTGTTAGGGGATAAGAAATGTTATATGGGATAAGAAATGTTATATGGGATAAGAAATGTTATATGGGATAAGAAATCTCATGGCACACAGGGTGACCACCACCAAGGTTTCTCTTTAAATCTGGAATTTGGAGGGATTGGAGAGCTGTGGGTGTCCAGCAGGGCTCATCCCAGTGGATGAGGAGCAGGGAAAAGCCTGGAGCACACGGATTCAGTGATGGGAATTTTTATCCTTGTGTTTCCTGGACAGGAATACTGAGAATACAAGAAATGGAACAAGGGGGAAGAGGACAAAGTTGGCTGGAGGGTCAGGGAGAAGATCTGGGTGTTCTTCCCACTGTTCTGTGGGACTCCTGGATTCCTGGCATTTTGGGATTGAAGCTGCACATCTGAAGGACAAAGAAGGGCTCTAACCCACTCCAAGTTACCTCCAAGGCTGGAGCACCTGGAAATCCTGGATTTCCCTGCAAGGCAAGAGGAAGGAATGGTGGCCAATGAATGAAAAATGTGAGGCAGGGAAAAATTTTGGCTTATCCCTTTCCCACCATTTATTCCTTAAAAGGGCCCAAAAATCATCTCAGAAGCACAAGAGCCACGGAGAGGGGAGAACTGAGCTCAAGGATGCTCCATCCCACAGGGAACAAGCTGGGAAAAATCAGGATAATTGCACCTGGGCTGGTCAAATGTTCTCTTACTGTTTCACTCACTTGGTCTCCTTTCTGCCCTGGGGGTCCTGGAATTCCCTGGAAGAAATCAGAAGGGAATTTCCACCAGAATGAAAACAGATCCAGCAGTTTTGGCTCCTGCTGCCATCCAGAGGGAGGGAGGGAACCCAATTTTCCATTAATTACAGGACAGCTCCTCCAGCCTGGGACTCTGGAGTCTCCCAGGCCACAAAAGTGATGTTTATTATTTAAAATATCCCACCTTGCTGCCATTCCAGGTCTCTCCTGGCAGCAAGGAATCCCAGAGTCCAGGGAGTGGAAAATTATTCTCTTTTTTGTTTTTTGAGGGAAAGCTCCAGGGTTTGGACTAGGTGGCCTTGGAAGGTCCAACCCAAACCACTCCATGATCCAATGATTCCCACAGGAATTACTATGAGGATTCATTATGATGCTGGTTAGGGGCAGAAAATTTCCTTGGAACCCGAATTCCAGGAACTGGGGTTCAAGATTTCAGCACCCACCTTTGGTCCTGGTGCTCCTGGAGGTCCCATCATTCCCTGAAAACAACAGAGAAACAGTGAAATCTCTGATTTTAAACCTCAAATCTTCCCTTCTCTCACCCTTTCCATGTGGAACCACGGGATTCCAAGGAAATTCTAAATATTGGAGGAGACTTTGGAGACAGTCTGAGAGGATTTTAATGCAAATCTCAACCCACCTGCTCTCCTTCCTCCCCCTTCATGCCAGCAGTTCCAGGAATGCCAATTCCTGCCATTCCCTGCAAGGAAAGCACAGAATCCTCAGGAATTCCAGATCCCAGAGCACCCATCCTTCCCAGATTTCTGCTCCAGGGTTTTTCTTAGCAAAACAGGAATGGAAATGTTTGGCCCTGAGCAGAGCCAGTGAATTCCAGGAGTGTTGGGACATCCCAAAATCCTTTCCCACAGCTCTATTCCTCTCATTTCCCTCTGGGCTGAGGGATTCAGGAATTATCCAACCTTTTCTCCTTGTGGTCCAGGCAGTCCAGGAACCCCATGGAGCCCCACAGGGCCTGGCAAACCAGGTTTTCCCTGGAAAGGAAAGAACATCATCAAATCTTTTATTTTCTCCAAACTGGAAAGGTTTATTTTTAATTCTGCAGGGAAATATTTATCCTTGTCTGTCCATCTGAGCAGTTCCTTTAAAACTGAGGAATTACCGAGCTGTGTATTCCCAAATTTCCTTTTCCCTCACAAATAAATTATGAATCCCTGGCTTTACTCAGGAAGAGGAAACAATGGAAGACAAAGGCCAGGAGCTCATGTTAGTCTGGAATGGTGAATCCAGCCCCATGGAAAGGGCTGATTTATGGATATGGCTCCCCAATATGGCAAAAGCAACCAAAAACAGATCCAGGAAGGATGGAAAAACAGCACATGCATGTTATCCTTCAGACTGAGCCCTTTGTAACACAGAGAATTCCCAAACTAATCCTGGTGTCTTTTATTCCCAGAAATCCTCCATGGAGTTTTTCTCCCCTTGAACTCAAATTTCCCACACCCCAAACCTCCTTGTGGGATGATTCCTGGGAAGAACCATCCCTTCCCTTTTTTAGGATCTGCTGCCAGTTCAGTTTGCTGTCCCATGCTCCTGGATCCATATTTTTCCCTCCTCTGGATGTTTTCCCCTGATTTTCTGGGACCACTCACTGGCTCTCCTGTGTCTCCTCTGTCACCTTTGAGGCCACTCCTCCCACGGGGACCCTGCAGGAAGCACAGGAAACTCTCACTCCATGGATGCCCTTCATGGATCTCCATGGAATTTTGGGAAGTTTGGAAGCCCAAATTTCCTGAGCAGCTTGGAAATAATGATGGAAAAAAGGCTTTTCATCCCAAAGTGAAAGCTGACCTCAGGTACTCACCCTGATTCCTGAATCCCCTGGTTCACCCTGAAACACAAAGGACAGGGAGAATTCCCATGGGATGGGAATTTAGGGATTCCTCATCAAAAAATCCTGAAGTCTGGCAATCCAAGAGAGCAAAATTCCCACTCCCACTGGAAGGCAGAGCTTTAGGAGAGGTCTGCAGACACCTCCACCTGCAAGATTTGGTGTTGGGTCTCCTTTTCCCAGAACTGTGCTCAAACTCACCTTGATGGAGATTCCTGGTGGTCCTGGAGAACCTGGTGGTCCTGGAACCCCAGGAACCCCTGGCTGCCCCTTCTGTCCCTGCAGCAAGGAAAACCAGGATATTTGGGATCTCTCCCAGCCCTTGGGAAGCTGAAGGCTCCCCCAGACCTGGGGTTTGATACTCACAGGGGGGCCAGGCTGCCCATTCCGGCCAGGAATCACCTCCACTCCTCCCAGGACATAGCCTGGCTCTCCCTGTGGATAAAAAATCCAGGACCAGACAGGAAATTGGGTGATTTAATTGAATTTAATTCATTGAATTCCATCAACCCAAAGCACCTGGTATACCCAAAACCACGTGGTCATGACATGAATTTTGCTTGCTGGCATGGAAAAAATTTAATCCCAAGGAAAAAAATGGAAGTTGGCTTTCAGCAGCATCCATTCCTGATCTTCATCCTCACAGACAGCTCAGGGGGTTGAAAGGAAAGAGGAGGAGTGGGGACAGAAAGTTCCTCCTGGGATCTGCCCCCAGAAAATATTGAAATATTTTAGTGTCCTAAATAGATTAAACCAGTTTTGTCCATAATGGAAACTCAGAAAGGCAGAATGACACCACTTTCTCCTGCAATTAATTAACTAATTAATTGTGCCCAGAACCTGGGATTAGGATTGAGCATCATAAAGATATAAAATTCCTGAGGGAAACTCCCCAAGATGAAGCCTGGCAGTGTAGGGTTAGGAAGACACAGCTTAAAAATTCCTATTCACCAAAGATCCTGGTGAAAATGCTTGGAAAAGAGAGGTCACAACAATTAAATGAATTTTTCCCTGTGAAATCCAGGCATGGAACTCACTCTGTCTCCTTTTGGCCCCGCTGGTCCTGGATGGCCTGGAGATCCCTGGAATTAAAAATAAATCCTGCAGCATTAAATAGAAAAACACCCACAAGACCATGGATGCCCCTGGAAGTATCCAAGGTGAGGCTGGGCAGGGCTTGGAGCACCTGGGATAGTGGAGGTGTCCCTGCCCATGGAATGGGATCAGTTTTAAAATCCTTCCCAACCCAAATCAACCCAGGATTCCAAATACTCACAATGTCACCTTGGCTGCCAGGGAGCCCCTGCAAAACAGGACAGAGGGATAAAGTCACTTTTCTCTGGAAGGGTGTGGGGTTCTTGGACCTCTGGTGCTCTTAGGCACCAACTCCAGAGCTCTTAGGCTTCTACTCCGAGCTCTTGGCTCTTACTTTGTTGGATAATCTTAAATAAGCAAAGCAACTAATAGTTAAAAAAGTTATTTATTACAAAGCACATCAGTCTCAACAGGCAATAGCAAAAAGCAATGGCAAAAGCAGCTAACAAAGCAATGAGTGAATGGCTAAAGCAAGTAGCTAAAAGCTGAATAACTAAAATCAACAACTCTCCCCAGTACAAATTCTTATACAGGATTTTTCCAACAAGTTAAGATGCAAGCTCAGACCACCACTCCTTAACCTGTTAGAATTCCAGTTTCTTAGCACACCAGGTTAAGTATAGAACTATGCATACAACCCATCTTGTTCTATCTAGGAAATGACTCACTGACTCCAACAGAAAAGTTTGCCTTTGGAAAAGTTTGTTAAAGCCAATCCATACCGTGATTCCAGCGGGACCTGGAGGCCCCGGCCGGCCCGGCCTGCCCGGCAGCCCAGGAATGCCATCCTTCCCAGGGAGACCCTAAAAACACAGAACATATCAGTGGGAGGGGGTATGCAAACCCCAAACACTTGAGAACATTCCCAAATCCCAGAGCAGTTCCCTTTTCCTGGATTGTCAAAGCCAGCACGGAGCAGGAAGAGCAAAACGCCAACAGAAAAGATCTGAGGGTGATTCTTTGCTTGAACTCGTCCTTGATCATATTTTGGTTGTATTTACTGCCAGAGGGCAGGGATAGATGGGATTTGGAGAAGGAATTCCTGGCTGGGATGGAATTCCCAGAGCAGCTGTGGCTGCCTCTGGATCCTTGGAAGTGTCCAAAGCTTGGATGGGGCTCGGAGAAACCTGGGATAGTGGAAAGTTTTGAGGTTGGAACTGGATGATCTTTCAAGTCCCTTCCAAACCAAACCATTCCATGATTATCCATGATTATCCAAGTGGATCATGCTGTGGGGTCATTCCCTAAAGAGTTGATCCATGTGGGTCCCTTCCAGCTGAGAATATTCTGTGACTCACCCGCTCCCCTTTCTCTCCCTTCATAGTGGAGCTGTGGGGGTCATAACCCCTGTGAACTGCTGAGCCCCTGGAGCTCTTCAACAGAAAAGAGAAAAAAAAAAAAAATCAGGGAATTAATATCCACCAAAGGATGGCAAATAAAACCCGGAAACACAGACTGAAACATTCCTTGGCTTAGGCAAAAAAAGGGAAAAGCAAAGTCGACCATCCAGGAGAATCCTCAGGCATTTATAGTCTATTCCTATGAATTTATAATATGAATTTTTAATATCTCTAAGTGTTCTGCAGTGGCTTTATCCACCAAAACATTCCCAGCTCTATCCTGGCATGGAACTTCCCCAGTTCCACTCCCTGGATTTCAAAGGTTTTGCTCTTTAGGGCTGGACAGTGAGGTCAGGATGGGACAGGGTGTCCCAAATCCACTCTGATTCTGCTTTGAAACTTCCGTCAGGGAAGAAGATTTTCCTGTGCCTGACACACTCCAAGCTGGATTTACTCCCAGGAGTAGGATCTCACCTTTTCCAGTGGGATTTGGGTTCCTGGAAGCTGAGGATCAGAACAAATGGTTTCTATCAGCTCTTGGAGGATCTGGGGGAAGTCATCGAAGGTGCTGACGTAGAAAACGTTCTGGGGGTTCTGCTGCAGCAAGATCCTGTGGAGCTCCAAGGGGTCAGCTCCAGACACCCCCACAGCAATGACATGGAGCCCTGGAATGACACAGATTCCAGCACTCCTAATTCTTGGGATCAGAGTTTCCAAACCCCTACCTGGTAAAAACCTCTGGTGGGATCAGGTAGAACCTACAGAGAAGCCACCTGGAGCTGGGTGTGAGCCACAGCAAATCAAGAGAAGTTGGGAAGAGAAAAGGGAAAGGATAAAGGGGGGAAGGAACCAGCTGTGCCCTCAAAGTGACTCCTCACACAGTGCACCACCCTCAAACCCCTGGAAATCCATGGAGAACCAAGGGAAACGCAACTGGGCAACCTCAACCCCCAGGAAATTCATGGAGAACCATGGAAAAAAATGGGGCAACATCAACCCTCTGGAAATTCATGGACAACCACGGAAATATAAAACAGGGTGACCTCAATCCTCTGGAAATTCATGAAGAACCATGAAAACAAAATGGGGCAACATCAACCCTCTGGAAGTTCATGGAGAACCAAGGGAAACACAACAGGGCAAGATCAAACCTCCTGGAAATTCATGGAGAACCATGGAAACACAACTGGGCAACCTCAGCCCTCTGGAAATTCATGGAGAGCCGAGGGAAACCCAACTGGGCAACCTCAGCCCTCTGGAAATTCATGGAGAACCATGGAAACACAATGGGGGAACCTCAACCCCCTGGAAATTAATGGAAAACCATGGAAATACAAAACAGGGAAACCTCAACCTCCTGTAAATTCATGGAGAACCATGGAAACAAAATGGGGCAATATAAACCTCCTGTAAATTCATGGAGAACTGAGGGAAACACAATGGGACAACCTCAAACCTCTAGAAATCCATGGAGAACCAAGGGAAACCCAACTGGGCAACCTCAGCCCTCTGGAAATCCATGGAGAACCATGGAAACAAAACAGGGCAACCTCAACCTCCTGTAAATTCATGGAGAACCATGGAAACAAAATAGGGCAATATAAACCTCCTGTAAATTCATGGAGAATCAAGGGAAACACAATGGGGCAACCTCAAACCTCTGGAAATTCATGAAGAACCAAGGGAAACCCAACTGGGCAACCTCAACCATCTGGAAATTTATGGAAAACCATGGAAATAAAACGGGGCACACTCAAATCTCTGGAAATTCATGGAGAACCAAGGAAAACCCAACTGGGCAACCTCAACCCCCTGGAAATTCATGGAGAACCATGGAAACCCAACTGGGAAGTCCTACCAAAAGCATGGGCAGCTCTGGCTGGGGGCAGCACGTCATCCTGGGATTGTCCATCCGTCACGAGCACCAGGATGTGAGGAAACCCCGGTCTCATCCCTCTGGAGGGCTGGAATAATTCCTTTAGCACGTAGGATATGGCATGGCCTGAGCAGACAGGGAGAGACAGGGCGGGAGTCTGGATTAATTCCACAGGTTTGGACTCTGGATGTTCTTCCACAGGTGGAGGATGAAGGGAATTCATCATAAGTGGGCATGGGACAGCATATTTTGAAGGATAACAGCAGGAAATCAGTTTGGCTGGAATGGTTTTGGGGGAATCAGCAGGTAGTTTTGGAAAAGGGAAACAAAAATATTCTGAAAATTGAAGCACTTTTCTTACACTTCTGGAAAAAAATGCACAGAATTCCCATTTCCAAATGTCTTTGCAAAGACCAAGAAAATTTCACAAAGAAATCTCCCACAGATTGAAATAGTCAAGATGCTCCAAAACACTACGGAAAGATTCCTACATGGAATAAAATGTCTTTATTAACACAAACTCCATAAAGAGAAGGATTAAAGGCATGGTCAGCCAAGAATTTCTAGCCTGACCAATTCCATGCCTTCTTTCCCTAAGCAATCCCATGAAAATTCCTGTATTTTGACTATCCCTGGCTTTTGTGCTCCTACCACTGGGGCAGGATGAGGGATTTGGCTGCCTCAAAGCTTTCCTGATGTGAAGAATTAATGGAAAAATCACAAAACTACAGAATATTCCAAATTGGAAAGGCTCCTGAAGGATCATTGATTGCAATTCCTAAATGATCCATAGGGGGATCAAATCTCTGAGTTAGTGGCACCAGGTTCCAAACAATTGGGTTAAATGATTAAATTTAAATGAACTGTTTTTAATTTATCTTTCCTGGTTGTGTTCCTCCAGGGAACCAGGTATTCCCAGTGTCCAGCTGGGAATGAGCACATGGGAAGTGTCATCCCTCTCTGAGCTTTTTAAATGTGACAAAGTATCTGGATTTCTGGCATGCAAAAACACTTCAAATCAGCCATGTTTATGGTGTAAAAAACTCCCTCACGTGCAGGCAAAATCATAAAATAATGAGGAAAACCCAGGGGGAAAACCAGGTGAATAAAGCACCAAGTGGTTGCAAAAACTGCTCCCAAAAATTAAATTTAATCCATTCTCAAATTTAAAACAACTTTGAGCACATCATTCCCACCAAGGAAACGGCTCTGAACCTCTCAGAGAAATGTTTTCCTTGGCTTCCAGGTTCTGTCCTGGGCCAGAAGGATCATCCAGGTGCCCAAGTCCCCTCCCAGACCTGTTCTGGTGTTGCCTCCGCTGTAGCTCAGCCCTTTGATGGCTCCCAGGGCTCCGTTGCGGTCGCGGTGTTGGTTGAAGTGAAAAGCTGCCCTGGGCTCCTCGCTGTACTGGGCAACAGCAACCTGCCAAAACCAGGGGTTAAATTCCCCAAATCCACAGGAAATGGGACAGACTGCCTCGAGTCAGAGTGTGGTGCACAGGGAATGGGAAGAGGTTGAATTCTCCGGGAAAAGGGAGTCAGATCCTCAGCTAAATCAAAAATGTTTTATGTTCCCAGAGTTATTTGTTGACCCCAGGGTAACTTCATCATTTATCCAAAACCTCCAAGCAGGGTCCAAGAAATTCACATAAACCAAGCTCTGTAACTCTCCCTTTCTAATTTAAATATGACATTAAATAAAATTAAATAAATGACCCCAATTAAATGAGGAACTGAGTCTTCCCATTGTCTTTGCTGCCATTAAATCCTTCAGGCTTCATTTGTCCTGGAGGTGATTCCCATCATGACCTGGGGCTTTGGTTCTCTGTTTGTTGGAGGAGGGAGCTGCTGGGACATCCTGCATTTCCCACTTGGATCCATGCCTGGATTTCCAGCTGTTCCTACTCTGGATTTCCCACCATCTCCACTGTAGTTTCACAACCATCCCCTCTCTGGATTTCCAACAATTCCCCATCCTGGATTTCCAACAAATCCACACTCTGGATTTCCAACCATTCCCATTCCAAATTTCCAACCATCCCCACTCTGGATTTCCCAACCATTTCCACTTTGGATTTCCCAACCATTCCCTCTCTGGATTTCTAACAATTCCCACTCTGGATTTCTAACAATTCCCACTCTGGATTTCCAACCATCTCTACTCTGGATTTTCCACCATCCCTGCTCTGGATTTCCAATCATTCCCACACTGATTTTCTCCACTCAGATTTCCTACTGTTCTCACTCTGGATTTCTTACTGTTATCTGTCTGGATTTCCTAACCATCTCCACTCTGGATTTCCAACTGTCCTCATTCTGGATTTCCCAACCATTCCCACTCTGTATTTCCAGTCTTTTCCACTCTGTATTTCCAGTCATTTCCACTCTGTATTTCCAACCATCCCTTCTCTGGATTTCCCACCATTCCCACTCTGGATTTCCAACCATTCCCACACTGGATTCCCAACTGCTCACTCAGATTTCCTGCTGTTCTCACTCTTCATTTCTTACTGTTATCTGTCTGGATTCCCAACTATCCCCACTCTGGATTTCCAATTGTTCCCACTCTTGAATCCCCATTGTTCCCACTCTGGAATCCCAACTGTCCTCACTCTGGATTTCCCAACCATTCCCACTCTGGATTTCCAGTCATTTCCACTCTGGATTTCCAACAATTCCCACTCTGGATTTCCCACCATTTCCACTCTGGATGGAGTCAGAAATGGGATCTGAAAGGGGAATGTGCACCCGACAGATCTGGGCTAACCTAGACAGCATTTCCGGTGTGGAATTTGCTTTATTCTTGATAATTCATTCTTGGAAAAACAGCCAAGAAATGGAAATCTATCTGAATGGGAAAGCTGGAATTGATGAGATTTTAATTCCTGTCTTTTTTGCCCCACACAGTTCTTTCACTGGCCATTCTGCTCCACAGCTCCTGGGTGAGCAGACTTTGCTCCAGGCAGGGCTGAGGAGAAGGAGAAAACAGAAGGAAAATATCTTCAGGAAATGGAATAAGAAAATCTTGCCTGTGTCCCTTCAGGCCCAATCTTGGGGAAATAGGAAACAATCCGGAAGAGGAAATCCTTCACTTTATTGAAGTTGCTCTGGCCGATACTTGAAGATTCATCCACCAGGAATCCAACATCTGCCTTGAGCTTCCCACAAACTGCAGAGGGAAGAGAGGAATTCTGAGGGGTCCTAAAGCAGAATCCTGGGGTTTTGTGCATTCAGAGCAACAAAACAAACCCCAAACCTCTCATGATGCCAGTTTTGGGGTGAGCAGCAGCACCTGCACCCCTCAGGGTAGTGTGAAGCCTTCACCATGTTTATGGGGTTTGGGCCTTCCCTGATATTGTCCAATCTCGTTATTCAAGGAATTACAACTGGTTTTAACTCTTGGGATCAGAGAAGACCTTGGCCTCTGGGAGCTTTGACTATTTCTACATCATCCTCATCATCTCTCCATCATCATCATCATCATCTCTACATCATCCTCATCATCTCTACATCATCCTCATCATCTCTACATCATCATCATCATCATCATCATCATCATCTCTACATCATCCTCATCATCTCTACATCATCCTCATCATCTCTACATCATCCTCATCATCTCTCCATCATCATCATCATCATCTCTACATCATCATCATCTCTACATCATCCTCATCATCTCTCCATCATCATCATCTCTACATCATCCTCATCATCTCTCCATCATCATCATCATCATCTCTACATCATCATCATCTCTACATCTTCCTCATCATCTCTCCATCATCATCATCATCATCTCTACATCATCCTCATCATCTCTCCATCATCATCATCATCATCTCTACATCATCATCATCTCTACATCATCCTCATCATCTCTCCATCATCATCATCTCTACATCATCCTCATCATCTCTCCATCATCATCATCATCATCTCTACATCATCATCATCTCTCCATCATCCTCATCATCTCTCCATCATCCTCATCATCTCTCCATCATCCTCATCATCTCTCCATCATCATCATCATCTCTCCATCATCATCATCTCTACATCATCCTCATCATCTCTCCATCATCATCATCATCATCTCTACATCATCATCATCATCATCTCTACATCATCATCATCATCATCTCTACATCATCATCATCTCTACATCATCCTCATCATCTCTCCATCATCATCATCATCATCTCTACATCATCCTCATCATCTCTACATCATCATCATCTCTACATCATCATCATCATCATTATAATTTCTACATCATCATCATCATCTCTACATCATCATCATTATAATTTCTACATCATCATCATCATCATCTCTACATCATCATCATCATCATCCTCATCATCTCTACATCATCATCATCATCTCTACATCATCCTCATCATCTCTACATCATCCTCATCCTCCTCCCACACTCACTTGGCCCAGGCAGGGCTGTCAGCGGTGCCGACACCGTGCTGGTCCATACTGGGAGCTCTGGGAGCTTTGTGCTGGGCACTGGGAGAGGAGTGGTGCCCCCAGTGCTGGGAGATCCGGATGGAGATTCCCTCATATCCAACGGTGTCGGAGCCACTGGAGCCGTTGGTGACTCCCTGGGAGCTCCTGCTGTAGGAGCCAAACAGAAAAAGTGAATTTTAAACCTCTTTTAGCCACGATGTCACTCCCCAGCAAAGAGAAAAAGGGTAGAAAACCCAAAAATCAGCCTCAAGAGAAATCCCTGGAAAATCCAGGTCTCCATACCTGTCTGTCCAAGCAGCGTTGTCTCCAACCCCTCTGAATCTCCAAACATTGGTTTTATGGAAAATAAATACATTTCCTTGGAGCTCAGCCCTGTGACTCGATAGGATTGGGAAGCTGCTGGTAACAGTTCCTGGGAAAGAGCAGGAGCTGTGGAAAACAGGAGAAACATGACTGGGAGCCAGAAAAACTCAAGAGTAATTCCCATTTCTGTGGCATCACTGTCAGCAAACAGGAATTTGGGGATGAGATGATTCCCAGAATTTGGAGAAGAGGCAAAAGTAAATAATTTACAAAGTGCAATGGTCCTAAAGCAGATGAAATGAGGTTGATTTTGTGCATTAAAAAGGAAAGAAAAAAATTGGAATTGATGAAAAAATTTAGGGAATTTGGTACAAGTGGTGCCCAAGGCTGAGAGATCAATTTATATCCAATGGTTCTTATGGATAGAAAAAAGATTATTTTTTGGGAATGAAATGAAAGTTTGATGAAAAATAAAATCAAACTTGACTGACAAATTTGGCTGCACACAATGTAATTTAAAATAATGAAAGGAAAAAAAGTCATAATAATGATTGACATTTCCTAAGTGCTTTACTTTAGAAATAATAAAAGATGAATTTGACACTGCTCTAAGTGGAATTTGTGACTTTTTTATTCTGAAATAAAATTTTACTTTAAAAAAATCACCCAAAAAGCTCAGTTTGTATGGCAAGGAATAAAATCAGTGCAAATAATCTGCTTCACTATCATCAACTCATAAAATTAAGGTTGGAAAAGATCTCCAAAGATCGAATCCAGTCTGTTATTCTCAATTCTCCACAAAAAAAATTTGGAAGGGAGGTTGTCCTCTTTTAAATAAAATAGTAAAATCTCTCTTGAAATTTGACTTAAACTCTTGTGCTTCCCTCTTTTTGGGAAGTCGAGTCAAAATAGCCATAATTGGTTTATTTTGTCTGATCCCAAGAAAGGGATCCAATTTTTTTAATGGGAGAGACTGGATGGAATCATCAGGGAAAAGGAAATTAAATGAGCTTAAAAAGGAGCAAAGCAAAATGTGTAATAAAATAACGTTCATTTAGGGAAAAAAAAAAATCAAGTTTCGTGGAGGAAAATTCATCAAGATGAAAAATAAGGACCAAATTCTTAATTGCTTTTATGCACCAATTTTGGCAGTGGGGATAATTAACCAGGAAAAATTGGAATTACTCATTCAGGAGAATAAATTTTATCCTATGGAGAGGTGGGGTCAGGATTGATCTGCTGGTGATGGGAAATCAATATTTATAAATATCAATAATTGAACAGCACAGCACAGGAAGGGGAACAGTTGCTTTAATCACTAAAATCACCCCAGAGATGCAGAGGTTCCATTCCCAAATCCATAATTTTATCCCAAATAAAATTCTGCTGTCACTGGACAGTTCATCCTGAGTGACACAACCTGCAAGTATGGAGCTGCCAATCCTGAAATATCCTTGGAATTAAAAATAAAAAAATTAAAACTCCTGGTAGCTCCAAAAGCACTGCAGGGAGCACAGGGAATTCTGTTGGATTTGGTTTCTTTATTGACTTTGGACATTAACTGATCCTAGAGAAAAGTTTGTGGTTGAAGCCACAGGGACATGAAACTCTAAATTCAAAGAGGATTTTAGTCCAATCCAGGAAAAAAATCATGGAGTCAATGCTTTAAAAATGCAAATCCTGAAAAGCCAAATCAATTGGGAAAAGGAATGGTGAAATTAAGGAAATTTTAAAAGCTCTTTACAGTAGAGCAAAGATTTTAAACAGACAAGAATGAGTTTTTATGGATGACAAAAATCCAGCTTTTTTTGTTGGATTGGATGGACAGGAAGGGACACAGCTAATGCCAAAATTCCTTTTTCCTGAGTTATTCCCATCCCTCCTTTTTTAATCCCCCCAGGGATTTTGCAATGTCCAAATGGGATATTTTGTGAGCCTCCTCCAGCTCCCATTTCTCCCTCTTTTTCACCCAAAGGGAGAAGCTGAGCTGCAGGAACCCATGGAAACCTCCAGGGTTCTCCTGCTAAACCTGATCCAGAGGAGCTCAGGAGATGGATCAGGGTTTCCTTCCTTCATTAAACATTACCTGAGGCCAATCCCCACTTCAGCAAATACAGGGATGCTCCAGGAACTGCATCCCAGGACAACAAAACGCTGGAATCTGCAGCCTCCTGCACCCTGAATTCCATCACTTTGGGCAAATCCACTGTTGGGAAAGCAAGGAACAAATTTTAGGGGCAGGAAAAAGCTTTGGGGACATTTCTGTCTCCTGAATTCCATGATTGTGGTGAGAGGGAGTTCCACCAGCATTTCAGGGGTTTTCCAAGAAAAAACCTGGACTGAGTGGGAATGGTTGGGAAATGGGAGTTGGGAAATGGGTTGGGAAATCTGAGTGAGCAGTTGGGAATTCAGAAAGGGGATGGTTGGGAATCCAGGGTGGGAATGGTTGAGAATCCAGAGTGGGAATGGTTGGGAAATCCAGAGTGGGAACAACTGGGAATCCAGAGAGGTGATGATGGGAAATCCAGAGTGGAAATGGTGGGGAAACCAGAGTGGAAACAATTGGGAATCCAGAGAGGGAGCAGTTGGGAAATCCAGAGTGGGAACAGTTGGGAAATCCAGAGTGGGAACAGTTGGGAAATCCAGAGTGGGAACAATTGGGAATCCAGAGAGGGAGCAGTTGGGAAATCCAGAGTGGGAACAACTGGGAATCCAGAACCTGAATCAGACCAGGTTCTCATTTGATGGGAATTTTGCCAGATCTTCAGTCTGGACTCTAAACCAACTGAAATGTGAGTTTTTGGGATGGGTAATGATGTTTCTCCTGTGATTTTTTTTTTTTTTCCCAGATGCTCCCTGAAATCCCAGTGTTGACTCCACACCCCTGACTTTCTCCTCTGATCTCCAAACCTCCCATTTTGGCACATCCTGAGGGATGTTGGCCTTTACCTGCTGGAAATGGTCAAGATACTGCATAAAGAGGGAATTCCAAGACAATGTTCCACAAAAAATGGGGATTATTGGCAGGGGAAGGCAGGGAAATGCCAATGTTCCTCTTTAATAAGAAGAAAGGATCAATGCTGTTTTTTGGTGTGATCTGAGAAGAAACAAAGTTGGGTTGGATGAGGCTTGGAGCAACCTGGTCTATGGATCTTCAAGGCTCCTTCCAACCCAAAACATTCTGAATTCCAGGAATAAGGTGTCCATCAGCCAAAATTGCTGTTTTTTCTCCCACTCCCCTAGAGAAATGCTCTTATCCCAGTCCATGAATCCCACACTCACAGGTTCTGGCCGTGAGGACCGTGGGGTTTCCCTCCTGTCCCTTTCCCACTGCAGACATGGAGATGGTGTAGGTGGTGTTGTCCTTCAGGTTGGGAATTGTGAAGGAAACAGCTTCTGCTGGGACCAGCTGGGAGGATTCTGAGTCACCTGAGAGGAGACATCCCAAAAAAAAAATCTGTGGAGTCCATGGAAAGGGATCCCACAAACCTGGGGTTTTGAGCTTTCTGTGCTTTCTGGCACTGACCCCCTGGAGAACACTGCTTTGACCTGAGGCCTTGGAGAAACTTCCAAATTTGAGTGATGGAGTTAAAATCACAGGTGTGCAGTTAGAATAGAAGTGTGTGATTTCACATGGTGAAGGGTTTGGAATTTGAGGTTTTTATAATACAGTAATAGGTATTAGGTATAATACAGTAATGGGACAGGATGGAGAATTTTGGGTGCTCATCTTCCTTCTTCTCCATGATTTCAGGCAGTTTCTGGTTGGACAGTCAGTGCTGCACTAAGGGTCACTGTAGAATTTGGTTGTTGGGTTAAAAATATAAATAATATAGGTGTTAGTTCTCTATTGGACTGTTTAGCTTTAAGAGACCTTTAGCAGCTGGATCTGTCTCCATTTTGCTCACTTCTAGCTGGTGGCTACAGGTGTTGCTGAACTTTCTGTACTTTTGACAAGATTTAATAAACAACCAAGCCCTAACACAAGAAAATCCATTTCCTTTGTGTATTTTTTAATCCTGGCTCTGAGTGAAGGCAGAAGAGACTCCAGACAAATCACAAATTAAATGGTGCAAACACCACCCTGTACAAGAAGTGTAAAAGTCATTGCTGCCTCACACACATCTGACAGGACCTGGCCAGGGAGGAGAGTCAGGAGCTCATTCTGCCCATGGGGAAACTGAGGCACAGGCAGGATCTGGTCACAAATGTGGGAAGGAACTAATTCTTGCAATTCCCAAATCCCAGCTATATTTATATCCTTGGTTAGAGCCTGAAGCTTAGCTCAGGGCTCATTTAGAGTTCAACTTGTCCCTGTAGACATTAAAGTCCCCACCTACCCAGACCACTGATGGAAAAAAGAATTTCCTGAGCCAAACTCCCCATTTTTGTGGCTTCCCCGACCAACAGATTGGGATTTTTACCATTGGATGGCTCCCAGGATATCTTGTAGTGACTTATCCCAGGAAGCCTTTTCCAAGCCAGCTTCAAAGTGTTTACACCAGTGTTGGTAACCCTCAGGTCCTGGATGGTTGGGATGGGGTTGGGATCTCCAGAAGGAGCTGGAAAAATGAACCAGGATAAGATTTCAGCTCAGAGCTGAAATAAGATATCTGATCTCAGCTCAGATTTCTGATTTCAGCTCAGATAAGATTCAGTCCCAGAGCAGCACCATGGCTCCAAGCTGTGATGGAGGAGAAAAATTTGGGATTTTATTCAGTATCTACTTTCCAAACATTATCCAGGATGCTGGGCTGAAATTCCTAATGGATCCATGGAGTCCAGGCTGAGGAATGTCATCCTCATCTCTTACCACCCACACCAAACTGGTGACACACAGAGGGACAAAAGAAGAGCTCCAAGAGAGGATGGATCATCCAGACACATCTTCAAATTCCATGAAAAACTCATTGAGAGTTTGAAAAAGACACTGAAAGGAGCCAGAACTCTGTGCTGGAAGAGGAACAATCCAAGGAATTCCCAGAACCTCAGGAGTGAGGGCTGGTGGGTGATGCCTGCAGAGAGGCTCCTGCATTCCTGAGGTGGTTGTGGATAAATAACTCTGGGAATTGCCTGGATAAATCCAGGATTGTCCAAAGTGCCAGAAGGATGGGATTACTGCCACCATGGATTATTGCCACCAGCAGTGAGGGCCTCCAGGATCCACAGGATATCCTCAGTTGGATCCACCAGGATCACAGAGCCCAACTCTCAAATGGATGAACACAAGGATTGAACCCAAATCTTTGGTGTTTTATCACCAGATAAAATCACTCAGTTGGTTTCCATGAGCAACTGAGCCAATCCCACACCCAAAACCAATCCAAGCTTTGAATCCCAACTCAAGGTGAAACCCTAATCTTAGAAAATTAGGATTTTAGTTACCTTGCTGAAAATAATTAAAAGTTAGAAGTTAGAAAGGAATAGTTATCTGAAACTTAAATAATTGGTTGTCTGGCATTTTATGTTTGCTCTGCTGCATTTACAATGGGAAAAGAAACTAGTGAGCAGACCCAAAGGAACATAGACTGCAACCAGAAATTCATTCTTTGAAAAATTGGACTATCCCCAGAAATCATTTGTGAATTTAGGGTGAGGAAGACTCACCTTACTTCCTACTTTTAAGACCCCTCCCCACAAAAACGACCCCAGACTTAATTTAAGAAGTTAATCAATGCTTAATAGCTATTCAAGCTAATTACCATAGGAAGCAGAGGATGGGAGGAGCTGTCATTATGAATTTGTTTTTGTTTGAATCCTTTGTCAATAAATAGACTCTGTGATCACCTGTGATTTTGCAGTGTGTATCAGAGGATTACCTCACATAAACATTCACTTTCTAACTTTAAATTGTTAGAGAGTCTTCTGTCCATCAGAGTTGAATATTGGTATTAGACAAATACTCTTGTTTTGATAAATCAAAGGAGGGTTTTTCCAGCAGGATTTACCTGTGTGGTGAGTCAGGATCACCTCTGGCCCCTCGCTCCTGCTGAACACAGCCTGGACACTGACCCTGTACAGGGTGTTGGGCACCAGGTGCTCGATCCGATGAGCCAACACTCTGCTGCCCAGGTACCGAGTCCTGGCAACCTGTTTTCCTGGAAAAACAAGGATATTTCAGAGCCTGGAGCTCACCTCCTTCCTGCAAAGGAAATTTCTGCACTGCTGTCCCAGAGCTCTGGGGATTAGCTCCATCAATAAAACCATGAAAACAAAAAGAGGAGGAGCTGTCACCAACAGGACCAAGTCTCCCAGCTGTGGGATCTTTTTCTACCCCCAGGAGCAGGTCTGGAGTTTGGGAAGGTGCCTGGAATGTCCTTCCCCTGCTCACCTTTGCCTGCTCCCACGGGGCTCCAGGTGAGTTTGAATTTGGTGGCAGCAGCTGTGGCACTCCAGGACAAGGACAGGCTGGTGCTGGTGTGGGACATCACCTTGAAGTTGGAGACGGATCCCAAAGGAGCTGCAGGATGGGGACAACACCAGGAGTGTCCTGATTCCTGTCCAAAGGCTCATCACTGACACGTTAATGAGTCAAAATTGTATCAAATGGTTAAAAAATGGTATCTTTGCTTATCCTTGGTGTCTCCTCATCTTCTCCTGGAGAGACACGACTTTTTACTGCTTGAGGTCATCAAGGAGCACTTTCTGCCCAGATCCCAGAGGAGCAGGGCCAGGACAGGCCAGGGTGATGGGGACAGAGTGTCCTAATTCCTGTCCAGAGGCTCATCATTGACTCATTAATAAGTTAAAATTGTATCAAAGGGTTAAAAATTGTGTCTTTGCTTATCTTTGGTGTCTCCTCATCCTCTCCTGGAGAGACACACTCCTTGAGGTCATCAAGGAGCACATTCTGCCCAGATCCCAGAGGAGCAGGGCCAGGCCAGGCAGTTCAGGGATCCATGGAGTCAGGAGATCCATATTCCAGATCCCTGTGCTGAATATTCCCTGTTCCCTTCCTCACAAGGGTCACACTATTTTCTCCATGTGGTATGCCAGGGTTTCCAGCCACCTGCTGCCACTTTTGGAATCTCTTCCAAGAATCCCACCCCTGCTTTTGGGTCAGTGGTGCTGCCTCTCCCCTGCTCCCAGGGCAGCAGCCCAGAAGTTTGAGAGAGAGAGAGGGACAAGGTTTGTCCACGAACTTTCTGTATTTTACACAAAGGATTTGCATCTGCTGCCTCTTGTCCAGGGAATCTGATCTCCCAGAAGGATTCCTTGGGAATTCTGGAATTCTCTGAGGCAGGAGACAGCCCTTATCACCAATCACCAGGGTGTTCCACCTTCTTTATCTTCCTGTGGTTTCCTACAGCAGATTTTACCCAGATTTCCTATTTTTCAGATTTTTTTTCTGATGGATTCTCACAATGTTGAGGACTTAAATGTGATGTGGATTTTGGGATACCTGGAAGCTCAGTGAGTGCAGATTGGGCACTTCACCACTGGGGAGGGACCTTGGATAAGGGATAGTGGCTTTAAACTGAACAAAAGCAGGTTGAGGTTGGATTTTGGGAAGGAATTCCTGGCTGAGAGGGTGGGGAGAGCATGGGCTGGAATTCCCAGAGAAGCTGTGGCTGCCCTTGGATCCCTGGAAGTGTCCAATTCCAGGCTGGATGGGGCTTGGAGAAACCTGGGATAGTGGAAGGTGTTGGAACAAGATGGACTTCCAGTCCTTCCAACTCTTCTAACCCTTCCAAACTTTCCAACTCTTCCAATTTTTCCAGCTTTTCTAACCCTTCTAACTCTTCTAACACTTCCAACTCTTCCAATTCTTCCAATCCTTTCAAGCTTTCCAAACCTCCTCACTCTTCCAACCCTTCCAACTTTCCCAACTCTTCCAATCCTTCCAAACTTTTCAACCCTTCAAAACCTTCTAACTCTTCCAATTCCTCCAACTCTTCCAACCTTTCCAAACTTTCCAAACCTTACAAACTTTCCAACTATTCCAAACCTTCCAACTCTTCCAACCCTTCAAAACCTTCCATCTCTCCCAAATCTTCCAACTCTCCCAAACCTTCCAACCTTTCCAAACCTCCCAACCATTCCAAACCTTCTAACTCTTCCAACTCTTCCAACCCTTCAAAACCTTCCAACTCTCCCAAACCTTCCAACCTTTCCAAACCTCCCCACTCTTCCAACCCTTCTAAACCTTACAACTCTTCCAACATTTCCAAACTTTCCAACCCCTCCAACCTTCCCCACTCTTCCAACCCTCCTAAACCTTCCAACTCTCCTAAACCTTCCAATTTATCCAACCTTTCCAACCCTTCCAACTCTTCCAACCCTTCCAACTCTTCCAACCCTTCCAACTCTCCCAACCCTTCCAAACCCTTCCAACCCTTCCAACTCTTCCAACCCTTCCCAACTCTCCCAACCGTTCCCAACCCTTCCAAACCTTCCAACCCTTCCAAACCTTCCAACTCTCCCAACTCTTCCAACCCTTCCAATCCTTCCAACCTTTCCAACCCTTCCAACCCTTCTAACCCTTCCAAACCTTCCAACTCTCCCAACTCTTCCAACCCTTCCAATCCTTCCAACCTTTCCAACCCTTACAAACCTTCCAACCCTTCCAACCCTTCTAACCCTTCCAACTCTCCCAACTCTTCCAAACCTTCCAACCCTTCCAAATCTTCTAACACTTCCAAATCTTCCAACTCTTCCAAACCTTCTAAACCTTCCAACCCTTCCAACCTCAGCCAATCTGGGACCTCATGAACCTGAAGCTCCTCCCAAGCGCAGAGCACAGGAGCAGACGCAGTCAGGGATACTCAAGGTCGGACCAGACACACAGAGGTTACGTTCTGCAGCAGCTGCTCCACCTCCCACCCGCACTCACCCGTCCTGGCCGAGGTGGTGACCCCGGGGCCCTCCCCGGGGCCGAAGAGCACGGACACAGAGATCACGTACTCGGTGTCAGGGGCCAGGCTGCGCAGCTGCTGGGACGTCACCGACTTGCCGAGGGACAGGTGACGGGGACGGTCCTTGCCGAAGAATTCTTTTGGAAGAGAAAATAAAACGAGAGGAGGAAAGAGTCTGGAGAGCAGCTCTGCTGCATCCTGGGAAATCCACTGTGTTCCCTCTGCTGGAGGACACCTGAAGAATTCAGGAATTTCCTCATGGAAAGGGTGGTCAGGCACTGGAAGGTGTTGCCTGGGGAAATTTGGAAGAGCATCCCTGGAGGTGTCCAAGGAATTCCTGGAGGTGGCACATCCATGGCAAGGTGGGGACTGGACACAGGCTGGACTTGGAGGTCTTTTCCACCCCCAGTGATTCTGGGATTCCATGTGTTCACACCAGGGCAAGGGAGAGTTTTCCTGTGGTTATTTATTTTGGAATTTTAATACCTAAATGATCCAAAACCAGTTGAGAGGAATCCAAATGATCTCACATCTGGGGACCACAGGAATCTGAGAATCTCCCTGTCTCCTTCCTGGGGACTCCGTGTTGGCCTCAAGGTCAGTGTCTTAGGTTGCAATACAGGATGTAACCAGCAGTGTGAATTCTATCACCATCTGTTAAAACCAGCTGGGAAATCATCTTTATCTTCCCCACAGCCCATCCTCCCTCCAGGAGATATCTCCTGTTCATGGCCATTGAGTCCCAGGGCATGACTGATAAAATTCCATCATCCCACTGGGAGATGCTCCAGCCAGGGGAGGAGCCAAGCCTTTCCTACCCAGATAAAAACTGACATTTTGGACACCAAGGAACCTTCTTTCCACTGCATTCCAGAGGAAAACCAGACCTTTGCACATCATCCCTGCACCTTCAGAGGAAACTGCACCTTCTCCAGGAGCACTGCTCCAGCTGAACCACATCTGCCCCTGCAGGAGGATGCAGCCACCATTGAATGGGACTGTGCCAACACCCTGACTGACTGACGGGTGTCAGCTTGGATTCTGACTCTGGCAGGGGTTGGGATTGTTCTGTGTAATACTGCATTTCTATTTTAATGTTCCTAGTAAAGAACTGTTATTCCTAATTCCCATCTCTTTGTCTGAGAGCCCCTTAATTTCAAAATGAGAATAATTTGGAGGGAGGGGGTTTACATTCTCCATTTCAAAAAGAGGCTCCTGCCTTTCTTAGCAGACATCTGTTTTTCAAACCAGGACAGCCAGGAATAATCAATCCCTGGCTTCAGATCACGCTCTGGAATTGTGGGAGAGGCTGCTCGGAGCAGTTCATGAGCTGGACCTGCCCATTCCCACACTCCTGAGGTTCTCCCATTCCAGGGGGAGCAGAGACAGATCTCACCTGGTGTTGGACCCCAGGCCACCCTGTACCCAGTGGCTCCTGCAACTGAATCCCAGGACACCAGCAGGCTGTTGATGGAAATCTTGCTCACTTTCAGCATCTGGACAGTGCTGGATGCCACTGCAAGGCAGAGAAGTTTTTGATTTTTTTTTGTTTATTTTGTTTTATTATTGTTAAAGTAGAAGTGTATTTTTGTGGTTTAAGTTGTATAAGTTTTATTACATTATGGATGTTTGTGGTATTAAGTTTGGATTTTTAGTTGTTAGGTTATTTGATAAAAACAATTTTTGTTATTGTTATTTTTTTAAGTCTTGAATTTTTTGTTTTATGGATTTTTATTGGGGTTGCTGTATCTAGAGATTATTTGTACACATATATTTTTGTGGGGGTTTTTTTAAAGACTTGTGTTTAGAGGGGTAGCTTTTTTATTATTTTTTGGTTGATAACAGAATTATGTGATAGAGATTTTAAATGGTTTGTTTTAGTACTATTTAGAATTGTAGCTTTGCTTGCAGCATTTTAAAACAGATTAATTAACTAATTATAGATTTATCAGGTTGTTTGGTTTAATTTTTTTAGGTTACAAAGATTGTTTAGGGAAAAGGATTTAATATTGTTTTTTGATTTTGTGTTAGTTGTTTTGATTTTGTATTGAGAGCTTGCTTTGAGGATTTTTGGGGGGGATTATTACTGTTTACTGGTTGATTAGTTTTGTTGATGTATTTTTATATTTCTGTAGAGACTGTTAGTGGTTTCATCTAGTTCCATCCCACAGCTTCAAAGAGGTTCCCACACCCAAGAAGTGACAGAAGTGACACCAGAATGCCTGCATGGGCTGAATGCCACCCCTGCTGCACCACTCACCCGTGGTGGCTTTGCCGGTCACCAGCGGCCCCTCGGTGTCCCCAAAGATGGGGTTGATGGTCACCGTGTGC
This sequence comes from Oenanthe melanoleuca, assembly GCF_029582105.1. Taxonomy (NCBI): domain Eukaryota; kingdom Metazoa; phylum Chordata; class Aves; order Passeriformes; family Muscicapidae; genus Oenanthe; species Oenanthe melanoleuca. Next base: position 68,071,682 of record NC_079334.1, on the reverse strand, counting down.
TCCGTGCCCGGCTCCAGCCCCTGGATCATGTAGAAGCTGTAGGAGCTGCCGAGGGTCACGTCCTGGATGCTGCCCTCTGCCAAGGGAAACATCATCATGATTTCCACCATCCCCAGTGGAAACCATCCACACCCACCCTGGAAGAGCTCAGGGATCACTGAGTTGGGTTGGTGTGGCCAGAAATGTGAAATTTATCACCATCTGTGAAAACCAGGTGGGGCATTCACCCTTATCTCTGTGGGAGATATCTCCTGTTAATGGGCCATCTTTAAACCAGCTGGGCAATCATCTTTATCTTTCCCACAGCCCATCCTCCCTCCAGGAGATATCTCCTGTTCATGGCCAGTGAGTCCCAGGGCATGACTGATAAAATTCCATCATCCCACTGGGAGATGCTCCAGCCAGGGGAGGAGCCAAGCCTTTCCTACCCAGATAAAAACTGACATTTTGGACACCAAGGAACCTTCTTTCCACTGCATTCCAGAGGAAAACCAGACCTTTCCACATCATCCCTGCACCTTCAGAGGAAACTGCACCTTCTCCAGGAGCACTGCTCCAGCTGAACCACATCTGCCCCTGCAGGAGGATGCAGCCACCATTGAATGGGACTGTGCCAACACCCTGACTGACTGACGGGTGTCAGCTTGGATTCTGACTCTGGCAGGGGTTGGGATTGTTCTGTGTAATACTGCATTTCTATTTTAATGTTCCTAGTAAAGAACTGTTATTCCTAATTCCCATCTCTCTGCCTGAGAACCCCTTAATTTCAAAATGATAATAATTTGGAGGGAGGGGGTTTACATTTTCCATTTCAAAGAGAAGCTCCTGCCTTTATTGGCAGACACCTGTCCTTCACACCAGGACTATCACTGAGACAATTCATGGATTTGCAAAGCAAAAGGAATAAACCAGTAAAATCCCAAACTGGACACACTGGGGAGTGATCCCATAAAAAGGTCCAGACCCTGCCCAGCCCTGGGTGCCTCTGTGCTGGGGTGATCCTGCCTTCCCTGCAAGAATTGAGGGCAGCAATGCCCCAAAACCCAGTTTAATGTCCTTGTTGTGGGCTAAACCCAGCTCAGCTAAACGTGCCCAGCAGGAGAAGAGTTAAAACCAAATCCCTGTGGATCCACCCCTGGTTCCCAAGGGGAGGGAGGTGCAGGCAGCAGGATGCTGAGGAAAACCTCTAAAAGAGGGAAAATGTCTTTTCCAGTTTGGTCACTGGATGGTGCCACATTCCCATTTTCTGTTCCAGCAGCACCTGCAGCCCCATCCCCCTTTTCCCACCTGCTCCTCCCATCTCCACAGTTCCCAGCTCCAGTTTGTGTTTATCTAATCCCGGGTTGAGAAGTCAGACAAGGAAATCCAAACCCCTCCTGTGCTTGGGATGGGCAGCAGGTCTGGATCCCATCACCACATCCCTAATCCTGGGCTGGGATGGAGTGTGGGAACAGGACACACAGGCCAGGGGTGGCTGCCTTTGGGATTTTTCCAGCCCTGGAATTGGGGTGAGCTGGAATCAGGTGAAAAAGCAGCTGGAAATTTGGGGAGGAGGTTCTACCTGAGGAGGTTGTCCCAGTGTCCCCACTCCCAGACAGAGCTCCATTCCTAGCTGGGGTATTGGGCACAGCCTGAGCAAACTGCTGAGTTTTGGGGTGTGCTGTGAGAAAAGTTCATTACAAAGCCATAAAAGCTCTTTTATGTCTCCCCTGCAAAGATTTTTCCCTCCTGGTGACCTTTGGAGCTGTTCTCCCTCTAATCCATTTTTCTGGTGGGAGATGTCTCCTTCCATCATAACCAGGAGAGGAAAATGTGTTTTTTATTCAAAGCCTGGGATGGAGCCCAGGTGTCCTGACATCCCTGAGCCCCAGAAACACCAATCTCCCAAGGCCAAAATCTGCCATACAACCAGAATTTCTCACTCCCAGCACCAAGGAAAATATCTTTGGGTTCAGGGCAGGGGAAAAGCTCCAGCTGCAGAGGTGGATCAGTCTCCAAATTCCCAAATTTCCCTAAAAATGAGGATTCTGGGGGATGCAGCCAGATTTTAGTGCTGCAGAGAGAGAAGCAATGAGCACAGGCACTTCCAGGCTGTTCCCCCAAAAATCACTCACACAGCTGTCCCCCAAAAAAGGGGTGACCCCAAATATTCAGGGGCTGTGCAGCTCTGCAGGGAAGGTTCTCCCAGCTCCTCTCAGCTCTTCCAAGGCTCCTCAGCTCCAGTAAATCCAAGGAATGCTAATTCCATGTGACAAGGCTGGATATCCAGATATGCAGAGCCACAGCAGGAAGATTTGCATCCATAGCAGAGAAAATTCCACTGGTTACAGAACCCCAAAAACCCCAATTCCTTCTGGACAAAGATGGAATCCAATCCAATCCAATCCAAAATGCATCCAACACCTTGGGAATCTCACAGCTCCCATCTTTCCATGCCCTGCTCATGGATACACACCCCCATCCCTGTCCATACCTGCTGATGCTCAGGTGAGCTGTACCCACACCTGTCCATACCTGCTGATGCCCAGGTGAGCTCAATCCCACACCTGTCCATACCTGCTGATGCCCAGGTGAGATCAATCCCACACCTGTCCATACCTGCTGATGTCCAGGTGAGCCTGTACCCACACCTGTCCATACCTGCTGATGCCCAGGTGAGCTGAACCCACCCCTGTCCATACCTGCTGATGCCCAGGTGAGATCAATCCCACCCCTGTCCATACCTGATGCCCAGGTGAGCCTGTACCCACACCTGTCCATACCTGATGCCCAGGTGAGCTGTACCCACACCTGTCCATACCTGCTGATGCTCAGGTGAGCTGTACCCACACCTGTCCATACCTGATGCCCAGGTGAGCTGTACCCACACCTGTCCATACCTGCTGATGCCCAGGTGAGCCTGTACCCACACCTGTCCATACCTGCTGATGCTCAGGTGAGCTGTACCCACCCCTGTCCATACCTGCTGATGCCCAGGTGAGATCAATCCCACCCCTGTCCATACCTGCTGATGCCCAGGTGAGCCTGTACCCCGTTGCTCCCCTCACTGGGCTCCACCTGGCCTGGATTGTGTCCGTGGTCTCGTTCTGCAGCAGGAGTTTCTCCACAGGCAGGAGTTTCACTGGAAGGAGGACAGGGAGGAAAATTTCAGAGCATCCAGCTGGGACCTTGAGTGTTCCTCCAGCTCAGCTGGGTGAAGGGAACACCTGGAAGGAGGCAGCCAGGTGGGATTGGGCTCTTCTCCCTTGAGGGAATGGCCTCAAGCTGTGCCAGGAGAGGTTTAGGTTGGAAATTGGGAAAAACTTCTTCATGGATCAGGCATTGGAAGAGTGGTGGAGTCACATCCCTGGAGGGATTTTAAAGCCACATGGATGTGGAATGGAGGATTTTGTGGAATGGTGGCATTTGTGGAATGGTGGATTTTGTGGAATGGTGGATTTTGTGTCTGGGAATGGTTGGATTCAGGGATTTTAGAGGGATTTTCCAGCTTTAATGATTCTTTTCAAGGATTTCCAGGAGCATTTCATAAACCAGAGCTAGAACAGCCCAACCTGGGACTGTCCAGGACCAAACTTCTCCGAGCACTAAACTTGTGAATTGTGGGTGCAAAACAGGAGGGAAAATGATCTCCCACATTCCCCAAAACTGCAGGACAGCACTGAGGGTGTCCATGTCCACAGGGAAGAATTTGGATGGAATTGGGAAGGTCCTGGTGTGCTGGAACCCTAAAGCCTGGGAGTTTTGAACTTTCTGTGCACTGCTTTTGACTCCAGGCCTTGGAAAATTCCAAAATTAAATAACAGAGTTGAAATCACTGGTGTGTGTGGTTTAAATAGAAATGTGGTGAAGGGTTTGAAATTTGAAGTTTTAACACAAAGGATCTCTGGGAGATCTCCAATTTCCTCCCCTCATGACTTTTGAATTGGCTTCAAGATGTAAAACATTCACAATTGTTTGTGTTTCTCCAGATCTATTTAGTTTCTCCTTTTCTCATTGCAAATCCCACTGAGCAAACATAAAAATGACAAGCAATTAATTATTTAAATCTGAGATAACTGTTTGTCCTGGTTTAGGGCAAATTTGGGAGGAAACCTCTGAATGGGATCCCTCTAGGAAACAGATTCAAGCAGTCCCTCCCCAACTGGACTGGGGGACACTATCCCAAGTCTGGCTTCTTTTAACAACTACTAATTATTTCCAGCCTATCTATCTGCTCTAATTAATTGCAGCAAATCTATCTTTTAGCTGAAATCCTGATTTTTTCTAAAAGGAGTGTCTCACAAGAAATAAAAAAAAATTGATAAATTAAATCCAAACACAAAAATCTGTCTCTCGTGCTTTCAATCCCAACTTAACAAAAAAAAAAAAAAAAAATAAAAAATAAAAAAAAAAAAAAAAAAAAAAAAATTTAAAAAAAATGTAAATAAAATAAATTATAACAACTCTTACATGTCCTCCCCAGAGCAGCCACGGGCTGGCTCGGGCCCTCGGGATACACGGCGTAGATGCTGATGCTGTATTCCCTGTCCTCCTGCAAATTTTCCAGCAGGTGGGAAGAGACATCAGCCCTCAGGATCTGCTCAAGGGTCACCCCAGGCTTGTTGGCTGCAAAATCAAGGAGAAAAAGAGATGGTGGATGTTGCATATAAGGTAATGTTTTATTAAAGAAAGGTTTTCTTGCTCTGCTGAATGACAGCTAATGAGAAGGGATCATAAGGATGAAAATCAGTTAGCACAATAAATTATTCTTGTAGAGAAAAACAGTCTGCACCTGTAAAAAAACAAGAAATCTGTCCCATGAAAATCAGTAAAAAATATATATAAACTAATAAAAAAGAATATAAATATGCAAAATTTACTGATCTATAACTGAGCATTGATGTATTGTTAGCCAATTAAATCTAACACAGTGCCTTCTGCTAATCCTATAAAAATATCAACTCTGCAATAAAAATTCAGCTTTTTCTACATTTAAAAATTAATACTGCAACAGGTGAGGCTAAATCCCTCAGGGAGGGATTCACACCATGGAGATGGCTCAGGTTGGAGTCTCCCAATCCATGTGGTGCTGCTTGGAATTCTGGCTGTGCTGCCCCACAGATCCCAGGAGGGGAGTGGGAAGCATCCCAAAGGCTGGAACTCATCCCAAATCCCCACCAGAGCAGGCACTTGAGAGGGAAAAATATCTGGATGCTTTTCAAGGAATTCACAGCATCATCCTCAGCTTGGTCTTCCAAGGAAAATTCCTTCCAAGGATTCTCCTCTATCCTGGATGAACCAAAATATTTGGAAAAATCCATGCTGGACTCTTTCCAGAGCCATGCCAGCAGCTAAAAGCACCTTCCCTGTCCTTGGATCACTGCTCCTTTTAAAGTAAACACCAAGAAAAATAAAGAAAAATCAATTAAAAATGTATTAAAGTGAATAAAATTAATTCAGAGTTAATAAAACTCACCCCTGGGGATGTAGATCTTGTAGCCCTCCAGTTTGCCCAGGGGGGGTGTCCAAGCCACCTTCAGGCTGAAAAGTCCCTCCTCTATCACACGGAAATTGGTGACTGGAGGCACAGGAGCTTTGGGGACACAAAAATAGGGCAGAAATGGAGGTGGCAGAGCTGGAATAATGGAAAAGATCCTTGGAAAATCTTTTGTCTTCAGGGACAGAGAGACACAAAGAGGAGAAGCACCAACTCTCCCTCAGCTGATTCCTTAAAACCAACAATCCCCCTCCCACCAACCCCTTTTCCCACTTGAAAATCCAGATGAAACATCCCAAGGCAGAAAGTTTGGGAATTTTCTCTGGGAATGAGATCTGAAATATCCCCTCACAAGCAGAGGAAATTTACCCCAAGCAGGGAAAACTCTGCAGTTCTGGCCAACTGAAGTGGAATCAAAGCCATGAATCAAACCCAGCCACAATTCCAAGGGAGAGGAGCCCAGTTTGGATTTATAGCTCCTGCCTCTGGTTTTGTGTTGGGGATGATGAGAGGAGAGATCAAATGGCTTCATTTCCACCCATAAAGACATTCCATCTTCTGCCTGGCAGGTACAGATGAGTCAAACCTCATTGAGGAGTTTTATTTATTCATCCTGTCAGTGATCTTCCCTGGAGAAGACAAACAATTCCAGACACCACAGGGGGTGCAGGGAGCAACAAAAGACAGGGAAAAAAGAAAATTATTTACAAAACTCCTCAAGTAGGAATGGAGCCTCATCCAGGGATGTGAGTGGGATTAGTGAACCCCTTAAACTCTGAAAATCCCTAAAAGCAGAGATGATAAAAGTCCAGTCCCACGTTCACTTTGATAAAGTGCACAATTCTGTCCTATCCTGTAGTTTTATCTTGTCTACTGTGAAGTAAATAACTCTAAGATCATTTATCATAAGAAATCATTAATTATTTATTTTAAAATCATTTAATTAATTTAAATATACCTGGTTTGCCATCTTTAATCCTTGGAAAAATGTTCAACCACACCTCTATAACTCCTCAGATTTAATCCATTGACAATCCAGGGCTGGGATTGGATCCAGCCCCATCCAGGCTCCTTGTGGAGGAGTTTGGAAAACCAAGGAGTCCTTCCTGCACCTCAGGACTCAATGGGAGCTTCTCTAATAAACTTTGAAGCTCCAAACCTATGGTACCATCCAGCATCCATCCATCCATCCATCCATCCATCATTGATACATCCATCCCTCATCCATCCATCACCCATCTATCCATCCATCCATCAATCCTAGATCCATCATCCATCAATCATCCATCCATCATCTATCAATCCATCCCTCATCCATCCATCATCCACCCATCCATCATTGATACATCCATCCCTCATCCATCCATCACCCATCTATCCATCCATCAATCATCCATCATTCATCCATCAATCTTAGATCCATCATCCATCAATCCATCCATCAATCCTAGATCCATCATCCATCAATCATCCATCCATCCATCATTGATACATCCATCCCTCATCCATCCATCACCCATCTATCCATCATCCATCATTCAACCATCATCCATCCATCCATCATTGATACATCCATCCCTCACCCATCCATCACCCATCTATCCATCCATCCATCATCCATCCATCTATCAATCCTAGATCCATCATCCATCCATCATCAATCCCTCATCCATCCATCCATCCATCCATCATTCATCCATCATCAATCCCTCATCCATCCGTCCATCCATCCATTTCTCCCTCCATCATTCATCCATCATCCATCCATCCATCAATCTATCACCCATCCATCCATCCTCTCCAGCTTTGGGCTGGTGTTTGTGCTTTCCTCAGGGCTGGCCCAGGTGACACTCACTTGTTTTCCCTTTGATGGCTGCTGGCTCCCCGAGGGTTCCTCCATAGCTGGCCCTCACCGTGAGCACGTACTTGGTGCTGGGCTTCAGACCTGTCACCAGCACCGTGGTTGTGTCCCCATCCACCTCCACCTGTCACACGGGGGGACAAGGGACAGCAGAACATCAGGTTCCATCCATCATCCATCCATCATCCATCCATCATCCATCCTTGGCACCTTCTGCACCTGCCCAAGGTGACTCCCATGAGCAGCAGCCTCTTAAAACCCTCACCCAGATGTTGTGATCCTCAAATTGTGGAATAGCCCGTGGAATAGCCCAGGAAATAAAACACAGAGAGTGCATTAAGGGTAAAGGGGATCTCAAATTCCTCTGAGGAAAATGAAGGAAAAATAACCAAGACAGCTCCTTTTAATCTCAGAGAAAGAAATTTTGATGTACCCTGAGGGCAAGAGATGGAAACAGAACTTCAGGATCTCGTAATAACAGGGAAAACACAGAAGCTGCCAAGGATGATCATTCCAGCTAAATACTAGTTTAATAATTAATACAATTAATAATCTTCACCTTAATAATTTAAGCTTTCATAGCTTTGTTCTATTATTAGGAATCTAAGGTTTTAGGGCAAATATCTTCTACTTTTCAGTCCTACTCTCAAACTTTGTGTGGTGTGGGATGAGCCAGAGCACAGGGCAGAATTCCTCACACAAGGACATGGAAAATCCCAAAACCCATGGAGATCTTAGCAAAATGAACAACTCTGGCAGCAGGAGGAGCAGGAGATGCTGCCAGGGAGGCTGGATGGGATTGAGTGGTGGCATCAAAAAGGTAAGGAGAAAAAAGATTGGATATTGGGAAGATTGGGTGTCACCTCCTAACCAAGCATGACCCCACAGCATTGGGAACTGAAACCCAACATTGGGAATTGAAATCCAACATTGGGAATTGAAACCAAACACTGGGAACTGAAACTGGCAGATCTCATGATGAATCTACACCTTCACTTCAACCCTCAGGAATTCCCACCATTTCCATAGTTACAGGGATGGCTGAAGCTCCTAACCAGGTTGTGCCCTCAATATGGGATTACCCCACAAAATTGGGGACTGAAACCCAACACTGGGGACTGAAACTGGTGGATCCTATGACGAATCTACACCTTCACTTCAACCCTCAGGAATCCCTGCCAATCCTGCTGTCATCAGGATGGCTGAAGGACGTGGTGCCACCTCCTAACCAGGCTGTGCCTTCAACATGGGGATGAACCCCTAAAAATTGTGAAAGGAAACCCAGCACTGGGGACTGAAACCCAACACTGGGGACTAAAACCCAACACTGGGGACTAAAACCCAACACTGGGGACTGAAACCCAACACTGGGGACTGAAACCCAACACTGGGGACTGAAACCCAACACTGGAAAGTGAAACCCAACATTGGTGACTGAAACCAAACATTGGTGACTGAAACTCAACACTGGAAAGTGAAACCCAACACTGGGAACTGAAACCCAACATTGGGGACCGAAACCCAACACTGGAAAGCGAAACCCAATTCTGGAAAGCGAAACCCAATACTGGAAAGTGAAACCCAACACTGGAACTGAAACCAAATATTAGGGACTGAAACCCAGCACTGGAAACTGACACCCAGCTGTGCCCTGGAAGTTGGAACATGACCCTACCTGCCGCTGGTGCTCGGGCTCCGGCTGCCCCGGTGGCAGCGAGGGGTGGACATGGACACGGTACCCTGTCACCCTGCCCGTGGCTGCCACCCAGGAGAGCCTCAGGGAGCTGTGGCTGTGCTCGCTGACACGCAGCTCCCGAGGGCCCAGGATCTGCTCAGCTGCAAAAACACCAAGGAAAGGGTTTGGATTGGATTCCACCACGTGGGGAAGTTCGTGGATGGAGTTAATGTACTCCACACAGAGAAAACCATGGGTGTCACTCAGGCTGGGAGCACAGGGACACCTGGGGTCTGTTTCCAGACAGGAGATGCTCCAGCAGAATTTTATTTCTTTTTGGCTGGTTTTTTTACAGCACAAAGCAGGAAACCAAAACTAAACTGAGTAAGGACTCTGATGTCTGTGACAGTGCCTTGGAGACTGATATGCTTCTGCAATAAATAACCTTTTTAGCAATTGTGTTGGGTTGATGTGGCAGCAATGTGTGGGGCAGTGACCCTGATCTCCTGGCACACATTATCTGCTCATGGGCCATCTTTAAACCAGCTGGGCAATCATCTTTATCTTTCCCACAGCCCATCCTCCCTCCAGGAGATATCTCCTGTTCATGGCCAGTGAGTCCCAGGGCATGACTGATAAAATTCCATCATCCCACTGGGAGATGCTCCAGCCAGGGGAGGAGCCAAGCCTTTCCTACCCAGATAAAAACTGACATTTTGGACACCAAGGCACCTTCTTTCCACTGCATTCCAGAGGAAAACCAGACCTTTGCACATCATCCCTGCACCTTCAGAGGAAACTGCACCTTCTCCAGGAGCACTGCTCCAGCTGAACCACATCTGCCCCTGCAGGAGGATGCAGCCACCATTGAATGGGACTGTGCCAACACCCTGACTGACTGACGGGTGTCAGCTTGGATTCTGACTCTGGCAGGGGTTGGGATTGTTCTTTGTAATGCTGCATTTCTATTTTAATGTTCCTAGTAAAGAACTGTTATTCCTATTCCCATCTCTTTGCCTGAGAGCCCCTTAATTTCAAAATGAGAATAATTTGGAGGGAGGGGGTTTACATTCTCCATTTCAAAGAGAAGCTCCTGCCTGTATTGGCAGATAACTCTCCTTCAAACCAAGACAGCAATTATTAGCTGCTTGCTTTTTTAGAGAATTACTTGACAAAATTGGTGCCTGGAGCACTGGAGGTTGTAACCTCAGAGAGGGAGAAGCAGGACACACCTTTCACCCTGGGCCTGGCAGGGCGTGGTGGCTCTGAGGCGGTGAGGCAGAGCCTCCGGGACAGCTTGGGAGCCACGTTTGGGAGCAGCTGGAAATCTTCCACATAAAGCACGTGCTCTGCAGTGGGATCTGAAGCAATCCTGCCCAGCTCGCTCCTGTCAGCATCCTTAATCCCTAGGGGAGGGAAAAAGCAGGAAAAGAGGACATCAAACACCATCCATGGGGCAGGGTAGGCTTTGGAAAGGGGAGCAACGAGCTGGGCTTTGAGTTTGGGTTGTGCTGCCAAGGAAAAGGAGGGAACAAGGGATGGAGCTGGATGGAGGAAGCAGAGGAAGCCTCTTCCACCAAGGAAAAGAGGTCAGGATTTTTCCAGATTGTCTCAGCGCTGCTAATGGGCTGAGAGGTGGAATAAAAAAAAAAAAAGGAACAAAACAGGATCCAGCTTTGTCCTTCCTATTGGATACAGAGACATTCCTGTGCTGAGCAGACAAGATTGTGGGGGGCTGTTTGAAAATTCCAGGGTGTTCCTGTGGTTGAACCAAAAAAAGGGGGAACAACCCACCCAACAAAACAACCCTTCCCCAATTTTCACCTCACATTGGTTCACATTGACCTGGTTGCTCTTGGTATTGAAACCCCACCTGTTGAAACCATTCCTGTCATTGCCTGAAATATTTGGGGAAGGGAAGGATTTTACTGGTGGAATTTCACTCTTGGGATGGTGGGAGCAGTGGAACCTTTCCAGGCTCATGGAATTATTCTGAGGGACATTTTTGAGTCAGTCTCTGAACCCCATTAAGAGAAACCTTCAGAAGCAAAACCATTTTCAATTGTTTTTTGTTTTTTTTAAAGTGTCACATCAAGACATTTTGACTTTTATGGAACCATTTACTGAACTCCTTATGAATTCCCAAGTGGCTTTGATGGATACTAAACCACAGATTCCCACTGAATAAATCAGTTATTGACAACAAAAATAAAAATATCCAAGAACACAACAATTTTCCTGGGCTTGCAGTGGTTTCCAAAGGCTGAGCCTGGAGATTGGAGCAGTTTTTAGGAAGGGGGATGCTGTGAGTCAGGAATATTCCCCAGGGAGAAGAGCAAGGGTTGGTCACACAGAGGTTTTGGTGGCCACACGTACCCACAGCAAACACTGTCACCCCCCCATCCTGCAGGATCTGGGCTCCCTCTTCCACAGAATCGCTGGATTTCCCATCCGTGACCAGAACCACCACCTGCAAGAGTTGGGATAAGAGCCAGGGAAGAAATGGGCACATCAGGAGAGAGATGTGGGGTTTCACACTGAACTCCCTCTCCTGGAATTAAATCCTTCAAAAAACACCAACACCAGTGAGGAAACTCAGATGGAATCATTCCTGTGAGCTGGGAAGGAGCAGAGCTGCTCCTCTGAGGATCTCCTTTGCCCCTTGTGTCTCATCCATGCTTGGGAAAGGAACTCCAGGAGGAAATTCCTGCCAGCACAAGGGGAGGATTCACCCCTCTGAGTCTTCATGAGCAGCTCCTAAGGGAGGACTAGATTTGGATTGGATACTGGTGTTGGGTTAATGTGACCCAGCAATGTGTGTTCTGTCCCCATCTGTTAACCCAGCTGGGGCAGTGACCCTGATCTCCTGGCACACATTATCTGCTCATGGGCCATCTTTAAACCAGCTGGGCAATCATCTTTATCTTTCCACAGCCCATCCTCCCTCCAGGAGATATCTCCTGTTCATGGCCAGTGAGTCCCAGGGCATGACTGATAAAATTCCATCATCCCACTGGGAGATGCTCCAGCCAGGGGAGGAGCCAAGCCTTTCCTACCCAGAGAAAAACTGACATTTTGGACACCAAGGGACCTTCTTCCCACTGCATTCCAGAGGAAAACCAGACCTTTGCACATCATCCCTGCACCTTCAGAGGAAACTGCACCTTCTCCAGGAGCACTGCTCCAGCTGAACCACATCTGCCCCTGCAGGAGGATGCAGCCACCATTGAATGGGACTGTGCCAACACCCTGACTGACTGACGGGTGTCAGCTTGGATTCTGACTCTGGCAGGGTTTGGGATTGTTCTTTGTAATGCTGTATTTCTATTTTAATGTTCCTAGTAAAGAACTGTTATTCCTAATTCCCATCTCTTTGCCTGAGAACCCCTTAATTTCAAAATGATAATAATTTGGATGGAGGGGGTTTACATTCTCCATTTCCAAGAGAAGCTTCTGCCTTTATTGGCAGACACCTGTCCTTCACACCAGGACAATACTAGGAAGGAATTCTTCCCTGTGGAGAGGGACAACTTGCACAGTCATGGAGCAGTGGGACAAAGTGGGAATGGCTTCCCAGCTTCCCACTGCCAGAGGGCAGAGATGGATGGGATACTGGGAAGGAATTCCTGGCTAGGATGGAATTCTCAGAGAAGCTGTGGCTGCTCCTGGATCCCTGGAATGTCCAAAGCCAGGCTGGATGGGCTTGGAGCACCCTGGGACAGTAGGAGGTGTCCCTGCCATGGCAGGGGTGGCACTGGATGATTCCAAACCATTCCAGGATTCTGGGATGCCGCAGCTGCTCCCTGGACACCACCTCAGGAGCTCACCCACCTTTGCTGCCTCCTCTCTCAGGGTGTCCTGGTGGGACAAGGCCTGAGCTGCAAAAGCCAGGGCTGAGCCAGTTTGGAGGCTGCTGCCTTTGGAGGAGAGATCCTGAACTGCATCCAGCATTTCTTTGATGGTCACATAATCTGTGAGCTCAACACTCATCCTGGAAATGAGAAATGGGGGAATAAAGAGCAAGGGATGCACTGAAATAATTTCATTTCATTTCATTTCCAGTTGCCCAGAGCAGCTGTGGCTGCCCCTGGATCCCTGGCAGTGTCCAAGGCCAGGTTGGACATTGGGGTTTGGAGCAAGCTGGGATAGGGGAAGGTGTCCCTGCCCATGGAAGTTGGAATGAAATGCTCTTTAAGGTCCCTTCCCACCCAAACCAGTCCATGGATTCACTCATGCCAATAATTCTCCTCACAGTGGTCAGAGGAGTGCAGGGAACAAGCCTCAGACTGTGGCACCACAACTCAGGACTTAAAACTTGGAATTTGAATGTTAAACCCAACCTTCCCACCCTGAAATAATCCCCTGAGGCCAGGCACCTCTGGATGACTCTGCTGAGGGCTCAGCTCTCACTCAGAGGTTCCCCAGAGCTGCAGCAGCTCTTCATCCACCAGCTGGATTCCAGGAGTGGCTGGAGGATGCTCAGACCCACCTTGGTGTCTCCCCATACAGAGCCAGGCCCAGCTGGACTCCAGGAATGCTGGAGGAGGATGCTCAGACCCACCTTGGTGTCTGCCCATACAGAGCCAGGCCCAGCTGGATTCCAAGAGTGGCTGGAGGATGCTCAGACCCACCTTGGTGTCTCCCCATACAGAGCCAGGCCCAGCTGGACTCCAGGAATGCTTGAGGAGGATGCTCAGACCCACCTTGGTGTCTCCCCATACAGAGCCAGGCCCAGCTGGACTCCTCCTCTCCCCATCTCCAGGCTCTCAAAGGATCTGGCCACGCTCCTGATGAACTCCTGGAGCAGCCTGGAGCTCTCCTTCCCTGTGCCCTCTGAGTGCCCCACCAGGAACAGGACGTTGGCCACCTCTGCTGTCCTGCAGGCTGGGGGACAAGAGGGACAGGGAGGCTCATCCCACACCCCCAGAGCCTCAGGAATTCCCAGGAAACCCAAGGGAAGGAGATGGGGACACCGTGTGTAGGTGCTTCCCTTGATTCTGTTCTCCTTAATTTCCTCCTCATTCCTCATCTGGATGTTCTGACCCAGGAGAAGTTTCTCATCCAGAGATTTCCCACCCTGGGATAGTGGAAGGTCCCTGTCCATGGCAGGACTGGGCTAAATCACCTTTAAAAGGCTCCTTCCAACTCCAATTATTCCATGATTTTCAGCACAAACCCCAAATCCCAGCTCCATCAGAGCACCAGGTGTCTAGGACCCCCTGCAAACAAGGGAATTCCATTCCATTCCATTCCATTCCATTCCATTCCCAGAGCCCTGAGCTGAAATTTGGGAATGTGGCAGCTCTGCCATCCCATCAACCATCCTGGGATTCATATCAGGGACACCAGGAGATGTGGGACCACCCAACCCTGGGCATGAGCAGGATTTTGTGCAAAGAATGAACAATTGGAACATTTCTCCCAGATATCCCATAACACCTCTGATGGCAGGGAAGGGACAGGAAAACAGGAAAATTTCCTTAACCAACAGCAAAGTAGTTTTCCCTTCCCAGTGTTCCCTCCCAACTGAATTCCATAATCTTTAGGCATTCCATAAATATTTCAAGGACAAGAACCTGATGACTTTTAGGGATGCTTAAACTCATGAAGACTCTGCAAAGGATATGGAAAATTTGTATTTTCCTTGGAATTTCTCTCCCTTGCAGGCAGTTATTCCACACCCTGCTGGAGGAGGAGTTTAGATCTTCCTCACTGGGATTGGACTCAACCTTGTCCCATTTTTTATTTTTCCCATTTTGTGTCATTTTGGATTTTACCCAGCCTTGACTTCCACCCCAACCTGCTGCAACCAGGCTGGAGAATCTGTCCTGGATTCTGTAGCCTGACCTCTTCCATTCCCTGGATTTTCATCCCATTCCTACCAGCAGGATCCCCAAAGGGTTTGGAAATATTTGGGTTTTGTTTCATTTCATTTATTTCTATTTCATTTCTCTGTCCTTGATCAATCCTCTTAGGCCACCCCAAAAGGGATGATTTTCCAGCTGTTATCCAAGGTTTTTTGGGATTTTCATCCTTTTTTCTGCCTCCTGACACTGAGTTCTTCCCAACATAACTCTGCTTACTGCAGAAAAATAGGGATTGGTTCTTTTGGGGTTAAATTTGGAATTTAAAACATATCTATATCCTTTAGAAAAATAGGAGACAATTATTTCAATTTTTCTTCCCAGAGATCTCCCTGCCTGGGGTGCTCATGGATCACCACAAGCTCCTTTCCCAGCTGCTGCTTCTATTTTGGATCTGTTCCTTTTCCTCACATTTGGGATTTTGATGTCCCTGTTCCCCCAGAAAAATATAGGGAAGCAAATCCCAGTCCCTGTGATTGCTGGAAATCCTTCAGCAGCTTCCCAGAGAAACCACACCCTGTATTCCCACAAGGAATTCCCAACAAAATCCAGAATCTTGGAGCAAATCCAAGAAGTGCAGATTTTCCTTTTTATGGCCCTGATTTGGAAAACATCCTCAAAATTGAAGGGATCTTTGCTACCTCATCAACATCCTAAATTCCCAGAGAGCTCCCTCCATCCATCCTGATTTTTTAGAGTCTTCCTCATCCCACCCTCATTTGCATCCAGGGATAATGAGGGGGAAAAAAACAAATATGGGATTTCAGTGGGTGGGGTGGTGCCCTTTTCCCAATAAATTGACAATCCCAGCTCACCCTGGGGTTTTTTTCTTTTTGTTTTTTTGGTTTTTTTTGGGCAAAAAATTCCCAAAACCTCAGAATTCCTGCTTGGATCAGGCACCTGGAGCTGATATGGGAAATGTGAGAAGTTAAAGATATTTGGATTGGTACCTTCTGGAGAAAATCCCACTCTGGACAGCTCTATTAATCACAGGGGGGTAGAACTGGATTTGGAATTCTCCATGCACCTCCAGAATGATCCCATTCCATCCATCACAGCTTTTTGCCAGAGACATCTCCAGAATTTGATTTATTGCCCCACTCCCAGCTTGGAATTAAACAGCATCAGAGTGGAGTTTATTGGTTAATTGATGGACAGCAGCTTAATCAAGTTAATTTCCATGCTGATGCTGAAGATTCCATTAACTCCTTGCTGAATTTAATGGATTAGGATGGATTTGCTCCTCCAGGGATTGTTGGAAAAAGGAGGATCCCACCCCAGCCTGGGACAGGCTCCCAAGGATCTCCCCCTGACACCAAAAATCCACCCTGGCTCATCCATGGGGCTCTTCCCTGGAATTTTTTCTCCTCCTGCTTTCAGGATCCAGCCCCTCATCCCCAAAAATTCTTTGTGGGCTTGCATGGAGCTGAATCCTTATGCAATCCCTAAAAGGCAGAAGGATTCAAAGCTTCCTTGAAGACTTTTTTCCCCTCTCCCATTTGCTGTGTGGTGGCTGGAACCAGGTCTTGGAATTCAGAGGGGGAAATCAGGATGGGATTGGTTTTGGGATTTGTTTTCCCTTTCTCCTGACTTTTCTCTGGAGCTGGAAACAGAGGCAGGACACTGAGCAGAGCCCTGATTTCTCCATAAATCCCAGAGCAGGAATTCAGGGTCTGTTTTGGAGGTTTTGTATTTTGGATGTTTTGGAGGTATCCAGATGACCCCAACCCAATTCCTACACAGGAATTAAAAACATCACAGCCCCACTCTGACATATCCACGAGTAGATCCATGCCAGGAGCAGGAAAATCTGCCTGGAAAAGGGATTTTCCTCCCCAAAGTGTCCCCAGGTGGTGTCACTTGTCACTCACCTTCATGGGCAGCCCCAGCTTGGAATGGCCCCGTGGCCACTGCCAGGACAAGGATCTGGAAACACAACATTCCCTTTGGGAAGCAGCTCCTGGGAATCCCTGGGGTCTGCAAACACAACATTCCCCTTGGGAAGCAGCTCCTGGGAATCCCTGGGATCTGCAAACACAACATTCCCCTTGGGAAGCAGCTCCTGGGAATCCCTGGGATCTGCAAACACAACATTCCCCTTGGGAAGCAGCTCCTGGGAATCCCTGGGATCTGCAAACACAACATTCCCCTTGGGAAGCAGCTCCTGGGAATTCCTGGGATCTGCAAACACAACATTCCCCTTGGGAAGCAGCTCCTGGGAATCCCTGGGATCTGGAAACACAACATTCCCCTTGGGAAGCAGCTCCTGGGGATTCCTGGGATCTGCAAACACAACATTCCCCTTGGGAAGCAGCTCCTGGGAATTCCTGGGATCTGCAAACACAACATTCCCCTTGGGAAGCAGCTCCTGATAATCCCTGGGATCTGCAAACACAACATTCCCCTTGGGAAGCAGCTCCTGGGAATTCCTGGGATCTGCAAGCACAACATTCCCCTTGGGAAGCAGCTCCTGATAATCCCTGGGATCTGGAAAAACAACATTCCCTTTGGGAAGCAGCTCCTGATAATCCCTGGGATCTGCAAACACAACATTCCCCTTGGGAAGCAGCTCCTGGGAATCCCTGGGATCTGCAAACACAACATTCCCCTTGGGAAGCAGCTCCTGGGAATCCCTGGGATCTGGAAACACAACATTCCCTTTGGGAAGCAGCTCCTGGGAATCCCTGGGATCTGCAAACACAACATTCCCCTTGGGAAGCAGCTCCTGGGGATTCCTGGGATCTGCAAACACAACATTCCCCTTGGGAAGCAGCTCCTGGGAATCCCTGGAATTCAGCACAGAGAATCCCTCACCTGCAGAAGGAGAGAGGTTGGAGCTGAGGCCACCTGAGGGTGATGCTCCCACCCACCCTCAGTGCCAGGAAAAACTTTTCTCCAGCTCCTCTTGGCTTGGAAAATCGGGATTAAAAATCCAGAAATCCTTGAATTCCTTCATTTCTTTGCTAATGCTGAGAGTTCAGCTTTGCTCCCCCACCTTTCCCAACAACCACCTGAGGTAATCAAGCCCAAATGGGAATATTGTGGTGGGATAAAAGCAGGAGAAATTTCAATTAATCTGGGAGAAAAAGCCAGGAAAATCAAGAATCCAACCCTGATCTCCAGGCTCATAAATCCAGGATGAACTTCCTTGAGGATCCAGCCCATGCCAGAGGAATCTGGAATTTTGCTTTACTCCCCAAAAACTGCTGCAGAATTCCCCCTCTGGAAAACAGGGAATTCTTCCTGTGGAGCACAAGTGGTGCTAAAAGGAATTTTTTTTTTTTTTTTTTTTTAAATGCTCTGAGCTTTACTTGCTCCCAGGGAAGCATGGACAACTTCCAAGCTGGAAATTATGAATTTGAGGGGAAAAAAATAAATCTCAATGGCTTCATCCAGCTTTGCTCTTTTCCAGGAATTCCATTCCAATTAACACCAGGGATTAATGAGAATAAGGAGTCTCTTTAAGATTCTTGTGACAGGGAATTTTCCAGGAGTTTGGAATGGAGGATTTCAGTTTGGAAACATCCAGGGGAAAAGCAGGAAAATATCTGGTGAGTCCCAGGAATGACTTCCAGACCCTCCTCTCCTTTTTCTCACTCCATGGTTACACCCCACAAATCAGATTTTATCATTAAAAGCACCTTTTAAATCTAAATTTAGAGGCTTTTCCAAGCAGAAAATTCCAGTTGGGTGTTTTTTGGGAAAATTATCTCCAGGCAGAACCTTCCTGCCTCTCCAAAAAGTACAATTTGAGGGGAAAAAAATGTTGGATTTGTGCTGCAAACAGCAAAAGTTTGGTTTGGTGCCCACCCCTGAGCTCCAATTCCTGCCAGAAATCCCAGGAGAGGAGTGAAGTTTTGGGTGGGTGACTCCAAAGGGGAATTTTGTTGGAATCACCACTCATCAGATGGATTCGTGGAACAAAAAATGGGATATTTGCAGTTTTGTCACCTGGGGCATCCAGGGGGTGATGACTGTTCATCTGTTTTCCCCTAAAAAAGGTGGAATGGGATTTTACATTCCCAAAAACTGAATATCTCCAGGGAAGCAGGATCATGGCCAAGGAGAGGTGGGGATTTATGGGGAAATTGTTGAATTTGAAGGAAGTGGGGGGTTAAAAAAAAAAAAAAAGGTGGGAAAGGGGGGGAAAAAAAGGGTTGGAAAGTGATGGATGAAGAGATTTGAGTGCCTGGCTGGCAGCCAGGGCTGTGCTGCTCCAGCTGGAACTTTTCCAGGTTATTCACATTTCCAAGTGCTCCTGAGGGGGAACAGGAGCTGGGACAAAGGAAACAAAGATCCCAAAGGTTCTGCATCCCCCCAGGAGCCTCCTGGGTTTGGGGCAGGAGAAATTCTCCCAGCAGGAATCTGTCTCACTGCCTCCAGACTGGTTTTTGCTGGAATAAAGACATGGAAGAGCCAGAAAGGAGAGATTGGGCAGGGAATTCCCACATTCCCATCTCCTGACCCAGGAATGGGATGGTTTTAGAGCCCGTTCCAACACAAACCCCTCTGTGATTCCCTGATTTATGGGCAGGGAATGGGAGAGGCTGATCCAAAAGCAGGAAAAAATCCCCCAGTCCCTGAGCTGGAGTCAAGGATCTGAGCCCAAATCTCTGCTTTTTCCCATTAATTTAATTATTAATTTAATTCCACAGGCCTGATGTGAGGACATCCCACAGCTCATCCCAAATCCCAAAGAGTCACACTCTGTCTGTCCATCCATCCATCCATCCATCCCCTGCTCCCCCAGGTTTTCCATTCCCAGACAAGCCATGCTTGGGAAAACTGTGATCCCAAAAAGGAGCAAATGACACCCAAAAACCCAGTGATCCCAAAATTCCTGTGACACCAAAAAGGATGAAACGATGCCCAAAAATCCAGTGACCCCAAAGTTCCTGTGACACCAAAAAATGATGAAATGATGCCTAAAAATCCCATGATCCCAAAATTCCAGTGATCCCAAAAAGGATGAAATGATGCCCAAAAACCCAGTGATCCCAAAATTCCTGTGACACCAAAAAATTATGAAATGATGCCTAAAAATCTCATGATCCCAAAATTCCAGTGATCCCAAAAAGGACCAAATGACACCCAAAATCCCAGTGATCCCAAAATTCCTGTGACATCCAGAAAGGAGCAAATGACACCCAAAAATCCAGTGATCCCAAAAAACGACCAAATGACAACCAAAAATCCAGTGATCCTAAAAATCCAGCAAACCCAAAATTCCTGTGACACCCAAAAAGGACTGAATGACACCCAAAATTCCAATAATCACAAAAATCCAGTGACCCTAAAAAGGACCAAGTGATGACCAAAAACCCAGGGATCCTAAAAATACAGTGACACTGAAATGATGCCCAAAAACCCAAAATTCCAATGACATCCAGAAAGGAACAAAAGACACCCCAAAATGACCAAATGACACCCCAAACCCCAGTGATCCTAAAATTCCAATGACATCCAGAAAGCAGCAAATGACACCCAAAATTCCAATGATCCTAAAAAGGGCCAGTGACACCCAAAAACCCAGTGATCCCAAAATTCCAGTGACATCCAAAAAGGACTGAATGACACCCAAAATTGCAGTGATCCCAAAAATCCAGTGACCCCAAAAAGGATCGAATGATGACCAAAACCCCAGTGATCCCAACATTTCAATGACATCCAGAAAAGAGCAAATGACACCCAAAAATCCAGCAATCCCAAAAACAACCAGTGACCCCAAAACCCCAGTGATCCCAAAATTCCAGTGATCCCAAAAAAGGATTAAATGATGCCCAAAACCCAGTGATCTCAAAATTCCAGTGATACCCAGAAAGGATCAAATGATGACCAAAAATCCAGTGATCCCAAATTTCCAGTGACATCCAGAAAGCAGCAAATGATCCCAAAAATCCAGTGATCCCAAAAAACGACCAAATGACAACCAAAAATCCAGTGATCCTAAAAATCCAGCAAATCCAAAATTCCTGTGACACCCAAAAAGGACTGAATGACACCCAAAATTCCAATGATCCCAAAAATCCAGTGATCCCAAAAAGGACCAAGTGATGACCAAAAACCCAGGGATCCTAAAAATCCAGTGACATTAAAAAAGGATGAAATGATGCCCAAAAACCCAGTGATCCCAAAATTCCAATGACCTCCAGAAAGCAGCAAATGACACCCAAAATTCCAATGATCCTAAAAACGACCAGTGACACCCAAACACCCAGTGATCCTAAAAATCCAGTGACACTTAAAAAGGATTGAAATGATGCCCAAAAATCCAGTGAACCCAAAATTCCAGTGACACCCAAAAAGGACTGAATGACATCCAAAATTCCAGTGATCCCAAAAAGGGCCAGTGACACCCAAAAACCCAGTGATCTGAAAAATCCAGTGACACCCAAAAATAATGAAATGATGCCCGAAAACCCAGTGACCCCAAAATTTCAGTGACACCCAGAAAGGACCAAATGACATTCAAAAAACTAGTGATCCTAAAAATCCAGCCAACCCAAAATTCCAGTGACACCCCAAACCAACCAAACACCCAGCGATCCCAAAAATCCAGTGATCCCAAAAAGAACCTAACAACAAGAGCCAGGACATGTCCCCATATCCCTGTGCCAACCCTCCAGCCCTTCCTGGAGGAAATTTGGGAATCCCCAACATTCCCTGTCCCTTTCCTGTCCCTTTCCCAGGTGCAGTGACAGGACACAGGGAGCAATTCCTGCAAATCCCACCCAAAGAGCCTCAAAGAGTTTTGAGGCATCCCAGGAATCATCTCCTGGTGGTTGATGTCCTCCTCTCCCTGGATGAAGAGCAGAATTCCTGATTGCAGAAGAATTCCCAAGATGGAGAGCAGCAAAAAAAAAAAAAAAAAAAAAAATTTAAAAATTGTGAAACAAAACAAAATTTGTGGAAGATCATTCCAGCATCCACAAGGGAATTTGGGAATTGTGAGTGGATCTCAGTCCCCAGCACCACGGTGCTCCTGGGGCTCTGTCTTGGGTTGCAATACAGGACGTGACCAGCAATGTGAATTCTGTCCCCATCTGTTAACCCAGCTGGGGCAGTGACCCTGATCTCCTGGCACACATTATCTGCTCATGGGCCATCTTTAAACCAGCTGGGCAATCATCTTTATCTTTCCCACAGCCCATCCTCCCTCCAGGAGATATCTCCTGTTCATGGCCACTGAGTCCCAGGGCATGACTGATAAAATTCCATCATCCCACTGGGAGATGCTCCAGCCAGGGGAGGAGCCAAGCCTTTCCTACCCAGATAAAAACTGACATTTTGGACACCAAGGTACCTTCTTTCCACTGCATTCCAGAGGAAAACCAGACCTTTGCACATCATCCCTGCACCTTCAGAGGAAACTGCACCTTCTCCAGGAGCACTGCTCCAGCTGAACCACATCTGCCCCTGCAGGAGGATGCAGCCACCATTGAATGGGACTGTGCCAACACCCTGACTGACTGACGGGTGTCAGCTTGGATTCTGACTCTGGCAGGGCTGGGATTGTTCTGTGTAATACTGCATTTCTATTTTAATGTTCCTAGTAAAGAACTGTTATTCCTAATTCCCATCTCTTTACCTGATCCCCTCGATGCCCCTGAGGCACCAGGGGAGTGCAAATCATCCCAAAATTCCTGATTCAGACGCGTTTGGGGCACCTCGGGCACTTCTGGGACAGCACCAAGTTCAAACTGTGCCGTACTGGGGCTGCTGCTGCCTCCTCATCCTCTTCTTCCTCCCTGTCCTTCTCATCTGGAGCTGCTGCCTCTTCATCCTCCCCTTTGGAAGCTGCTGCTCTTCATCCTCCTCTCCTCCCCTTTGGAAGCTGTGCCTCCTCATCCTCCTCATTTTCTTCATCCTCCCCCATAGGAGCTGCTGCCTCCTCATCCTCACCCTCCTCTTCCCCAGGAGCTGCTGCCTCTTATCTTCCTCATCCTCCCCTTTGGAAGCTGCTGCTCCTCATCCTCCTCTTCCTCCCTATCCTCATCTGGAACTGCTGCCTCCTCATCCTCTTAATCCTCCCCTTTGGAAGCTGCTGCTTCTCACCCTCCTCTTCCTCCCCATCAGGAAGCTGCTGCTCCTCACCCTCCTCTTCCTCCCCATCTGGAGCTGCTGCCTCTTATCTTCCTCATCCTCCCCTTTAGAAGTTGCTGCCTCCTCATCCTCTTCATCCTGCCCTTTGGAAGCTGTGCCTCCTCATCCTCCTCTTCCTCCCCATCAGGAAGCTGCTCCCTCCTTATCTTCCCCCATTTGGAGTTGCTGCCTCCTCATCCTCCTCATTTTCTTCATCCTCCCCCCTGGGAGCTGCTGTCTCTTCTTCCTCCCTATCCTCCCCATTTGGAGCTGCTGCCTCCTCATCCTCCTCTTCCTCAGGAGCTGCTGCCTCATCTTCCTCATCCTGCCCTTTGGAAGCTGCTGCCTCCTCATCCTCCTCCTCATCTTCATCCTCCCCATCAGGAACTGCTGCTCCTCACCCTCCTCTTCCTCCCCCCTTGGGAGCTGCTTCTTCCTCTTCCTCCTCCTCCTCCTCCTCCTCCCCCGGGCCCCTCTCCCTCCTCCCCCCTCCGCAACCCGAAACTGAAGAGTGAAAAAAACAAAAAACAAAACCAAAAAAGCCAAACCCCGGACGGACAAACAGACAGAGACAGACAGACCCCGCTGCTCACCCCGGAGCGTCCCAAGCTCCTTCCAGCGGGAATCCGAGGAGGAAAAAAAACAAAACTTCCCGAGGCTCGGGAAAAGAAGGAATTAGGAGGCAGGAGGAGGGGCTGCTCCCATTCCTCCCCCGCAGCTGCGATGGATGGATGGAGGGGGAGAAGCGGGCAGGAGATGCCACCCACACCCCGCAGCTCTGGGAGGAATGTGGGGATGGAGAAAGGGGGGGGAAAGGAGAAAAAAAAATTAAAATATTTTTACCTCGTGGGCAGAAAATGATAATAAAATAACTGGGATGTTTTTTTAGGGAAGGGGCCGGTGTAGGGAAAAGGGGGAAAGTTTGTTCCTGAGGAGATAAAAAAAACTTCAGGTATCAGCACCTGGAGAGGGTGGAAAATATCAGGGTTGGGGCGAAAAACTGATTTGTGGTTCAAATATGGGAGTGTGATGTTGCTGGAGGACATCAGAAATGAAATCCTGATTTCTTTCATCTCCCAACAGCAGAGATTTCTAAGGAATTGTCTCCTGGGTGGAGAATTGGAGACAGAGAAAGGAAACTGAGGCAGAGAAAGGAATGTCTGAGGTTTAAACACTTAGAAAATGACCCAAAAAGGACACAAGATCCACACTTGGCTCATGGGTGGGGACAGCAGGGTGACCCCAAAACTCTGGGTGAGGTGGGCAGGGAATGTGTGGGACACATTCCATGGAAATTCCTGGGAGGGAGATCAGCTCCAAACAGGATTTCAGGAATAAATTGGAATTCTCATCCTCCCAGGACCTTTGGCTCCAAAGAGGATCCCAGGAATAAATCTGAATTTTCCCTTTGGCTCCAACCTCCTCCTGCAGCCACATCCAGAGCTGTATCCCAAGGCTGCATCCCAGGAATAAATCTGAGTTCTCACCCCTGGCTCCAAACAGGATTTCAGGAATAAATTGAAATCCTCATCCTCCTGGGACCCCCCAGCTCCAAACAGGATCCCATGAATAAATCTGATTTCCCCCTCAGCTCCAAATAGGATCCCAGAAATAAATCTGAATTTTCACCCTTGGCTCCAAACAGGATCCCAGGAATAAATCTGATTTTTTTTCCTCAGCTCCAACCTCCTCCTGCAGTCAAATCCAGAGCTGCATCCCAAGGCTGCATCCCAGGAATAAATCTGAGTTCTCATCCCTGGCTCCAAACAGGATCCCAGAACTATATTGGAATTCTCACCCTCCTGGGACCCCCAGCTCCAAACAGGATTTCAGGAATAAATCTGAATTTTCACCCCCAGCTCCAAACAGGATCCCAGGAATAAATCTGAATTTTCACCCTTGGCTCCAAACAGGATCCCAGGAATAAATCTGAATTCTCACCCCCAGCTCCAAACAGGATCCCAGGAATAAATCTGAGTTCTCATTTCTGGCTCCAAACAGGACCCAAGGAATAAATCAGAGTTCTCATTTCTGGCTCCAAGCAGGATCCCAGGAATAAATCTGATTTTCCCCTCAGCTCCAAATAGGATTTCAGGAATAAATCTGATTTTCCCCCCAGCTCCAACCTCCTCCTGCAGCCAAATCCAGAGCTGCATCCCAAGGCAGTTTCCAGCCATTGGGAAAACCCCAACCCACCCACCCCTGGAGCTCCCACCACACAAAAAGAGGAGATTCCACTTCAGGGAAAAAAAAAAAGGAATTAGAGACCCCATATCCCCAAACCCAGTTTTCTGAGCAGTTTTCCTGCTCAGAGCAGGGGACCTGCCCCAAGGATTTCCGAGCCCGGGGTCCTGGGAATTCCAGAGCTGATGAAGAGCACATCTCACCCTGGTGGGTCCCATCCATCCCTAAAAATCCTCTGGCCAGGAGCTAAAAAGGTCAAGGACAGAGGAAAATAAAAAAAAACAGGAGCCTCCAGGGTGAGCAGGAACACATTGGCTTGAGATGGAAAAAAATTCCAGGGAATCCCAGCCCCACCTGGCTCCAGGTGAAGCCAAAGGATCAGCGTGGCCCCGTTAATAAATGAGAGCCTCAAACAGCTGCTAAAAGAGATTTAAATCATCCATCAGCTCCCAGGTGTTCAAATATCCACGGGTTTAAAAGTTGGGAGAGGTGGAATTTTGCTCTTCCCGGTCTGAGCCTGCAGGGAAATCACTTGAGCTGAAGTTCCCCCACTCTGTCAGAAAATCCCAGGAATTAACTGCTTCCTGCCCAGAAATATCCCCAATTTCTCCTCCCCTTCAGATCCTTTTTGCCTCCAAACTCTCCGGGGTGACTCCGGTTTTAGGGATGGATGCCGATCCCAGGATTCAGAGGAGTAGTCCATAAACTCAGGCTTAACAACTGAGCCTAATTAAACCCTACACAGCTCCTAAAGCCCTGAATGGCTCGTTAGGGAGCTGAATGGGCTTAATTGCAATTGGATCTGCATTCAGCAACTGAATGCGCTCCCAAAGCTGGAGTGGGGCAATCAGGAGGGGTTTGTGCAGCTCCAGCACAATTCCTGACAGGATCAGGGGCTCCAGCTGCTCTTTGGAAGTGCCCAAAATGCTGCAGGACACGGAGTTCTGGTTTTAGCCCAGCTCCAGCAGGGTTTAACCCTTGAGGTGGAGAAGTGGCACCTGGGGACACCCAACAGCAGCAGGAGCTGGAGCAAATCCAGAGGAATCCATGGAGCTGCTCCAGGGCTGGGAGAGCTGGAGGTGCTCACCTGGAGAAGGGAATCCAGGGAGAGCTTCCAGCACATTGCAGGGAATCCAGGAGAGCTGGAGAGGGACTGGGGACAAGGGATGGAGGGACAGGACCCAGGGAATTGAGAAAGGGGAGATTTGGGAATTAGGAATTGCTGGCTGGGCTGGAATTGCCAGAGAATCCCTGGATCCCTGCAATGTCCCAGGAAGGATTGGAGCAGCCTGGGATGTGGGAGGTGTCCCTGCAATGAGCTCTGAGCTCCCTTCCCAGCCAGGGCAGCCCAGGATTCTGGGATTCAGGACACTCAGAATCCATCCAGAGGGATTTTGATGGACAGTGGGCATGGAAAAGAGAGGAAAAGGGAAGGGAGAGCCTTGATGGTTCCCTGAGATTGCAAGGGAAGGCCCTGGATCCATCAATCCCTTGGAGAGGAGATGGATCCAATGTGAGGTTGTGGAGAGCTGGGAATTGGCAGCTGGAGAAGGGAAGGATCCAGGGAGAGCTTCCAGCACATTGCAGGGCCTGGAGGGGCTGCAGGAGAGCTGGAGAGGGACTGGGGACAAGGGATGGAGGGACAGGACACAGGGAACTGGGAAAGGGGAGATTGGGGAATTAGGAATTCCTGGCTGGGCTGGAATTGCCAGAGAATCCCTGGAATGTCCAAGGAAGAACTGGAGGAGATTCCATAAAACTTTAGAACCGGAAGTTCCACCAATGGTAGAATTATTTTTTTTCTTTTATGGAATTTTTTTTTATGGAATTTTTTGGGTGGGAAGGGATCTTAAAGCCCCTCCAGTGCCACCCCTGCCATGGCAGGGACACCTCCCACTGTCCCAGCTGCTCCCAGCCCCAATGTCCAGCCTGGCCTTGGACATTCCAGGGATTCTCTGGCAATTCCAGCCCAGCCAGGAATTCCTTCCCTAATCTCCCCTTTCCCAATCTGAAGCCATTCCCTGTGTCCTGTCACTATATCCACATAAAAACTCTCTCCTTCCCTCCCTTTTTTTTTTTTTTTTTTTTTTAAATGGAAAACACAGAGAATAAACATTATTTGTAATTACCAACCCCACAACAGGGATGTCAGTGGGATTATGGAAAAGCTCCTCCTCCTCACTACTGGTTTAACTGGTTTTCCCCACAGACACCTTTCACCTTTCCATTTATTTATGGCCATGCCAAAACTTGCTCTTTTTCCAGGTAAAAATGCCTGGAGCTACCAGGGATTGACCCAGGGAAACAAGAGCAGCCCCCCCTGGTGCAGTGATGTGGTTTGGGAGAAGGGGATTGCTCCAAATATTTGGGAAATTAATTCAGGAATGAGGAGATGGGACCAGTCCTGCTCCCCTGCTCAGGTATTTTAATCTTCAGAGTGAATCCAAGCACAGCTGGATTCAAGGAATGCACAGCTGGATGGGTTCCAGGAGCCAGAGGTGACACCTCATCCAAGTGTGACCCTGCATGGGATCCATGGAAAACAATTCCAAACATTCCCACCCTGCATCAATTTCATTAAAAAAAAAAAAAAAAAAAAAAATGGCTTCGGGATCTCATTTGGAGAATCCATCAATTTAAAAAAATGAGAATTTGAAATCCATCAAGCATCTCCTTTGGAGCATCTATCAATTTAATAAAAAAAAGGAAATTTAAAAATCCATCAAGGATCTACTTTGGAGAATCCATCAAT
This sequence comes from Oenanthe melanoleuca, assembly GCF_029582105.1. NCBI lineage: Eukaryota > Metazoa > Chordata > Aves > Passeriformes > Muscicapidae > Oenanthe > Oenanthe melanoleuca. The sequence goes on along the minus strand of NC_079334.1, from coordinate 68,043,788 downwards.
TTAACAAAAAATGGGAATTTAAAATCCATTAAGGATCTCCTCCGGAGAATCCATCAATTTAATTTAAAAAATGGGAATTTTAATTACATCAAGGATCTCTTTTGGAGTATCCATCAATTTCATTAAAAATGTGAATTTAAAATCCATCAAGGATCACCTTTGGAGTATACATCAATTTCATTAAAAATGTGAATTTAAAATCCATCAAGGATTTCCTTTGGAGCAGCCATCAATTTCAATTTAAAAAATGGAAATTTAAAAATCCATCAAGGATCTACTTTGGAGTGTCCATTAATTTCATTTTAAAAAAATGGGAATTTAAGATCCATCAAGGATCTGCTTTGGAGAATCCATCAATTTCATTAAAAATGTGAATTTAAAATCCATCAAGGATCTCCTTTGGAGCATCCATCAATTTCATAAAAAATGGAAATTTAAAATCCATCAAGGATCTCCTTTGGAGTATCTGTCAATTTAATTTAAAAAATGGAAATTTAAAATCCATCAAGGATCTCCTTTGGAGTTTCCATCAATTTCATTTAAAAAATGGAAATTTAAAATCCATCAAGGATCTCCTTTGGAGTTTCCATCAATTTCATTTAAAAAATGGAAATTTAAAATCCATCAAGGATCTGCTTTGGAGAATCCATCGATTGTATTAAAAAAACTAAAATTTAAAATCCATCAAGGATCTCCTTTGGAGCATCCATCAATTTCATAAAAAAATAGGAATTTAAAAATCCATCCAGGATCTCCATTGGAGAATCCATCAATTTCATTAAAAATGAAAATTTAAAATCCATCAAAGATCTCCTTTGGAGCACCTATCAATTTAATAAGAAATGGAAATTTAAAAATCCATCAAGGATCTCCTTTTTAGAATCCATCAATTTCCTTTAAAAATGGGAATTTTAATTACATCAAGGATCTCTTTTGGAGAATCCATCAATTTCATAAAAAAATAGGAATTTAAAAATCCCTCAATGATCTACTTTGGAGAATCGACCAATTTCATTAAAAAATGGGAATTTTAATTCCATCAAGGATCTCCTTTGGAGCATCCATCAATTTTCATTTAAAAACCTGAAATCTAAAATCCACCAAGGATCTTTTTTGGAGTATCCATTAATTTAATAAAAAAAATGGGAATTTAAAAACTCCATCAAGGATCTCTTTTGGAGAATCCATCAATTTCATTTAAAAAATGGAAATTTAAAATCCATCAAAGATCTCCTTTGAAGCACTGATGACTTTTTTTGAGATTTCTCAATTTAGGGTGATCTAAATCACACTGGGAATGGGATTTTCAATTTGGAAGGTGCAGGATTTCACTGGGAATGTTTCAATGTGGGAAATAAAAGCAGATTTAGACCAAAAATGGAGAAGAAATTTGGGAATCTGAAGAAACTTCCAGAAGGTTCAGCTGCTCAGGTCCCACAGAGAACAAAAATCTCCCCTTCCCCTGCCAAGTTTCCCAGAGCTCTGGATCACATTCCACAGAATTCCAGGATTTTTAGGATGGAAAAGCCTTCCAAGATCACCAAGTCCAATTCCCATTTTGTCATCTCCAGTTTGTCCTTAAATAAATAATATAAATATTGTCAGGATATTAATTATAATATTAAATTATTATTATTATTATTATTATTATTATTATTATTATTATTATTATTATTATTATTATTATTATTATTATTATTATTATTATTCCATCATAATTGTTGTTATTATTATCATCATTATTAATGATAATAATAATATTTTCAAGGTATTAATAATGTTACTATTGTTAGTATATTAATAATGTTAAATACTATTAAATACTATTATATACTATTAAATACTATTTAAAATATTAAATAATAGTAAATAATACTAAATAATAATAATCTTGCCACAATTAAAAGATTTGGAGAGGGAAAAGTATAATGGGAATAAAAGAAATAATTTTTTTGCTTTCTTGCCTGCATTTCCTCTGTCACCAACCCTTGCTGGGGGGTTTAATTTTATTTTTTCCATGGGATGAAATTTGTGGTTTTTCCACAGGGAATCAGGTGGAAAAAAGAGGGAGAAAATCCCATTTCTGCCAGGGAACAATATGGGCTGAGCCTGTTTCTTTGGAAGAAAAATAAGTGGAGAAGGATAAAAGTGGGGGACATAAAATTGTGTCATTTATCCAATGGAAAAAAAACCAGCCAGTGATCCCTAAAAATAACCAGAGCCACTCCATGGATGAGATTTTTTAATTTTCAGATTTTATCTTCTCTGTAAATATTAAACTGCAAGATTTGATTTAACTCAAGGAGGGAGGTAAATTATCCCTAAATTTGCATCATCCTTCTGAATCCAAGTGTCCCAAGAAACCTCAAAGATTTTTTATTTTAATTTTTTTTTTTTTTTGTCCCTTTCCAGATATTTGCTCCAATTTGGATTTACCAGCCAGGATATTCATAAGGAGGTCACAGTATTAAAACCTCAGCAACAAAATAAAGAATAAATCTCATTTTTCCTCCTTTCTGGTATTTTTTTTGCACAATTCCAATCAGAGTCAGAATCCCAACCTTATCTCATGTCTCACTTCTGGACTAGAGCAGAGTTTTTTCCCCATTTTTCCCCATTTTTTTTCACTCACCTGCTCCAGGAGTGACAAAAGGAAAGGGGGAACATCCAAAATTCAGCATTTTCATCCTCTAAAACCTCCCCAGGGATGGAAAAGGAGCTGAGCACTGCAGGACACACTGAAAATCCTGCAGATTCCAGGAAAAATCAAGGAGCTGGGAATCAACCCTGCTGCCTTTGTGCTGCCAGGGAGCTGCAGCTGGTGCCAGGGAAATATTCCAGCAGATGTTGGGATGAGGGAAAATCAGGGAAAAGACCTGGAGACAGCTCCATCCTTCCAAAATCCAAACACCCACCTTGGAATGTGTTTCCTTGCAGGAATTGCTGGGAATATTGGAATTTTTAAAGCGTTAATTATTATTTTTTAACGTTCTCCAAGTCCTGTGGTGATGGTTTGCACAGGTTTTTATCCCAATTTTTGTCTCCTCTCCTTGGTTTCCAACCTCAGCCCTTGGTTGTTGCCCAGTTCTTGCACAAGGAAAATTCCCCAAAATTCCCTGGAAGGAGGTTTTGAGTTGGGCCTGTTCTCCCAGGAGGGGATGAAGGGAAAATTCCTTTTTCTCTTTTTCCTTTTTTCCTTTCCTTTCCTTTCCTTTCCTTTCCTTTCCTTTCCTTTCCTTTCCTTTCCTTTCCTTTCCTTTCCTTTCCTTTCCTTTCCTTTCCTTTCCTTTCCTTTCCTTTCCTTTCCTTTCCTTTCCTTTCCTTTCCTTTCCTTTCCTTTCCTTTCCTTTCCTTTCCTTTCCTTTCCTTTCCTTTCCTTTCCTTTCCTTTCCTTTCCCTTTCCTTTCCTTTCCTTTCCTTTCCTTTCCTTTCCTTTCCTTTCCTTTCCTTTCCTTTCCTTTCCTTTCCTTTCCTTTCCTTTCCCTTTCCCTTTCCCTTTCCCTTTCCCTTTCCCTTTCCCTTTCCCTTTCCCTTTCCCTTTCCTTTCCTTTTTTTGTCAGGTATGGGCACAATAAATTTTAATTAAATACAGAACAAGAGCTCAGCAAAACCTTTGGGTTTCCAGGGTCTCACAGAACCCCCAAAGAATTATTTTTTGTCAGAACATCCAAACAAAAAAATCTGGAAATGTCACACAGGAGGCTGCAAATCCCCAGATTTTTGTATGATTCCACCAAAAGACTGAAGGGTTTCTCTCTGCAGGCAAAAGCCTCAAGAAATTAAAAAAAATTCTGGCTCTTGTTGCTTCAATTTCCAGTTTTTCACATCCTGAGCTCCAATTAATCTCCATTTCCAGCCCCAGGTAAGAATTTGAAACCTTGGGATCTCCAGTCTGGAGTCAGAGAGACCAAAAACTTTCCCAGTGTGCCAAAAAAAAGAGAAAAATTAAAAAAAGAAAGGTAATTCTGGCAGTTTCAGCCTGTCTTTAGGAGCTTTGAGCAGCAAAGAGCTGCCAAGTTTTCATTTTTCATTCACAGTTTTGGAGGTGATGGAAGTCATTAAAAAGCAGCTTCATAAAAAAAAAAAAAAGCTTCATAAAAAGTCATTAAAAAGCAGCACTTCATTCTTGGATTGCTTGTGGCTCGTTGGGATTTGTTTGTGGGATTTCACACCTGTGGTATTGAACTGTGAAAAAAAGAGATTAGGGTCTGATTCAGGTCAAAAAAACGGATTGGAAATAAAATATCTGTGGGATGGAATTCCCGTGGTTTCTGCTGATCACAGGGGGCACAGATGGTTTGGAGGGAATTCCATAAAACTTTAGAACTGGAAGTTCCACCAATGGTAGATTTTTTTTTTTTTTAATGGATTTTTTTTTAAATAGAATTTTTGGGTGGGAAGGGATCTTAAATTCATTCAGTGTCATCCCTGCCATGGCAGGGACACCTCCCACTGTCCCAGCTGCTCCAAGCCACGATGTCCAACCTTTCCTTGGATATTCCAGGGATTCTCTGGCAATTCCAGCCCAGCCAGCAATTCCTAATTCCCCAATCTCCCCTTTCCCAATTCCCTGTGTCCTGTCCCTCCATCCCTTGTCCCCAGTCCCTCTCCAGCTCTCCTGCAGCCCCTCCAGGCCCTGCAATGTGCTGGAAGCTCTCCCTGGATCCTTCCCTTCTCCAGCTGCCAATTCCCAGCTCTCCACAACCTCACATTGGATCCATCTCCTCTCCAAGGAATTGATGGATCCAGGGCCTTCCCTTGCAATCTCAGGGAACCATCAAGGCTCTCCCTTCCCTTTTCCTCTCTTTTCCATGCCCACTGTCCATCCAAATCCCTCTGGATGGATTCTGAGTGTCCTGAATCCCAGAATCCTGGGCTGCCCTGGCTGGGAAGGGAGCTCAGAGCTCATGGCAGGGACACCTCCCACATCCCAGGCTGCTCCAATCCTTCCTGGGACATTGCAGGGATCCAGGGATTCTCTGGCAATTCCAGCCCAGCCAGCAATTCCTAATTCCCCAATCTCCCCTTTCCCAATTCCCTGTGTCCTGTCCCTCCATCCCTTGTTCCCAGTCCCTCTCCAGCTCTCCTGGATTCCCTGCAATGTGCTGGAAGCTCTCCCTGAATTCCCTTCTCCAGGTGAGCACCTCCAGCTCTCCGATAATAATTGCTATTTTGAACAGCAAAAGAATCCTTTGGCACGGAATCTTTAGGAACTGCCTCTAACTGGCGTTTTGGGGTCACTAAATAACCCCAAAAAGTCAATTTCGGGCCGCTCCTCGTCACGAACAGCGCTTCAGCCGCGCCTCCCCCTGACGCCACCTCAGCGCCGCCATTGCACCTTTCACCTCAGAACTACAACTCCCGACATGCCCCGCGGCGGAGCGACTACCAGGAGCCGCGCTGAGGCGGCGCGGAACCTGCCGGGAGTTGTAGTCCTCACGGCGGCGGGGAGCGAACTACCGGCGGCCGGAGGAAGCGGGGGCGGCGGGGCCGGGGCCGGGAGCGGGGCAGAATCCCGGGATCGGGATGCGGGCACGGCCCGGGACGCCGCCTCGCTGCCCGGAGCGACACCATGCACCCGGCTGTGGCTGTGGGGCTGGTGTTCGGCGGCTGCTGCAGCAACGTGGTGTTCCTGGAGCTGCTGGCCAGGTGCGGGGCCGCCGGGAGGGTTTGGGGGGCTGAGGGGTCAGCGAGCCCATCCCGATGGGATCGGGTTGTGAGGTGCCCGCTTTGGGGGTTTGGGGTGTCCCTGTGGGGGTTTTACCCCCTCAGGCTGTGGGGCTCCTCATCGCTGAGCCCGCACCGGGATCATCGCCGTGTGAGGGGCTCCGGGGGGTTTTTGGGGTGTTTTGGGGTTTTTTTGGGGTTGTCCCAGCAAATCCCACCCCGTTACTGTGAGGAAGCTGCGCCTGGGGACGGCCGGGAATGTTCTCAGCTGGGACTGCGAGCTTGGGAATCGTGACTCGCTGCAAAGTCACCGAGTCCCCTTGAATTCCATCGTTCTGGGGATTTCACCTTCCTCACCCTGATGTTTTTGGGGATCTACCCTGATGTTTTTAAGGCATCTCATTCTAATGTTTTTGGGGACCTCATCTTCCTCACCTTGATGTTTTTAGGGATCTCACTTTTCTCACCCTGATGTTTTTGGGGATCTCACCTTGATGTTTTTAAGGATCTCATTCTGATATTTTTGGGCATCTCACCTTCCTCACCCTGATGTTTCTGGGGGGACCTCACCTTCCTCACTATGTTTTTGGAGATTTCACCCTGAAGTCTTTAGGCATCTCACCTTCCTCACCTTGATGTTTTTGGGGATTTCACCTTCCTCACCCTGATGTTTTTGGGGATCTACCCTGATGCTTTTAAGGGATCTCATTCTGATGTTTTTAGGGATCTCATCTTCCTCACCCTGATGTTTTTGGAGATCTCATCTTTCTCACCCTGATGTTTTTGGGGATCTCACCTTCCTCACCCTGATGTTTTTGGGGATCTCACCCTGATGTTTTTAGGGATCTCATTCTGATGTTTTTAGGGATCTCACCCTGGTATTTTTAGGGATCTCACCCTGATATTTTTGGGGATTGCACCTTGATGTTTTTAAGGATCTCATTCTGATATTTTTGGGGATCTCACCTTCCTCACCTTGATGTTTTTGGGGACCTTACCTTCCTCACCCTGATATTTTTAGGGATCTCACCCTGATGTTTTTAGGAATCTCACTTTCCTCACCCTGATGTTTTTGGGGGGATCTCACCTTTCTGACCCTGATATTTTTAGGGGCCTCACCTTCCTCACCCTGATGTTTTTGGGGATCTCACCCTGATGTTTTTAGGGATCTCACCCTGAAGTTTTTGGGGATCTCAGCTTCCTCACTCTGATGTTTTTAGGGATCTCACCTTTCTCACTGTCAGGAAAATTAATCCTCATCACCCTGATGTTTTTAAGGATCTCATGATGTTTTTGGGGATCTCACCCTGATGTTTTTGGGGATCTCACCTTCCTCACCCTGATGGAGGAAGGCTGGAAGGGCTTGGCAAAGGGCTGGGAAGGCCTGACTGGAAAAAAAAAAACTGATTCCTGCACTGGTTTTGGGTGTAAAATCCCAGTGAGTCAGCGTGGGGCTGCACCCCTGAGCCCTCAGAGCACTCCAGCTTTCAAACCAGCCCTTCCTCCCTCCCAGCCCATCAATATCCCAGATTTTTAATGGAAAAATGGACTGCAAAATCCAGCAGTTGGGAGTCAGGTGCTTTCACACCTGGTTGCACAACCCCTGGATAAATCAAGAAGCAGTTCCTGGAAAAAGAGATATTTTAGGGAGTTGTCTTTTCTCCCAGAGATTGCTCCAACTTCTGCTTTTCCTGCTTGACTTGTGTTGCAGCATCAGTGCCAGAGGAGGAATGAACCCTTTGGAAGCAAAGAAACCTTTGGATTTGGCTTTTTGCCACTCTTGGCTCCTCCAAGCAAACCTTAAACCAAAATATTTGACCTTACTCAAAAACTGAATTATTCAAAGGTGGCTGAACCCCAGAGCAGCAAATTCCACAAGTCCAGTTGCAGACATCAAGGAAAAAAACTGTTTTTCACACAAAACCTTCTTTTAAGCAGCACCTCTTATTGACTTTAAAAATTCCTCCATTCCTCACAGCTCAATTCTGTGCCTTTTACTTGCCCTGCTCACCTTTAGTGCCAAAATTGGGATAATACCAATTATTTTGTTTGGTTTTGGAAGGAAAAGTTCCTCCTGCAGATGAATATTCCCATAACAAACAAAATCCTGGAGCAGGAAAATGCAGTGAGCAGGCTGGTGAGGAGCAGCAAAGGTGACTGGGAATAAATTTGCTCAGGATTTATAAGGAAAATAAAGGAATGAGAAGTGTTTAGTCTGGATATGCCTGAGGGCAGACAAAAGATTTAAATGTGTGGAGAGTGACTACAGAGGAGAGGAGAGAAATATTTCTCCTGGGCTGTGGAGGCAGAACAAGAAATCTCAAATATCTTGATATAAGGGGCTTAAATTTCTGTAGAAGGGAGGTAAATCAAGCCCTAAAAATCAGATTTTCTCCCTTTCCATGGAGAGAGAGCAGGGAAACTTCTTGCTGGGAGGACTCTTTTCATTTGCCTACAGCTGAAGCAGATCTTGGGTTGATAAATTGAGATTTATCTCATTTTTTAGGTGGATCTGAGTGAGGATTGTGAGCCAAAGACAGGGACATTTCTTATCTCTTATCAGCCAGCACAAAACCCTGAGTGCCAACACTGCTGATAAAGTGGGGTCATGTCCTGGGATCTGTGATCTGGGAAAAGGTAAAGTCCAATTCTTGGATCCCAGCTTTAGAGCTCTTGTGATCCTCTCTGGAGATAAGATTGGAAATAAAGTTGGAGATAAGATTGGAAATAAGGTTGAAGATAAGATTTGCAATCCTGGAGCTTCTGGCTCTGCTTCCTCCCTTTCTCCAAGGAACTTTTGGACCTTTTCAGCCTCAGGCATTGAAGTTTTATGGACAATGATGTGGGAATTGTGGGCAGAGGGGAGTGGCTCAGGGTGGTGCCTATCCCTGGAAAAAAAAAGCAGGAAAAAGGGATTTTTCCAGTTCCTGCATTGCCCAGGTTGCTGCTGCTTCTGAGAGCTCTGTGGGGTGACTGAGGAGAATTTGGAAATTCCTGTTTTCCAGGGCATTTCCCAGCTTGAATCCTGCAAAACTGCATCCAGCATGTTCCATGAGGAGCAGGGCTCTCCCAGGAATCCTTGACCTCAGTTTCTGTATTGCACCAGAAAAAAAAAAAGGAAAAATTCCTTAAATACCTCTATTTTCCAGGAGTTTTTTTCATTATCTACCCTGCCACAGCCTCCTCTGAGCTTCTGCTTCCCAAGAAATTCTTCCCTGGGAGCTCCTTAGGGAGGATCAGGGTGCAGGGAAGGTTTTGTTTGAATTCCCTGGTGTAGAATTCCTATAAATAAACACAAACCTTGGTTTGCTCAGTGGCATTTCTGAATTCCTGGCTTCTTCTAGGAGGGGACAAAAAGGGACTGAGAGGGTCCCTTTTGAGCTAAAAATGAAATTTTTTGGGTTTTGAAACCTTGTGGAGTTGGTGTCACATGAACAAGATTTGTGGGTGTCACATGGGATTTACTGCCAGTTTTAGTCCCTTTTAGAACCTACAACCAAAGTTTTTTTTTTGGGCATCCAGAAATCCCAGGGGAAGCTTTTTTTTTTAGAGGAAATCAAACAAATCTGAAGCAAGGGACAGCACAGACTTGAGCTTGGTAGGAATGAGGAATATTGAATTTCCAGCTGCCTTTTCCCTCACCTCCAACACGCAGAGCAGCTTTTAGGAAGGGACAGAATCCTCCTAAAACCACTTTCCATGGGGAAAAGGGAAATCCAGCAGTTTTTAGTTTTGCTTCTTGTCCTGACTGAGCAAATTCAGGTGGATAAACCAAGAGTGAAGCTTCTCCAGGGTGAGGCTCAGGAGCTGCTGCCTGTTTTTGTTGATTTAGAGTTTGTTCTCCATGGGATGGCTCTGATGTTTGTCTCTCCATGCCTGCAGGCAGTTCCCAGGGTGTGGGAACATCGTGACCTTCTCCCAGTTCCTGTTTATTGCAGTGGAAGGTTTTATCTTCGAGGCCAATTTTGGGAGGAAGAGCCCAGCCATCCCCATCAGGTACAAATCCAAGGTTTTTCCCAGTCAGGAATTGCACCTGGATCTCTCTTATCTCCAAAAATGTTTTGTATAAAATGGCTTTTCCACTTATCCTGGGTAATCCCATCTGCAGAGCCACGTTGGGAGGGAAGCTGGATAAAATCCACACTCATTTATCAGGAATTTTTAATGGGAAATTGCCCTGTCTTGGGAAGAGTTTTGCACAGGGAAGAGTTTGCTGTGCTTAAAGAGCTTTTTATCTCTGGGATTTGGTGTGGTGGGAGTGGAAAAATCACCCAAATTCACATTGCATTTCTCCAGTGGGGATGAACTTGGTGACACACCCGGGAGTTCTGCTTTGCTCCAGACCTCTCTGTGCATCCCATGCTCATTCCTGAGGGGTCTCTCAGCATCTCAGGGAGGTTCCTGCCCATCTCCTGGGTGTTTATCCATCTTTCAGGAACTATTTCATCATGGTGGCCATGTTCTTCACCGTCAGTGTGGTCAATAACTACGCCCTGAACCTGAACATCGCGATGCCGCTGCACATGATCTTCCGCTCGGTGAGCTCCTCCTCCCCTCCTCCTCCTCCTCCTCCTCCTCCTCCTCCTGGGGCTGCCATCCCATCATTTCTGCTGTGTCCTGCCACCTGAGAGCACCAAACCCCTCTGGAGATCCTGAATTCCAGCTGGTGGGAGAGCAGCTTCTCTCCAAAGCTCAGCTGCAAAGGTTTCACTGGATGGTGTTGATCATTAAATTCCAGATTAATTCTTAAATTAAACAGGGAAACAGCCTCAGACAGGCTTTGGAATTCCAAAGGTGAGGGGGAAGTGACAGTGACAAACCAATCCCAGACTCTGGCTGGCCAAAAGGATCCAGCTTTCCCTGCCACCAAATTAATGTTCTGGTCTTGAACTCAGGTCAGAGCATGGATTTGAGATTTGGAATTTGGCCTAATTCCACCTGCACAGGTCTTTGCTTTGGAAAAAAAACCAACATTGAACTGCATCTTCCCTTAATTGTGGATGAGTTCCAAGCTAAAAGATCTTTTCAAACCCAAAGAAATGGAGCCCCAGCTGTTCAGGATAACAAAATCTGCTGATGGCAGCTGTTTGCCCTGGGGGTGGAATATCTGCAGTTAGGAGAGGTTCAAAAGGATAAAACCAGCCCAGACTGAAGGAGATGTCTCCACATGAGCTGTGAGGGGTGGTTCTGGTCCTCCAGTCAGTCCCTGGAGCTGGGCTCCTGTTCCCAGTTAAACCAGTGGGAACTGACCAGGTCTGGTCACACACTAAAGAAAAAAAGGAGAAATCCAACCCAGTATCTTTGTTCCCAAGGCACCCAGCTCACCTTCTCCCCTTTTCCTGGATGAAGGGACTCAGAATCATGGAATCACTGAGGCAGAAAAAGAACTTTAAACTCACGGAGTCCAACCATTCCCAGCACTGCCAAGGCCACCACTGCCCCTTGTCCCCAAGTGCCACATCCTCATGGCTTTAAATCCCTCCAAGGGGACTCCACCTGCCCTGGGCAGCTGTGCCAGGGCTGGAAAACCCTTTCAGGGCAGGAATTTTCCCAATATCCAACCTTAAGGAAGCTGCTTCTTCTCCCTATCAGTTTTCCTGCTTCAAACCTGTCATTTCTCTTTGGCATCCAGCACACATTTTTGTGTTTGTAGTGTCCCTCTGAACTGAGCATCCCAGTCTGGGGAATTCTGGCCTGCTGACCTGTTTTGGTTTTCCCTTTTTTTTTTTTCTTTTTTTCCCCAGGGTTCTCTCATAGCAAGCATGGCTCTTGGGATCATCATCCTGAAGAAAAGGTAAATCACAGACGTCATATCTTTGGGGAATGCTCTGCCACAGACTTCATCCTGGTGGCTGTCTCATTAAATATTCTGATTTTAATGATGGGAAACTGGGACAGAGAGCATGGAACAGAGGCTGAAACATCTCCTTCTGCATTTCCACCTCTCCCTCCTTTCTTGGGTGGAATTATGGGCTGGGAAGAGATTTTCCACACAGCTGCAGGCTCTGTGTTCACTCCTGGCTGTTGTGGAATTCTCCTGGGGGATGCTGTGCTGGCTGTGGTGGGATGGAGCTCAGTGCCTCCCTCCTGCTGGGGATTGGGGCTCCAGCAGTGCTGAGAACAGGCAGAGAACAGGCTGAGAACAGGCTGGGAACAGGCAGAGAACAGGCAGGGAACAGGCAGAGAACAGGCTGAGAACAGGCTGAGAACAGGCAGAGAGAACAGGCAGAGAGCAGGCAGGGAACAGGCAGAGAACAGGCTGAGAACAGGCTGAGAACAGGCAGAGAGAACAGGCAGAGAGCAGGCTGAGAACAGGCAGAGAGCAGGCTGGGAACAGGCTGAGAACAGGTAGAGAACAGGTAGAGAACAGGCTGAGAGAACAGGCAGAGAGCAGGCTGGGAACAGGCTGAGAACAAGCTGAGAACAGGATGAGAACAGGCTGAGAACCGGCTGAGAACAGGCAGAGAACAGGCAGAGAACAGGCTGAGAACAGGCAGAGAGCAGGCAGAGAACAGACAGAGAACAGGCAGAGAGCAGGCTGAGAACAGGCTGAGAACAGGCAGAGAGAACAGGCAGAGAACAGGCAGAGAGCAGGCTGAGAACAGACAGAGAACAGGCAGAGAACAGGCAGAGAGCAGGCAGAGAACAGACAGAGAGCAGGCTGAGAACAGGCAGAGAGCAGGCAGAGAGAACAGACAGAGAACAGGCAGAGAGCAGGCTGAGAACAGGCTGAGAGCAGGCAGAGAGAACAGGCAGAGAACAGGCTGAGAACAGGCTGAGAGAACAAGCTGATAACAGGTAGAGAACAGGCAGAGAACAGACAGAGAACAGGCTGAGAACAGGCAGAGAGCAGGCTGAGAACAGGCAGAGAACAGGCAGAGAGAGAGCAGGCTGAGAACAGGCAGAGAACAGGCTGAGAACAGGCAGAGAGCAGGCTGAGAACAGGCAGAGAGCAGGCTGGGAACAGGCTGAGAACAAGCTGAGAACAGGCTGAGAACAGGCTGAGAATAGGCAGAGAGCAGGCAGAGAACAGGCTGAGAACAGGCTGAGAGAACAGGCAGAGAGCAGGCTGAGAACAGGCAGAGAGCAGGCTGAGAACAGGCAGAGAACAAGCTGAGAACAGGCAGAGAACAGGCAGAGAACAGGCAGAGAGAACAGGTAGAGAACAGGCTGAGAACAGGCAGAGAGCAGGCAGAGAGCAGGCAGAGAACAGGCTGAAAACAGGCTGAGAACAGGATGAGAACAGGCAGAGAACAGGCAGAGAACAGGCAGAGAACAGGCAGAGAACAGGCTGAGAACAGGCAGAGAACAGGCTGACAGAGAACAGGCTGACAGTGCTGCTGTTGTGGCTGGCAATGAGCTGTGCCTGCACAGAGCCAAGGCTGGAGCTGTGGGATAAACTGGGATAAGTGGTGGGAGAAACCGGGATTCATGTTGGGAGAAACTGGGGTAAACTGGGATAAATATTGGGATAAACTGGGGTAAATGTTGGGATAAACTGTGTAAATATTGGGAGAAACTGGGATAAATATTGGGAGGATCTGGGGTAAATTTTTGGATAAACTCGGATAAATATCAGGATAAACTGGGGTATATGTTGGTATAAACTGGGGTAAATATTGGGATAAACTGGGGTAAATATTGGGATATACTGGGATAAATATCAAGAGAAACTGGGATAAATATTGGGATAAACTGGGGTCAGTATTGGGATAAACTGGAGTAAATATTGGGATAAATGCTGGGATAAACTGGGATAAATATCAAGAGAAACTGGGATAAATATTGGGATAAACTGAGGTAAATGCTGGGATAAATTGGGGTAAATAATGGGAGAAACTGGGATAAATATTGGGAGAAACTGGGGTAAATTTTTGGATAAACTCGGATAAATATCAGGATAAACTTGCGTATATGTTGGTATAAACTGGGGTAAATATTGGGATAAACTGGGGTAAATAATGGGAGAAACTGGGGTAAGTATTGGGATAAACTGGGGTAAATATTGGGATAAATTGGGGTAAATAATGGGAGAAACTGGGGTAAGTATTGGGATAAACTGGGGTAAATATTGGGATAAACTGGGATAAATGCTGGGATAAATATTGGGATAAACTGGGCTAAATATTGAGTGAAACTGGAATAAATATTGGGATAAACTGGAATAAATATTGGGATAAACTGGAGTAAATTTTGGGATAAACTGGGCTAAATGCTGGGAGAACAGCTGCTGTAGGTGCTGGGCTGGCTCAGCTGCCCCCCAGGGCTGGGAGGTGGCAGTGAGTGAGCTGCTGTCCCAGTGTGGAGCAGGGATGACAGCAGCAGGGACAGCAGGGACAGCAGCAGGGACAGCAGCAGCAGGGACAGCAGGGACAGCAGCAGGGACAGCAGCAGGCAGGGACAGCAGCAGGGACAGCAGGCAGGGACAGCAGCAGCAGGGACAGCAGGCAGGGACAGCAGCAGGGAGGGACAGCAGCAGGGACAGTAGCAGGGACAGCAGGAGGCAGGGACAGCAGGCAGGGACAGCAGCAGGGACAGCAGGAGGCAGGGACAGCAGCAGGGACAGCAGCAGGGACAGCAGGCCTGTACAGCAGGGACAGCAGCAGGGACAGCAGGGACAGCAGGAGGCAGGGACAGCAGCAGGGAGGGACAGCAGCAGGGAGGGACAGCAGCAGGGACAGCAGCAGCAGGGACAGCAGCAGGGACAGCAGGAGGCAGGGACAGCAGCAGGCAGGGACAGCAGCAGGGAGGGACAGCAGCAGGGACAGCAGCAGGGACAGCAGCAGGGACAGCAGGAGGCAGGGACAGCAGGCAGGGACAGCAGCAGGGACAGCAGCAGGGAGGGACAGCAGCAGGGACAGCAGCAGGGACAGCAGCAGCAGGGACAGCAGGCAGGGACAGCAGCAGGGAGGGACAGCAGCAGGGACAGCAGCAGGGACAGCAGGAGGCAGGGACAGCAGGCAGGGACAGCAGCAGGGACAGCAGCAGCAGGGGCAGCAGCAGGGACAGCAGGAGGGACAGCAGCAGCAGGGACAGCAGGCAGGGACAGCAGCAGCAGGGACAGCAGCAGGGACAGCAGCAGGGACAGCAGCAGGGACAGCAGCTTGGTCAGCAGGGACAGCAGCAGGGACAGCAGGAGGCAGGGACAGCAGCAGGGAGGGACAGCAGCAGGGACAGCAGCAGGGACAGCAGGAGGGACAGCAGCAGTGACAGCAGGCAGGGACAGCAGCAGGGACAGCAGCAGCAGGGACAGCAGGAGGCAGGGACAGCAGCAGGGACAGCAGCAGGGACAGCAGCAGGGACAGCAGCAGGGACAGCAGCAGGGACAGCAGCAGGGACAGCAGCAGGGACAGCAGCAGGGACAGCAGGGACAGCAGCAGTGACAGCAGCAGGGACAGCAGCAGGGACAGCAGCAGCAGGGACAGCAGCAGCAGGGACAGCAGGGACAGCAGGAGGCAGGAGCAGCAGGCAGGGACAGCAGCAGGGACAGCAGCAGGGACAGCAGCAGGGACAGCAGGCAGGGCTGGTGACATGTCCCTTGTCCCCTGTGCAGGTACAGTGTGTCCAAGTACACCTCCATAGCCCTGGTGTCCCTGGGCATCTTCACCTGCACCTTCATGTCTGCCAAGCAAGTGGTAAGGACTGGGGAGGGACAGGGTCACACTGGGAGCCTCAGGAATTCCCTTTTCTGATTATTCATGAGCTTTTCCTCCTGGTTTGATTTTTCCTGTGGTTTGGATGTACAGATTTGTGGTTTCATTTAATTACATGTTGCTTTTTGTTGGGAATAAATATATTTTTTTAATTTTTTTTTGCCTCAGAGGTAACAGAAAAAAGCTGCTTTTTTTTTTGCCTTGTTGCAGGCAGGAGCAGGTGAATCCTAAATAAAACTGAACCATCTGAAATCCTCCCTCTTCCCACCCCACAAGAGATTGTTGTCTTTCAGGCTGGATTTTTCCCTGAAAATAAAGTTGCCTGTGCTTGGAGAGCAGGAGGGAGGGAAGCAAATCCATGTGGAAAACACTCAGAGCTTTTCCTGGGGCAGCACCCTCAGCCTGACCCTGTCAGCTGGTGACAAAAAAATGGCACAAAGTTGTAGCAAAGTGAAAATTGGCTGCACTTAATCCAGCTGAGAGAGGCTGGGATGAAAGGGAGCTGTCAAAGCTCCAAATTCCCCATCATTTCAGAGCTTTTTATCCTCACAGTGGCTGAGGAAGGGCTGGGCTGTTAATCCAGATCAGCTCCCAGCAGGGCTGGAATTTTGGGATAGAGCTGACAGTTGGGCAAAGGTGAATAATTTGATTTTCCCTGAACCACAGGGAGAGAGCTGAGGCAAGTCAAGTTGTGCCCTCAGCCTGATTTCCTCAATTTCTTAACCATAAACTTGGATTTAGTTGTGTTTTTAGATCTTGAATGGGGATTGGCCAGAGTCCAGGAAATGGGGACACAGGAATGTGGGAATGGGGACACAGGAATGTGGGAATGGGGACACAGGAACCTGGGAATGGGACACAGGAACCTGGGAATGGGGCACAGGAACCTGGGAATGGGGACACAGGAACGTGGGAATGGGACACAGGAACCTGGGAATGGGACACAGGAATGTGGGAATGGGGCACAGGAATGTGGGAATGGGACACAGGAGCCTGGGAATGGGGACACAGGAGCCTGGGAATGGGGACACAGGAACCTGGGAATGGGGCACAGGAATGTGGGAATGGGACACAGGAACCTGGGAATGGGGACACAGGAGCCTGGGAATGGGGACACAGGAACGTGAGAATGGGGACACAGGAATGTGGGAATGGGACACAGGAACCTGGGAATGGGGACACAGGAACATGGGAATGGGGACACAGGAGCCTGGGAATGGGGACACAGAGCCTGGGAATGGGGACACAGGAACCTGGGAATGGGGACACAGGAATGTGGGAATGGGACACAGGAATCTGGGAATGGGGACACAGGAATGTGGGAATGGGACACAGGAACATGGGAATGGGGACACAGGAATGTGGGAATGGGACACAGGAACCTGGGAATGGGACACAGGAACCTGGGAATGGGGACACAGGAACCTGGGAATGGGATACAGGAAGCTGGGAATGGGACACAGGAACCAGGGAATGGGGACACAGGAATCTGGGAATGGGGACACAGGAACCTGGGAATGGGACACAGGAATGTGGGAATGGGACACTGGAACCAGGGAATGGGGACACAGGAATGTGGGAATGGGACACAGGAACATGGGAATGGGGACACAGGAATGTGGGAATGGGATACAGGAACCTGGGAATGGGGACACAGGAACCTGGGAATGGGACACAGGAACCTGGGAATGGGGACACAGGAACCTGGGAATGGGGACACAGGAACGTGGGAATGGGACACAGGAACCTGGGAATGGGACACAGGAATGTGGGAATGGGGCACAGGAATGTGGGAATGGGACACAGGAGCCTGGGAATGGGGACACAGGAGCCTGGGAATGGGGACACAGGAACCTGGGAATGGGACACAGGAACCTGGGAATGGGGCACAGGAATGTGGGAATGGGACACAGGAACCTGGGAATGGGGACACAGGAACCTGGGAATGGGACACAGGAACTTGGGAATGGGGACACAGGAATGTGGGAATGGGACACAGGAACATGGGAATGGGGACACAGGAACCTGGGAATGGGACACAGGAATGTGGGAATGGGGACACAGGAACCTGGGAATGGGGACACAGGAATGTGGGAATGGGACACAGGAACCTGGGAATGGGGCACAGGAATGTGGGAATGGGACACAGGAACCTGGGAATGGGGACACAGGAACCTGGGAATGGGACACAGGAACTTGGGAATGGGGACACAGGAATGTGGGAATGGGACACAGGAACATGGGAATGGGGACACAGGAACCTGGGAATGGGACACAGGAATGTGGGAATGGGGACACAGGAACCTGGGAATGGGGACACAGGAATGTGGGAATGGGACACAGGAACCTGGGAATGGGGACACAGGAACCTGGGAATGGGACACAGGAATGTGGGAATGGGATACAGGAATCTGGGAATGGGACACAGGAACCTGGGAATGGGGACACAGGAATTTGGGAATGGAGACACAGAGCCTGGGAATGGGGACACAGGAATGTGGGAATGGGGACACAGAAACCTGGGAATGGGATGAGGGCACAGGAAGCTGGGAATGGACTGGCTTTGAGAGCTTGACAAGTGACCCTGATTATTTTTGTGCTTTAAAGGGTTCAGTCTCATCAAACCAGGCTGTTCCTTTCAGGAAAAATCCTGATTTATCAGACTCTGCCCCTTTTCTGCTGGAATCTCTGCATCCCTGGGGCAGGGACCTGCTGGCTCTTGGTGACTCTTGTGTCTCCCTTCAGGCATCTGACTCCAGCTTAAATCAAGAGGATGGACCCCAGGCTTTCCTCTGGTGGTTGCTGGGTATGTGAGGGCCACATTTCTGGGATGCTGGCAGGATTCTTGGAATTCTCTTGGCCAAAGCCTGGAGCAGAGAGGGAGAGGAGAGGGGCTGGGGCTGCTGCAGGTGTTCCTTCAGCACAGGATTTCACAGAGGAGGCTTTAAACTCTGCTTTAAACTCTGCTTTTCTACCTCCAACCTGGGTCTACTGGTGGCTTTGTGGGAAATCTGGGATTGATTATTATCAGAAGTGGCACAAACTGCGTTCCTGTTTTTTTTAAGAGATCTCTTGGATCTCAACCTATAATCAAACCCCAGAACTGTTACCAGTTGTCTTATCAAGTCTGGGAATTTTGTGGGGTTTTTTGCCCTGAAAGCCAAATTTGGTGAGTTGAAGCTGCAGGGCTATGCTTCCCTTGCAGGTATTGCTGCCCTCACCTTTGCCCTGCTGATGTCTGCCAGGATGGGGATTTTCCAGGAGACTCTGTACCAGAAATTTGGGAAGCACTCCAAGGAAGCCCTGTTCTACAACGTGAGTCCTTGGGGCATTCCCTGCTCCAGGCTCCCTTCCACTGCTGGATTGGGCACAAAAAGGATCCCCCACTGCAGGATGGAGCAGTGAGGAGCCTGTTCTGATCCAGCAGGGAATTGGGGTGGATTCCCACCCCTGATCCCACCATGGATTTGTTTCTCCCCCCAGCACGCCCTGCCACTCCCAGGATTCCTGCTCCTGGCTCCCAACATTTACCAGCATGCTGTGCTCTTCAACCAGTCTGGTGAGGATCTGTGCTCCTGGCCTTTGCCTTTCCTCTGGAAAATCCCTCTGGGAAGTTTCCTTCCTGCAGTTGTGCATGCTGGCAGCTCGGGGGGTTTTCCAAGCCCCTTGAATTTTGAGGAATTTTTGCAGGAAGGAATTCCTGGCTGTGAGGGTGGGGAGGAGCTGGGATGGAATTCCCAGAGAAGCTGTGGCTGCTCCTGGATCCCTGAAAGTGTCCAAGGCCAGCTTGGACAGGGCTTGGAGTACTCTGGGAGAATGGAAAGTGTCCCTGCCCATGGCAGGGGGTGGAATTTGAGGAACCATTCCATGATTCCATAATTAAAGCCCAAGTTTCTTATTAATTGCCACACACCAACCACCAAGAGTGATCCCTGGGAAAAGCAATGTGGTAGCTCAAAAATCCTAATCCTCAGTGAGGGATATAAACATGAACTTGCTGGGATTTTTTTTTTTTGCTGCTGCTCCTCAGGATTTGCCATGGGAGCAGAGTGGATTCCTCCAGCACAAGAGCTCTGACACAGGAGAGCGAGACAGAGCTTTTCTCTTAATGTTTTTCCTAATTTTTCCTTATTTTCCCACTGGAATTGCCAGGCTGCAGGGAGGGTCCTGGATCATGGTTAGTCCTGGGAAGGAGGGAACTCCTCCAGCAGTGACCTCATCCCATCCTTTATTTCCTGCAGAGCTGTTCCAGGTGCCAGTGCTCGGCCTGACCCTGCCAATCATGTGGTTCTACCTCCTCATGAATGTCATCACCCAGTATCCTTTATCCTTTTTCCTTTATCCTTTATCCTTTATCCTCTATCCTCTATCCCACTGGGGTGGCACAGCAGGATTGGGCTGGGTTCCTAAATCCTTGGAGTCTTCCCTGCCCTTGGCAGCTGCTGTTGGTGTAACTCCAAAAATACAGGGAAAGGGAACTTTGGTTTTTTAGGTTGGATTTGATGATCTCAAAAGACTTAAAGGTCTTTTCCACCTGGTTCATTGTGGGATTCTGGGAATTCTGCTCCATGGAAAGTGAGGAGTTTGGAGTTTCTGTTGTCCAACTCAGCTGGGACAATCTGAGATTTGGGGTTTCCCTGAGTTTGGAGTGTCCTGTTCCACCCCAGCTGATCCCAGGAGGGAATTTCCCCTTATCCACAGCAGGCTGCCCATCTCCCCAAAGGGAATCAATCAATCAATCAATCAATCAATCAATCAGTGTCCAGCCCTGCTCTCCCTTAACCCCCTGCCCCAGGTACGTCTGCATCCGCGGCGTGTTCATCCTGACCACGGAGTGCACGTCCCTCACCGTCACCCTGGTGGTGACACTCCGAAAATTCGTCAGCCTCATCTTCTCCATCCTCTACTTCCAGAACCCCTTCACAGGCTGGCACTGGCTGGGCACTGCCTTTGTCTTCGTGGGCACCCTGATGTACACAGAGGTGTGGAACAGCCTGGGGCCCCTCCTGGCCCGCTGCAGGAGCAGGGGGCTGAAGGAGGAGTGAACCAGGCACTTCCTGCAGGGACCTTTCTGTGGTTTTCCAGAGCAGAGCAGAGCAGCAGGGAGCCCCTCCCCAGGGGGTGTTTTTATAACAGGGGAGGTGTTGGCTGTGCCAAGCTCCTGGGAAATGGGGATCCTCTGCTGGGAATGGATTATGGAGAAACAATCTGGTTATTTTCTGTGAGTCAGCATTTTTATGTGACCCTTTTGCTTCCAAGGTTTTCTCTTTTTTTTTCTTTTTTTAAGGAAAAGCTGACTCAGAGCTTTGTTGGGAGCCCAACTTTTGTGGTGTTGGCTTGGATCAGCTGGACCCTGAGCCAGTCTGGTGCTGACCTTTGATTGTCCCAGAGTCTGGAGCTGATGGCTGAGCCCCATTCCAGTGGGAATCCCTGATCCCTGTGCTGGGAGCCTGTGGGATGCAGCCCCAGCTGGAGCTGCCAGTGGATCCTGAGAGGGCTGGGTTTATTCTCCCTTTCCCAGTTGGGATCAGCTTCCCCATGGCTTTTGTGTCAGCCTGGCAAAGGCTCCTTGTCCCTCAGTGTCACACCTGCTTGTTTTCCTGGAGTTTCCCTGCAGTTTTCCTGCAGCAGCACCTTGTTCCCATTCCTGCTCAGCTGGGACAGTTGAGGCATCCAGGAGGGATAAAGGAAAAATGATGGAAAAAAAAAATCCCAACATGATGGAAAGGCAGCACCCATCCCAAGCACTCCCTGAGCCAAGGTCACCTTTCCAAAACTACTTCATTTTATTTTTTTTTATCAGCTGTCTGGGATAATCCTCTTCCCAGCTTTCCTGGCTTCATCCTTGGGGATGGGGAAAGGCTCCATGCTGTACTGGGAGCACTGGTCTAGCCCCAGCCCCAAATCCCAGTGTGGGAAAAGGGAACTCTGTCCCAGGCAGAGCCAGGTGGTGCTGCCAGGACCTGCAGCTCCATCCTGAGGTCCTGAAGGATTTTTTTTTTCCCAGTTTCCATTTTTCCTGAGCCTGAAAAACTGAATTTCAAGTGCCATGGGATTTTTCCAAGGGTTTTGTAGATGGGGAGGCTGAGCTGGTGTAGGTCAGGTGTTGTTCCAGCTGTTTGTGGTGGCTCCAGGGACACAGAGAGAGGCAAAACTTTATCCCTGATTTTCATCTTCCAAGCTCTTCACATGGAGCTTCAGCTGGGACTGGGGAGGTGGGGAAGCCAAGAGAAATTTGGGATGAAGGATTTTAGGAATAGGGTGAGGTTTTTCAGAGATCAGACATGGTGGGGAAACAGTGGAGCCATAACTCAAGATCTGTGGGTGTTTTATCCAGGGGTTCTGGGATCCAGGGATTGTAAAAACCAGGGATTGTTTGATCCAGGGATTGTAGGAACCAGGGATTGTGGGATCCAGGGATTGTGATATCCAGGCTTTGTGGGATCCAGGGATTGTAGGAACCAGGGATTGTGGGATCCAGGGATTGTGGGATCCAGGGATTGTGATATCCAGGCTTTGTGGGATCCAGGGATTGGGGGATCCAGGGATTGTAGGAATCAGGGATTGTGGGATCCAGGCATTGTTTGATCCAGGGATTGTAAGAACCAGGGATTGTAGGATCCAGGGATTGTAAGAACCAGGGATTGTAGGATCCAGGCATTGTAGGATCCAGGCATTGTTTTATCCAGGACTGAGCAGAGCTGACACAGCTGTAACACTCCAGGTGTGACATTCTGTGCATACCTTGGGTCACTTTTCCTCTCCAGGACCTTGTGTGTTGTCCCCAATTCCCATGGGACACGGGAATATTTGGGGGATTTGGGCATTCCCTTTTTTAAACCATGTGCTTTTCACTCCCAACACATCAACTGTGAGTTGTTTGTTGCTGTCAGGGATTTTTTTTTTTTAAACTCCCTGGTGTGATCAGTGTTTGGAATATTTATAGGCAGCAATTCCCTTCCTGCTGGAGGACAGAGGAGGAAAGGTCCAGGCAGAGGGGCCTTGTTAGCCAAAATTAATTAAATCCAGGCTCCCCTCCAGGCTGGGGGCTGCTGTTTAGTTTGGTTTTAATGTTTGTGTAGAGATCAGAGCACCTATTTTTTAGCAGAGGTTGGAAAAGGGAAGGACCCCACTGCTTTTGGGGTGGCTGGTTGGGTTTAGGGTGGGGTTTGGGATGGTTTTTTTAAAGTGAAATAAATCTGTATCCTCTTCAAAGGTTGCTTGGTTTGTTTCTCATTTCATGCTGTGCTGGTGACTGGAAAATTAATGGAATCATGGAATTGTTTAGGTTGGAAAAGCCCTCTAAGATCATCCAATATTACCAGCAGTGCCAAGGCCACCACTCATCCATGTCCCCAAGTGCCATATCCACACAGCTTTGAAGGGATGGGGACTCCACTGTTCAACCTTTTCCAGGAAGAAATTTTCCATAAATATCCAATCTAAGTCAAAACTCACCAGTTTTCTTTAATATGAGAGAAAATAGGGAAGGCTCATCCTGGCTGGGTGAAGTTCAGGAGAAAACCCCACCATGAGATCCAGGGACACAGGGAATGGCTCCCACTGCCAGAGGGCAGGGATGGATGGGATCCTGGGAATTAGGAATTGCCAGAGCAGCTGTGGCTGCCCCTGCATCCCTGGAATGTCCAAGGAAAGGTTGGACACTGGGGCTTGGAGCACCCTGGGATAGTGGGAGGTGTCCCTGGATTTAAGGGATGGAATTTAAGGTCCTTTCCCACACAACTATTCCATGATTCCATGGTTTGCTGCAGGATTCTGGGGGATTTTTCAGTCCAGCACCTCACTGAACTGCCATGGCCAAAGAAAAATAACAAAACCCAAATTTTGCAGTTTTGGCTCTGAGCTCCCTGTGCCCAGTGCTGTGGAATCACTTCTTGTTCTGCCAAAATCCACCATGGAAATCTGGAGCCTTGGAAGAGCTGCTGATCCATGGAAAATGCTTCCTAAAAAACTTTAGTTAATTTGAGTTATTCACCCTGAGCTTGGTGCAATTCATCCAATTTCATCAACAAAACCCCTTGGCCACAAGGGACACTTTGGGCTCTTCCATGGCTCAAGACTGGGACAAAATTCCATTTTCTGTGCAGGGAAAGGGCTCAGAGGAGGAACCTGCTGAGGCAAAAGGGCTCTGGAAACAAAAGGCAACAAAAATTAATTGGGACAAACATTAATTCAGGAGTTTTTTAATTTTCACTCACCTCTTACCCCTTCAGCTGGCTCTCAACACTTCTCATTTTTGCTGAGGTTGTTTAAATCCACTTGCAAATCAAATAATTTGTGACTTTGACCACATTTTATTTTTAAAAATCCCCTAACTCAGGACTGCTTGTCACTCCCAATTTCCCTCTGAGCATTTCACAAAATCACTCTTCTTAATAATTCACCAGTCCTACAGTACAAACAATATTATCAGAAGCCCTGGTGTTTCCACACCTCAATTAAATCTATAGGAAGGGGAAGAAAGAGAGAAATTAATGGAAGATACAATTCCATGGGTAGGAAAAAATCTCAACCATTTCCCAGCTGAAAGTGCCCAGGGAAATAATTTCTGGCTTTGGGAAATACAGAAATTACTTTTTAATAAAGTTATAAATAAATATTTTATTTTTTTTTGAGAGTGAGTTAATCAGAAATGCATTCAGCAATAATATTTGGATAGATTTTGAAGAGAAAGAGATGAAAAGCAAGGTTAGAAAGAGTGAGTGTGACAAAAAATGGAGATGGAAGTGGCCATTAGGGGCTGGTGTTTGTCCATCCAGGTGGGATTGGAGGCAGCACAGGTTTGGAGTGGGAGCCTGGCTGGGACTGGAGCTGAGGCACAGGAGAAGAACCCAGCTTGGGAGAAGAACCCAAGACCTTGCTGGATTTCCTCTGGAAATTCTCACCAGGCACAGGAGAAGAGCCCAACTTGGCCTTGGGAGAAGAACCCAACTTGGGAGGAGAACCCAAGAAGTTGCTGGATTTCCTCTGGAAGTTCTCAGCAGCCACAGGAGAAGAACCCAACTTGGGAGAAGAACCCAAATGGGGAGAAGAGCCCAGCTTGGGAGAAGAGCCCAGCTTGGGAGAAGAGCCCAGCTTGGCTGTGCTGAATTTCCTCTGGAAGTTCTCACCAGGCACAGGAGAAGAACCCAAGGCCTTGCTGGATTTTCTCAGGAGGTTCTCACCAGGCACAGGAGAAGAACCCAAGAAGTTGCTGGATTTTCTCTGGAAGTTCTCACCAGGCACAGGAGAAGAACCCAAGGCCTTGCTGGATTTTCTCTGGAAATTCTCACCAGGCACAGGAGAAGAACCCAAAGCCTTGCTGGATTTTCTCTGGATATTCTCACCAGGCACAGGAGAAGAACCCAAAGCCTTGCTGGATTTTCTCTGGAAATCCTCACCAGGCACTTCAGTCTCTGCAGGAGTTAGAGAAAGGAAGAGGGTTTATTCCAATGAAAAGTGAATTATTTTCCCCAGATTTCCAGTGGTTTGGGGGGAATTTCTCAACCTCATCCATTTATGCCTAAGCAGTCATTGTTTTTTCTTTAATAATTATTGGGAATGCTGGCAGTGTCCAGCTTTGGGTGGGGCTTGGAGCACCCTGGGTTATTGGAAACTGTCCCTGCTCATAGCAGGGGGTGGGACTGGATGATTTTTAAGGTCCCTCCCAACCCAAACCATCCTGGTTCTGTAATTCCATGAATATCCATGAATATCACTCCAACCTGTGGACATGTCCACTTCTGTTCCAGCTCCTCCTGGCTCAACTTCAATTTCTCCAGGGAAGTGCCTCTGGGGAATGGGCATCTGGATCTGCAGACCTTCAGCAAGGCCTGCATCAGCTGGGACAAAAATGTCTCCTCTGATACACCCAAATTCCCTAAAGCTGAGGGGAGAAAAGATTCCTGGTTTAAAATAACAAAAAAAAAAAAGGAAATTCATCCTGTCTGGCAGTTACTGATGCTGCAGTCACACAGCTCAGCTGGGAGAGTGAGAAATAAATCCCAGCACTTCCCCATCCCACAAAACCTGTTCCCAATCCTCTCAGAACTTTGAGAGTTTGCAAAGACAACACCCACAACTCTCAATTTTCACTTCTTGATTTAATTAATCAGGGGCAATAAAGAGATTTGGCAGCAGATGGGAAATCAGGATTGGAGCTCCCCATTCCCAAACCTGGGGAACAGCACTGGAGGAAAGAATTCTGAGTAAATTATAGAAGAATTTCCATGAAAAAGAATATTCCTGTATATAATTCCTGTATATAATTGCTGTAATACCCCAGGGACAACATAAACTTTGAGGAGCACCCAAGGCACCTCTGAGCTGTTGTATCCCCTGCAGAAAAAAAATCTGAATTCCTGATCTGCAGGAAAAAAATCCAACTTCCTGATCTGCAGGAAAAAAAATCCAAATTCTTGATCTGCAGGAAAAAATGCAAATTCTTGATCTGGAGGAAAAAATCCAAATTCCTGATCTGCAGGAAAAAAATCCAAATTCCTGATCTGCAGGAAAAAAATCCAGATTCCTGATCTGCAGGAAAAAATGCAAATTCTTGATCTGGAGGAAAAAATCCAAATTCCTGATCTGCAGGAAAAAAATCCAGATTCCTGATCTGCAGGAAAAAATGCAAATTCTTGATCTGGAGGAAAAAATCCAAATTCCTGATCTGCAGAGAAAAAATCCAAATTCCTGATCTGCAGGGAAAAAAAATCCAAATTCCTGATTTGCAGAGAAAAAATCCAAATTCCTGATCTGCAGGGAAAAAAAATCCAAATTCCTGATCTGCAGGGAAAAAAAATCCAAATTCCTGATCTGCAGGAAAAAATCTAAATTGCTGTTGTGCAGGAAAAAAATCCAAACTCGATCTGCAGGAAAAAATCCATATTCCTGATCTGCAAGAAAAAAAAATCCAAATTCCTGATCTGGAGGAAAAAATCCAAATTCCTGAACCGGACGAAAAAAATCTAAATTCTTGATCTGGAGGAAAAAATCCAAATTCTTGATCTGCAGAAAATCCAGATCCCAAATCTGAGCGCTCATGGATATCGCCACCGCTGGAGCTCGCTCTGATAAAATCTCCCCATCCCTATCCAGATATCAATTTATTCTGAGGAAAGCAAGGATAAATCCACCTCAAACAAAATCAAAAAGACTTTAACAAACATAAAAAACAAAAAACCAAGGAGAGGGAAGGTGCTTACGGGTGGCGGCCGGAGTGGGGCCCGGACATGGTGGCCGCGGGGCAGTAGGTGGAGCGCAGCTGGATGATGGGCACAGGAGGGGCAGGAGGGCAGCAGGGGGGCACTGGCTCTTCCCGGGGCACCACGGGGCTGCAAGGCAGAGGGATGTATCAGTGTTTTCTACCTTTAGTTGAATTAAGAACAAACAGGTTGCTGAAGCAAGATTGTAAATTTTAAAACCCATGCGGAGCCCCTCGCCGACCCCCATTGCGCCTGAACTCTCTCAATAAACAGCATTTTGAAGTCTGAAGTTCTGCATCCCTCATTTCAGCTCTTACACCATTTCAATATTAAAAAAAAACCAAAAATCACTTCAGGCTTGTCTTGGGTTGCAATAGAGGATGTGGCCAGAAATTTGTATTCTGTCACCACTATGGGCCAGTGACCCTTTTCTCTGTGGCACATATTATCTGTTAATGGGCCAGCTGTTAAAACCAGTTGGGCAATCATCTTTATCTTTCCACAGCCCATCCTCCCTCCAGGAGATATCTCCTGTTCATGGCCAGTGAGTCCCAGGCCATGACTGATAAAATTCCATCATCCCACTGGGAGATGTTCCAGCCAGGGGAGGAGCCAAGCCTTTCCTACCCAGATAAAAACTGACATTTTGGACACCAAGGGACCTTCTTCCCACTGCATTCCAGAGGAAAACCAGACCTTTGCACATCATCCCTGCACCTTCAGAGGAAACTGCACCTTCTCCAGGAGCACTGCTCCAGCTGAACCACATCTGCCCCTGCAGGAGGATGCAGCCACCATTGAATGGGACTGTGCCAACACCCTGACTGACTGACGGGTGTCAGCTTGGATTCTGACTCTGGCAGGGGTTGGGATTGTTCTGTGTAATACTGCATTTCTATTTTAATGTTCCTAGTAAAGAACTGTTATTCCTAATTCCCATCTCTTTGGTGAGAGCCCCTTAATTGCAAAATGATAATAATTTGGAGGGAGGGGGTTTACATTCTCCATTTCAAAGAGAAGTTTCTGCCTTTATTGACAGACACCTGTCCTTCACACCAGGACACCAGGGAACCCCAAAAAACAACCAGATTTGTGTCACCAACGACCAAGAAAAGAATGGGGTTGTATTATTATTTGTGTGGGTATATGGTGGTTTTAACCCTTTGTTTTTATTTTCACAGTGAAGCTTTACCTGTAACTCAACCAAAAATGAATGTATGGGTTTCTTTATCAGCTCCACAGGCTCTGACACCATCTGCTTATCTAACAAACCTTTTTCTACTTTTTCAGTTGGAGTTCCATGCCCAGAAGGTTTTGATAATGTTACTTTCAATAAATAATGGCCATATGATGATCATCACATTTCCCCAACTCCTAGCCTGAGACACCAAACTTATATTGATAATTCTTGATAAATCTGGCCTTCAAGAATTAGAGATTTTAGGCTCATTAACTATGGAGAACTGTTATTTGTTTCATTTTATAGGAAAAAATGGCCCTAATTTAAATGTCACTCCTTATCACCCAGTTTATTATAATATGACTTCTTGGTGTTAGCAAACCAAGCTTCTTACATATGATGAACCCCACACAGATAATTTTAACAAATTTCCTATTTGATTTCCTAAAGGAATTTGGCTCATCTGTGGAGGCAGAGCCTGTGAATTCTGTGTCATTGGGATACAATAAACAGCATTTTAAAGAGCCTCATTTCAGCTCTTACACCACTTCAATATTTTTTATAAAAAACCATTACAAGCTGGACCAGAATATTTCAGAAATGGGGGATTTTTCTCACCAACGTTCCAGCTGCTTCTATACAAGAAGATTTTAATCCATCATCCCTTTAATCCAATTTTTTTTCTGACTTTTACATATTTCCATCCCAGTTCTGCTTCAAGGCCTAGGAAGTGACTCAGATGAGCAGTTTTGCTTTTCCCCTCCTCTCACAGTTGTTTCTGCACTCTGTTATTGAGGGTGTTAAATGCAAACACTGCTCCAGTCACAACACCCAAAATGTGCTGGGGTGGAAATCCAGATTTTTTTCCCATCTGCCAAGGGTGAGACTTTCCCAATTTCACATTTCCAGGTCTTGCCTCTTGCTGAGGAGAGGTGATGCAGAATCCCTCAGCAGCTCATCCCACACCCAGATCCTCTCAGCACCAATTTTTGGGATAAACAGACCTGCAGAGGCTTTTTCCAGGGTGTTAATTAAGTTAATTAACATTTGTACATCACACCCAGGGAAGTGGCTGGGATAGGAAGGGAATTCTGAGGGGTTTCCTTAGCAAGGAATTCTGCCTCAAGATGAAGGGAATGAGCTGAAATCTCTAAAAGGTGTTGGGCCTTTCTAATGTGATTTAAGGTAAAAAGCACCTTATTATTTAATGGGATTGTTATTTAATGGGATTATTATTTGATTGTTATTTAAGTGATTGTTATTTACTGTGATTATTTAATGTGATTGTTATATAAGTGATTGTTATTTATGTGATTATTATTTATGTGATTGTTATTTAAGTGATTGTTATTTGACATGATTATTATTTAAGTGATTAATAATTAATGTGATTATTATGTGATTGTTCTTTAAGTGATTGTTATTTACTGTGATTATTATTTATGTGATTGTTATTTTTTATGTGATTGTTATTTATGTGATTATTATTTATGTGACTGTTAAGTGATTGTTATTTAACATATTATTTATGTGATTGTTATTTAAGTGATTGTTATTTAACATGATTATTATTTAAGTGATTAATAATTAATGTGATTATTATGTGTTTGTTCTTTAAGTGATTGTTATTTACTGTGATTATTATTTATGTGATTGTTATTTAATGTGATTAGTGTTTAAGTGATATTTAATGTAATTATTTATGTGATTGTTATTTAAGTGATAGTTATTTAGTGTGATTGTTATTTAAGTGATTGTTATTTACTGTGATTATTATTTATGTGATTGTTATTTTTTATGTGATTGTTATTTATGTGATTGTTAAGTGATTGTCATTTAACATATTATTTATGTGATTGTTATTTAAGTGATAGTTATTTAGTGTGATTATTATTTATGTGATTGTTATTTTTTATGTGATTGTTATTTATGTGATTATTATTTATGTGACTGTTAAGTGATTGTTATTTAACATATTATTTATGTGATTGTTATTTAAGTGATTGTTATTTAACATGATTATTATTTAAGTGATTAATAATTAATGTGATTATTATGTGATTGTTCTTTAAGTGATTGTTATTTACTGTGATTATTATTTATGTGATTGTTATTTATGTGATTATTATTTATGTGATTGTTATTTAAGTGATTGTTATTTACTGTGATTTTTATTTAAGTGATTGTTATTTACTGTGATTTTTATTTATGTGATTGTTATTTAATGGTGATTTTTATTTATGTGATTGTTATTTAATGGTGATTTTCACAAGGTGTGAGAGCATTTTGGTGAAAATCCATGGGATGGTGAGTTCAGATACAGCAGCAAAAGGAAAACAAGGAATCAGGCCTGGGATTGAGCCCCCTTCAAATATCACAGGAGGTGTCACCTGTTTGGCTGTGGAATAAATAACCAAATAAATAACCAAATAAACAATCAAATAAATAACCAAATAAGCAATCAAATAAACAACCAAATTAATAAATAGAGGCTGAGGGAGGGAGGGAGGTAAAGGCACCACAGAGCTCAGCACCTGGTGGAATTTTAAAGAATTTTAAACACAATCAATTTCAAGATTCTTGATGAAATTCTTGAGCAATTTCAAGGTCATCACATCTCCCAAATGCCACTCAGCAGGAACTCTGATAATCACCTAAAAAGAGAATAATTCTGAGAGCAACACCTGATAAATGAGTTTTAAAACCATATTTCTCACTGGAATTCTGGTTTCCCACACCTGGACTGAGTTTCTTTCCTCATCTTTTCCCCTTCAAATATCCCCTTTAGAAAAACCTGAAAATCCCTTCCTGTGTGCAAAATGAAACCATTCCTGTCCTGCCAGGTGTGTTTGATGCTGCAGCAGCACGAGCTGAGTCAGGATGTGGATGGTTTGCAATTAATTAATTAATTAAGTAATTAAGTAATTAATTATCCCACCCCAAAGTGAGCTCACCTGGGCTTCTGGGTCAGGCTCTGCTCCTGGGGGACACTCCAGACATCAGGGGACAGAGGTGCCATTGGCTTCAGGGGCTGCTGAAGGGAGCTCATAAATTCAGGAATGGAGTCCCTGAAATCATCCCAAAATAAAGTTCAAGTCACACACAGAACACAAAGGAGAGGGCAGCTTGCTCAGAAAGAAATTGAGATTTTTTTTTTTAATTTAGCACAACCTAGATGGAGTGAGATTAATCCCTTTGTGGGATAACTCCCAAAGTGAGGATTTTGTTTTAAAAAAGGAATTTCTGGCAAATTTGTGTGGACATCTCCAGGTTTAAACCAGAGTTAAACCCAAGAGAAGCAGCAAAATGAGAGAAGCCCTTAATGAAATGCTGAGCTAAGAGGTTTTAAAGGTCTTTTCCCACCTTAAGGATGCTCTAAATCTGTGATTCTGAAAAATTAAATTAATTAAAAACCACACAAACAACCACTGAAATCAGTCAGAGCAACCCACCAAGCACTGCCTGCCAGTGAGACATCCAAAGGACTTTAATTACACCTGCACACAGCCAGAGGCAAAGAATAATTTGGATTTAAGGATCCAAATTTATGCAGATAAACCTGCAGGGCTCCCATAAATAAAATAAGTTGGATTCTTGTGTGACACCTCCTCAGATTTTCTGCCAGACTCAGGAAAACTGAGCAACATATTTCTGTTTAAATTAAAATGTGCAAGGATCATTTTAATATTAATATTTACTGATGCAACAGAAAGTCAAAGTTTTTGAAGTGCTTGAGGAACTTTATTGCTATTTTTAGCAGCCATAGCTAAAAATTTGCTTTTTTTTTTTAGATATTTCACAGGGTTTTAATTTATTTTTAATAGGAATAAGGTTGGTCCCAGCCAGGTATTTCTGCTCCCAGTATGATTCCAGCATAAATTGGTTTTTAGAGAGGGAGGAAATTTGATTTGGCTGAAAAAAAATTTCTCTTTTTTTTTTTTTGGTAAAATTTGACCTGCAGCTCCATCCATTCATCCCAAGGCTGCTGGTACTGGAGCCAGTGGGAGAAAAGGAAGGGTGAAATTATAAAATTTCTGGGAAAAACATCCAGGAAAAAAATTCAGCCTAAAAAAACCAGAAAAATCCCTAAAGTTTGCATTAAGAAAGGCAAAAATCTCCCCAAAAATCACACTAAAAATGGCCAAAAATATCCTAAAATCTGGACTAAAACACCCCAAATCTGCCAAAATTATTGGGCATTTCTGGGAAAAACACTGGGAAAAAATTCAGCCTAAAAAACCAGAAAAATCCCTAAAAATTTGCATTAAGAAAGGCAAAAATCTCCCCAAAAATCACACTAAAAATGGCCAAAAATATCCTAAAATCTGGACTAAAACACCCCAAATCTGCCAAAATTATTGGGCATTTCTGGGAAAAACACTGGGAAAAAATTCAGCCTAAAAAACCAGAAAAATCCCTAAAAATTTGCATTAAGAAAGGCAAAAATCCCCCAGAAATTGCACTAAAAATGGCCAAAAAATTCCTAAAATCTGCACTAAAAAAAATTATAATGATGATAATGATAATAATATTAATGATAATATTAATGATGATAATGATGACGATAATAATAATAATAATAATAATAATAATAATAATAATAATAATAATAATAATAATAATAATAATAATAATAATTTATTATAATTTAATATAATTTAATATAATTTAATTATTCCAGGTTACCTGTGCCTGTGGAAAAGAAGCACCTGACGTGCTGCAGAAAAACGTCTTCGGAGAGAAGCTTCTTCCTGGGGGAGAAAAAAATAAAATAATTTAACAATTTCAAATTATTTCTGGTGATTTCAAAGTCTGGGATCCTCCTTTTCTAAAATTCCAGAGGGTTTGCATTTAAATATCCTAAATAAATATGATTTATTCAATATTTATTTATTCTTTAGATAAGAATGGATATCCTGGGGTAACAAGGGGGTTGGATTAAGGTTAATGTGGTGCTGGATAAATAATTAATAACAAATAACAAATTTGGGTCTGAATTAATTTTGGTTGGGAATTTTTCCACAGGAGTCAAAAAAATCTTCACAACTCCCAGAGAACAAGGACAGGAGGAGAAGGAACAGCCTCAGCTTGGATTTTTTTTGGGAAAAATTGGTGGATTTTTTTTGGGAAAAATTGGTGGATTTTTTTTGGGAAAAATTGGGAAAAGTACCCAGGGCAGTGGTGGGGTCAACAAACCTGGAAGTGCTGGAAAAATGTGGAAAAAAAAAGTTAAAAAAAAGTGAAAAAATGAGGATGTGGCACTTGAAGCCATGGTTTAGTGGTGCCCATGGTCTTGGAGGTTTTTCCAAATTAATTCTGTGAAAGAAGGAATTTCCTGGAGGAAATTTGGGTGAATATATTCAATATTCCCATTAAATTGTGAATTCCTGTGTTATTTATCCCAAATAAATCATTTTACCTGCTCAGATGCCCACTGAGCTTGGTTTTCATTTCATTTTCATTTATTTATTGCAATATAAAATTTGACTCCAGCTCTTTTCTAAGGTAACAGGAACTGTTGTGGGTTTAGTTGCACCACTGAATTAGTGAAAAATTAATTTTCTTCTCTCTTCACTCAGAGCCAGGATTAAAAACATGGAGACAAATTTTTTGTGTTTGAATTATTTATTAAATCTTATCTAAAGTTCAGAGCTACCAGGTAAAAGTGAGCAAAAAGCTGAATTTAATTAATTACAAGTTATTTTAAAGTTGAATAGTTCAATAAAGAGTTAACACTTATATTATTTATATTTTTAACTTAATAACTAAACAATTGTGACAATTTCACCTAAAATCATGAAGAAGAAGACAGAATGAGACAACACCCAAAATTCTCCATCCTGTCCCATACCTGTTGCTGTATTATAAAAATCTCAAATTAAAACCCTTCACCATATGAAATTAATTAATTAATTTCATTTAATTACACACCTGTGATTTTAACTCCAAATTTGGAGGATTTTTCCAAGCCCTGAAGACAAAATCAGTGTTCTGCAGGGGGTCAGTGCCAGAAAAACATTTTGGGATCCAAAATTTTGGGATCCAACCCTTACCACAGATCCTGGTGGTGCACTCAGCACATCCTGGAGGTCTCTGGGATAACTTCTGGAAAAAGTTGGTTCCAAGGAGTCACTGACTTCTTCTGGGGATGGTTCTTCCTCTGGGAACAGCTGAGTTCTGGAGCCTGGGGTGGAAAAAATAAAATTATTCAGGTCCCTCCACACAACTCAAGTTTGGAAAACTAAAATGATTTTGAATAATTTGAATTATTTCAAAATTGGGGGAAAAAAATAAATCTATTAACTGGGATTTATGCTGTGTATAAAATCACATTTAAATGTGATATATAAATATTATAAATATTTTTGGTTGGTATTTTTTCCTCTGGTTTTCCAGGGAAATTGTGGATTCTCCATCCCTGGAAGTGTCCAAGGCCAGCTTGGAACACCTTGGGATAGTGGAGAGTGTTGGGGATGGAACTGGATGGGCTTTAAATTCCCTCCCAACCCAAACACTTGAATAGTTTTTAATATTAGATTTTAATTTATTTGTTAATTAATAGATTTTAATAGTTTCAAACCATTGGATAAAAGCTGTTAATGCATTATCAGCTCCAAAAAATGTTCTGATTCTGCCAATAAAAAATAGAATTTATCTGTTTTCTCCCAGAATTTTTTTTTTATTCTGTACATCAGCAAAATATCTTGCCCAGCAATTCATTAAAAAAAAAAAAAAAGAATTATAAACCTCTCATAATCTCCCACAACCAATCTTCCCCCTGCTCCATTCTCACTAAAAATGTCCTTTTGGGAAATAAATTATTTCCCAGAGTCCATGAGGAGAGAGGATCTCTAGAAAAAGGAGAGTTACAATTATTTGAACACTTATAAATGAGGCTTTAAGTGAATTTAATGGTGTGTAGTAAATTTAAAAGTTATTTTATGAGCAGCAGAATTGCCCAAATCCTGCAGTGTTAATGAAGTTTCTGCAGTGACAAGTCCCTCTCTGAAAAGGGAATAAAAAGTTCTTTAAAGGAGCTCCAGATACTTAAATCTATCTCCAAAAATACCAGGATCATATAAAAAATCTTTTCTTTTTAATCCTCACCTTTATTTCTTCTTTTCTAATAATCTCCCTGGGGCTTGGTGGGGTTTGTTGCCTTTGAGACAAAACATCCCCAGAGTTTTTACAAGGCAAGAAAATACAATATTATAGCAAATAAGGCAAGGAAATCACCTTTTTCATTTCAGATGAACGTGGAAGTGCTGGAAATTAAAATAAAATCTATTTAATTTAAAGCTAAATAAGATTTTTCAGCCAAGTCCTGGCTGCTGTAGCTCTCAGAAGCCACAATGTGTGGAGAAGCTTTGGCTGTGTCCACTGGGAAATGAATATTATTAATTCTACCATGATCCAAAATTATATGAAATGATGAACTGATGAATATTGCACTGTTCTTGATTAAAATTTTCAGACATTTTGCCCTTTTTTTTCAGCTGCTTTTATTTGCAGCCTTCCCTTGGCTCTGTGCTCCTGAGGGAACTGATTCTCCACTCTGTTCCAAAGGATGTAAAATGGAAAAAAAAAAAAAAAAAAATCCATGGAAAATCCTGGAGTCAGGGGAAAAAAATCCTAAAAATGAGCTGCTTTGGAATTCATCTTGCACATCCTCTTTTGACCATAATGTTTATTTTATTTTTTTTTTTTTTAATTCTTCTCCCTTCCTTTCCCTCCTGGAGCCAATTCTGTGGTTGGAGGATCAAGGAATTGATCTGTCTGAAAGTTTGGGGGAGGTGAGGGGAGGGTCCCCCCAATCTCTGCTCCCTGTCACAGGGAGGAAACAACAGGAGCTCTGCCAGATTTAGGAAATTTTAGGATTTTAGGAAAAGTTCTTTTCCCCCAGAAGGTGCTAAGGCTGCTTCAGGAGCCTTTGGACAACCCAGGGATGCACAGGGTGGAATTTTGGGGTGTCAGTGCCTGGATGATCCTTGTGGGTCCCTTTTCACCCAGGAATTCCAGGAAATTTTGCATGGAACCATTCCCTGACCCAAGTGACAGCAGCAGGAATGAGACCAAATTTGGATTAGCTGGAAGTGGCCATGAGGCTCCAGCCTTGGCCATGCAGGGGCTAAAAAACTCCTTTGAGACACCCCACAGATCATTTGGGATGGGTGGGTCACCCCAAAATTTGGAGTTTGGAGTTGTTTTCTCATCCTTCTATCCTGATTTTTCTGCTCTTTGTGTCTGGGGTGGTTCTGGAGCCATCCCAGTTTCTTCCTGCTCAAGTTTGGGAGGCAAAAGTTGAGCCATGAGCTTGGGATTTATCTGGAATGGGAGATTCAGAGGCCAAAATCATCCTCAAAGGGGCCAGGAAACTCCATCTGAGCCCCCAAAAAATAGTCAGAAAACTCCATCTGAGCCCCCAAAAAATAGTCAGGAAACTCCAGAGTTCAAAACCATCCTCAGAGGAGTCAGGAAACTCCATTGAGCCCAAAAATGTGTCAGGAAACTCCATCCAGAGCCCAAAAATAGGAACCTCCATCTGAGGCCCCCCAAAAAAGTCAGGAAACTCAATCTGAGCCAAAAAAGTGTCAGAAAACTCCATCTGAGCCCCCCAAAAAATAGTCAGGAAACTCCATGTGAGCCCAAAACCATCTAGAGGAGTCAGGAAACTCCATCTAAGACCCAAAAAAGTGTCAGGAAACTCCATCCAGAAACCAAAAAATAGTCAGAAAACTCAATCTGAGCCCAAAAAAAGAGTCAGGAAACTCCAGAGTTCCAAACCATCCTCAGAGGAGTCAGGAGACTCCATCCAGAGCCCCAAAAAGTGTCAGGAAACTCCATCTGAGCCCAAAAAAGAGCCAGGAAACTCTATCCAGAGCCCAAAATAAAGTCAGGAAACTCCACCTGAGCCCAAAATAATGTCAGGAAACTCCATCCAGAGTCCAAAATAATGTTAGCAAACTCCACCTGAGCCCCAGAAAAACTTCAGGAGAGGCAGAAATTCGATCTGAGCCCAAAACCATCCTCAAAGGAGTCAGGAAACTCCATCTGAGCCCATAAAAGA